>NW_022147426.1:189152-609152 GCF_002938485.1 Sitophilus oryzae
ATCAGTATTACTTCGTTCAGTTACGTATTGCTATCTTTCACCCCCCACTGAATCAATGAATTCCGCGAGAAATGTTCAGAAACGGTCGATATGTCGGAACACCTGTAGCAAAAATATCATGTCTTGGTTTTGCTATTTATTTTATTGTTATTAGATATAGTTTAAATGTGTTGATGTTGGTTAAATATAGTTTTAAATTGTTATAGAATTCACCATCTTTCATAGCAAATATTATTTTCGTTTTAATTGATGCTCAAAGCTAATTTTTTTTGCATTACAACCGGTGCCGTTCAAAGCCTACTTATTGAAAGCGGGCGAATTTTTATATACTCTATATCTCGAAGAGGAATCGAGCAAAAGTATCAAGTGTGTTACTCTTTTTGGAAGGTAATTTTAAATTATTTCAATAAATTAAAAATATACAGGGTGTCCCATAAAAAAATCAAATTTTCTGTTGATAATTCTTAAATTATTAATTTTAAAAAAATTATACTTAAACCAAATTCTACGTAAAAAGGTGCTTTGAAATGTTTTAATAAAAATACAAAATTTTCCATAACAAAAGATTTCGCGGGCTGTTAAAAATGCATATTTTGAAAAAACACCCGTAACTCGAAACGGTAACAGATATCTTGATATGCGGTTTCACCATCATATTTTTTGACAAGTAGGCTCCAGACACCGATATTAGTTTTTGTCTATCTCCTATAGAACAGGGTGTTTGTCCATTTAAAAGCGTCGAATTTGACCAACCCTGTACAAGATAGCCTAATAGCCGTAAAAAACTCACTAACTATTAGAATATTTTGAAATTTTTTTTTTTTTTTTTTTTTTTTTTTTTTTTGTGTTTAAAGTTGTTTAAAGATGTTTGTGAAAAACTTTTTACAGTGGAACAAAAATTAATTATTATTAATCAATGGATATTATGAGTTATTGACTTACTCTCTCCTGCTACTTTTTTCTCTGGAACTTCTGCCACCATCCGACGAAAAATTGCCCTGACTTTTCACTATTTCCAAAGTCAAATTCTGTTTATTTTCGTGGTTCTTGACTTGGTCGTCACCAGAAACGTTGTCCAAGATCGTCTTGATAAAATCAATATTCGGTTCTTTCTGAACCAGTTTGAATAGTTCAGCTAATTGAGTATCATTGTCGGTATGTTCGTCTTTATGTTGCTTCAAGGTGTACTGCAGCAGTTTGATCAGTATTTCCTCTTTAGGATTCTGTAAAAGAACAGTAATATTTAATAAGAAACTCGCTAGAGGTGAAAAAGTTCATTAAAAATTCTGTAAATCATTGATAAACAAGTATCGTTGTACCGTATAATCGAAAAAAAGGCGTCAAAGACGGCTGGGAATGACAAAATTTTGGCGAGGTCAATCTCTAGATTTCATTTACTTTACTTAATCGAAAAATAAATTACAACCTTCTTAAAGCCAACTGGCCGTAAGCCCCATTAAAAAATAAAGAAGAATACGGGCCAAGTAAATGACGTCTAGGGCTTGACCTCGCTAAAATTATTTTTTTCTATTATTTCTTTGACGCCGTTTTTTTTTCGGTCGTATGGTACAACTTGTATATTTGATCTAAATAAACCATTGAATGATAAGACGGAAATAGTACAGTGTTCTGGCACGCCAATCGTTGCATTTTTCACTCCAACTATCGCGTTTACTCCAAGTTCCCCAATTAGTCCGCAGTTTTATCTCGTACCAGTTACTCCGAGGTTCTTATTTAGAGCCAGACCCATAGACATTATAAGATATAGATTACAGAATTCCATACAGTGTGACCCAGAAAATTGTCCGTTTATATTTAAAAACTTTTTTATTATAGCATTCATATTTAAAAATATCTTTAAATATCTCACAAACCAAAGTTTTTAAACAAATTAAACCCTTCTAATAAATGTCTTATTTTATGTCCAAGAATCCAAAAATGAAATAAAATACCGGGTGTTCCGTAAGAAAAAATATAACTGTGGTATGGATCTTAGTTATGACACACCCTGTACATTTCAAAATAATTTTAAATTATGCACATTGCCTTCCCACATACACCCATAAAATATTTTGTTTCTACAACTTTCCGTTTTCGTATAATCAACCGAGGTGAATGAGGTGCGTCACCCTGTATAGTAATATAATTTCGTTTTCATTCTTTGATAGAATTTTAATTAACGTCATATTTTTTGCTGTTTTAAAATGTTAAAGGAACCCATTTTTTTAATTAAACTGCCCGTCAAGTTAAATACCACAGCGATTTTTTTACTCATTTTCAACGAATTGTAACTTTGAAAAAAATTGACCAATTTTGTTGATTTTTTTAGCATATTAAAGATCGTTTTTCGTAGATTGATCTGATTTTTCTAAATTTTGTATGAGATTTAGTTTTCTATGATATACAGGGTGTGAAAAAAAGGAATGTAATTTTTTAAATTTTGTGTTGCTGCAATTTTTGCTAAAAACAAAATTTAACTAGAATATATAGTTCTGGGTAGCTTAAGACTAATATCTCGGGACGTATTTGGAATTTTTACGATAACTCATCGGGAATAAAAGATAATCAATTTTTACTATCTAGTATTTTTCTACCTTTTCTTAAGAGATATGCTAACAAAACTGAAATTAACTTTAAAATTGTAGGATATTCGTTACTTTTACAATGTAAAATTAAAAAAAAAATGATTTAACTAACGCAGTTTAATACAGAATCTCTTAAAAATACGACCAGCGAAAAAGTAAAATTATTTTTTTTAATATTCTGAACTTAACAGCCCATAAGGTTAATATAAAAGCTCGACACGTATTTGATATTTTTGTAAAAACTCTTTTTGTGTCTAAAAATCTGTAGTTTAGCTGCAACTTAGTAGTTTTTTTTTTAATTTCACATTGTAAAAGTAACGAATATCCTACAATTTTAAAGTTAATTTCAGGTTTGTTAGCATATCTCTTAAGAAAGGTAGAAAAAATACAAGTTAGAGTAAAAATTGATTATCTTTTATTCCAAATGAGTTATCGTAAAAATTCCAAATACGTCCAGAGATATTAGTCTTAGCTATACCACAACCCAGAACTTAAAATTCTAATTAAATTTTGATTTTTGGCAAAATGGCAGCAACACAAAAATTACATTCCTTTTTTTCACACCCTGTATATCATAGAAAACTAAATCTTCTACAAGATTTAGAAAAATTAGATCAATCTACGAAAAACGATCTTTAATATGCTAAAAAAATCAACAAAATTGGTCCATTTTTTTCAAAGTTACAACTCGTTGAAAATGAGCAAAAAAATCGCTGTGGTATTTAATTTGACGGGCAGTTTATTTATGTTAGGACACCTATTTCCTTTAGTTATATCGGCGTTTTATCTATTACTTTTAACATCTATGGGCGTACCCCGAACCACCCTGTAATAAAAGCACCCCGCAGAGTGATTCAGACTTCCAAAATAGAACACCAAGATCGATTTCAGCTTGTTTTTCCGTATTTTCCCAAGAATTTTCCTCATTTTCCGTTGTCTAGGTGAAGGTTTGACACAAACCCGGAGAAAACTTCAAACGTATTTCAAATTTAAAAAAAAACGTCAAAGAAAAGTCAAAACAATATAAATTAGTTTGTCGAAAAGATTTTACACTTGATATTATGGTATGTAACATTTACTAGCTTATTTTTTTTAGAAATGTTATTTAGAATAATAATATTAATTATTATAAATCTATACTAATATATAAAATCCTTAATACTGATTAGGTACCCATACACCAGCGTTCTTTCCTGCAGGAATGTCTAATCCCGCTGGAAAGAACGCCAGTTAGTGGGTATATGCACGACACATGCACCTTCCGTCTTTCTTGTCAGGATCTACTGGCGTTCCAGCCCGACAAGATAAAACGTGTAAAAAATTTGTATTAGTGGTTTGGGGTCATTTCATTTGAGAGAGATGATATCCGTGTGTTCTCTCCTGTTAGGAAAGTCTGTTGTTAAAAACGCCAGGTAGTTTTTTAAGTCTTAAATATTTATTAGCTAGTTAGTGTTTTACGAATTAATTACGATGAATTTTTGTATGTATGGACTAACTAATTTTAACAGTTCATCAAAATGTTATTAGAATCCATTCTTAAATAATTTTGGAAATCGGTAGGCTCACTTGTCCGTAATTCGTAACAGATACATATTGCTGTACATTTTCCGTTTCTGAAAGCCACTTTGATCACATGCGGCGTTTCTGCTTTTCTTAAACAAAACTTCACTGCAATATTAAATACAGCAATTGCAATTATTCTTTAGGGTTTCATCTTAATATTAATAGTTTAATAATAATAAAAAATAAATATTAATATTATTATTCAAAGCACACCACTTGTTTACTTGTATTGCACAACACAAATTTTATAAAGTCAAATCTCACGATCCTTAGTAAAATGATCATCTAGCGGGAAAATTTTAATAATCGTGTCACATTTACAGTACAAAAACTAAATCCTTTAAAAACTGCAACGAAAGGTATTTTGTGTTAGTGGGCTTTACAAGGAATATAACTCCTTCAAAAAAGAACAGGCCAGTCTTACAGTAAAAACTGACAGGAAATTCAACAAGATTGCGTTTGTGTTAGTGGGATTGGACCTTCGTTCTTTCCTTTCAATTTTTTGACAAGAAAGAACGCATAAGGAAAGAATTACAGGAAAGAACGCTGGTGTATGAGTACCTATTAATCACGATCCTGCTCAAACCATTCAACGTAAGAAGCTCAATTTTGGCATACAGGTTGATTCTAGGGTGAAGAGGTTCGATAAGAAGGGATTTTTCGAAATTCCAGTTCCAAGAGGGTGAAACCACCCCTCAAATATTACAATATTTTTTATTTAAAAAACCGTCAAGTTTCCGAAAAAAACGCTTAAACACGTATATTTTATTTTGTTTTTTTACATATTTTAAGATTTTTTAAAAATGTATACAGAGTGTTTCGAAAAATCTGGTAATTGATTAATCACGATCCTGCTTAAAGCGCTTGACGTACAAAGCTGATTTTTGAAAACAGATTGACTTTTAGGGTGTAGAGGTTCGATAAGAAGGATTTTTTGAAATTCCAGTTCCAAGAGGGTGAAACCACCCTCAAATATTACAATATTTTTTATTTAAAAACAATCAAGTTTCCGAAAAAACGCTTAAACACGTATATTTTATTTTTTGTTTTTTTACATATTTTAAGATTTTTTTAAAAATGTGTACAGGGTGTTTCTGAAAATCTGGTCATTGATTAATCACGATCCTGCTTAAAGCGCTTGACGTAAAAAGCTGATTTTTGGAAAACAGATTGACTTTAGGGTGTAGAGGTTCGATAAGAAGGGATTTTTCGAAACTCGAATTCTAAGGGGTGAAACTATCCCCTCAAATATTAAAAATATTAGTTTTTCGGAAAAACTCATATTTTGAGATTTTTTATAAATTTATACAGGGTGTTTCATAAAATATGACCATTGAGTAATCACGATTCTGCTTAAACTGCTTGACGTTTAAAGCTGATTTTTGGCAAACGGATTGACTGTGGGGTGTAGAGGTTCGATAAGGAGGGGTTTCTCGAATCTCAAATTCCAAGAGGGTGAAAAACGCCCCCTCAAATATATACATATATTTGTTATTTAAAAACGATTAGTCTCTCAAATGCTTGGACAAGCATACTTTATTTGTTTTTTTTTACATACCTATTTTTAAATTTTTTAAAAAATCATACAGGGTGTTCCAAAAAGTTGGGTAATTTCTTAACCACGATTCTGCTTAAACTGCTTGACGTAAAAAGCTTATTTTTGGCAAACGGATTTTTCGAAAGTCACATTCCAACGAGATGAAACTACCCCTCAAATATTACCAAGTTATATAATAATATCGCCATATTGTTTTTTCTCGTGCTGACATAAATGTGAGAAAATTTTATGCAGTTTGTATGTTAATGGAAATTCTTGCTTTGCTTTATCATTACCGTTACAAATGATTAATTCGATGCGAACGAAGTCGCTGGTACACGCTAGTAAATATATATATATAATCAAATTTAGCGCTAAATGTTATTTAAATTAAGTTGTAAGCAAAATAGGTGAAATATATATAAGTATAATAGTAAGTAATATATATAAAATAAGTATCATTGTGAATATAAATGAAAGTGTTTGGTATATCTATAATAAACAATACCGATCAGATAAAATACAAACCTACTGAACCGAAAAGAATATAAATAAAATAATAGTTGGAAAACCAATCATGCATTTCATCTATTTTATCTTACTAGCAAATATTGGTATTGTCATAATTTATAGCTCAGATTAAAACGCGTGATAGTTATAATATTTTACCAGTTTTTTACTAAATAATTTACTATTTTCAGAGTGCCCCAGCATCCAACGAACCCAAAACTTGCGCACAATGCAAAGAAACCATCACAGGAGTAAGTATATGATTGAAATATCCGATTTTGGAGTGGCCCTATTATTTAATATACCCAACTAACTCGTAAAATACAAATTATTACTATTAAAATAAATTGTAAAGTCAATATAAAAAATATTTAACTAACAAAATAATGCCTAAATCAGTTGATTTTACCATTCTTTTGAGTTTGTTTTAAGAAATAATTAATTCATTATAATCTACAGGGTGCCAGGTATTTTAACTGGTAGTAAAAAGGCTTGAAAATTTTACAATTTTCTTGGAATTTTTGGGGAAATTCTTTAAAAAACTTTTTAGTGTCGCAAGTTCATTCTTCTGTAAGCCCTGCAATGTTGCCACCTCCTGCCACCTTATATTTTAACACACCTTCATATACTTGCACTTAAAAAAAGTTTTGAAAGTTTTTTAGTTTTTAGTTAAAAACATAATTTCTTGATAATATGGCAACATAGATAGTAGATTAAATTTAGGAGAGAAAAACCCCAGAAAAGATACAGTGGTTCTGAAAATTTAAGCAAAAACTGATTTTTTTTGGAAATTTTCAAAGTAAAGAGAAAGTATGTTTTTTTTATCGAGATCTACTAACCCTGAAAATATTTGCACTTGTTTAACACTTACCTTGTATTTATTTAAAAAAAATACATTTATAACTATTTTAATTTGTAATATTGTTGTATTTAGTTGCATGATGTAATTTCATGCTCGTTTAAAGTATAAAGAAATATTTGGATTGGAAAAATGACTAATAGACGTGTTTGAAGTACAAACAAAATATGAGCAATGCAGAACAGCATAAATATGATAAGCCTTCAGCATGTGAGTGAAAAATGTCATTTCTATTTCTGTTAAAAAAAAATAGTAAGGTTTATCAGTGACAATATTATTGTCAATAAAAAATTCAATTTACTTGATATTTTAAGGCGTTAATTTTTCAATTGTCATAAAAAAGTTATCATAGTTCTCTTTTTTTTAAATGTAAACCTTTATTTCACTGCCAATACAATGCCAACCAAGCAAATACAGGGTGTCCCAGAAATAAGTGCAAGTATTTTAACTGGTAGAATACTTCAACCCCCACAAACACGCCTATAAGATTTTTCTAAGAAAATTCGAAATTTTTTGAAAAAATATTTGGAATTTTTTTTAGTTTTTAGTTAAAAATATATTTTTTTAATAATATGGCAACATACAGTATTGGCCATAAGTGGATGAACTTTGTTAAAATAATGGGTTTTTCCTAATATGTTTAAAATTAAAATTTGAGCTATATTTACTTGAAGTCTAGTGTCAGTGCTATAAAAGTAAATAGAATTGTTTTTTTAAAATGTGCTTTAATAAGGTAGCAAAAAATTTAAATTGAAAAAACTATTGGACAAAAGTAGATGAACAAAATATATATTTAATAAAAAAAAATATTATGTTAACAAAAACTGAAAAATTAACTTATAATTTACTAGTACTTAGTGTAATAACCCTTATTCTTAATTACTTTCAGACATCGCTTAGGCATGGATCCCAGAAGATTTTCAATTATAGAAAAATCGATATTTTTTCAAGACTCTTCCAAAGCTGCAAATAATTCTTCCTTATTTTTGTAGAATTTGGTCCTAATGTGTTGATCCAAAATTTCCCATAAATTTTCTGTTGGATTCAGGTCTGGGGATTGCGATGGCCATTTGAGAACAGTCACCATTTCATCTTCCAAAAACCTTTTAACCAATTGTGAGGCATGTTTCTTTCGGGTCGTTATCATGTTGGAAGTATTGTACAATTTGCATTTTTTCCTCCAAATAAGGCACTAAAAGGTTTTGTAAAATGTCTCTGTAGCCAAATCGATCCATTATGCCCTCAATTTTATGGAGAGGCCCCATCCCATACCCAGAAAAACACCCCCATACCATGATTGAGCCCCCACCATGTTTTACAGTGGGTCGCGTGTACTTTGGTAGCAATCGTGTGTTGGGAGGTCTTCTTACATGTTGAATTCCATCTGATGACACCAAATTAAACTTTGATTCATCACTAAAACAAACTTTTTCCATTGTGCCACAGTCCAGTTTTGATATTCCTTGGCAAATGCTAATCGGGCCTTCAATTTTTTTTGATAGCATTGCTTTCTTGGCGGGTCTTCGGAAAACAACTTCTGGTCAACTAATTTACGTCGGATCGTCCTTGTACTCACTGGTGGATAGCCCATTTCTTCAAGTTTTGCTTTTATCTTCGTTGACGGCAAAAAATGGATCTTGTGAAGAAATTCGTTTTATGGCTTTTTATCATATTGGGACCAACTTTTTAGGTCGTCCTGGTTTTCTTTTTATAGAGACATCTCCTCTCTCATTATATCTCTTTAAAATATAATGTACCGCTGATTTTCCAAGGCGTAATTGCTTAGCGATTTCCGATTGTTTCAAACCATCCTTAAAAGCATTCACTACTCGCAATTTAAGATCTGCAGACAAGTTAATTCCACGTGGCATGATATATCACAAGAGCTCAAATGTTTTTAAATCGCAATTGTTCATAAAAGCCGAACAAATGAAACTAACGATTTTTAAAAATATTTGGTTCATCTATTTTTGTCCAAGACAAAAAAAGCAATATTTGCCAATTCTCATCTATAAATGATAAGACTAACAGAAGAATTTATATTTGGTTGTAGTATTTTGGTGAGAATGTATTAAACTTTTAACATACAAAGGTACATAAAATAATTTTGATAATTTAACACCTCAAATCTGATTTTCTTCGCAGTTATTGGTATTGGTTCATCCACTTTTGGCCAATACTGTAGCTATTAGATTAAATTACCAAGAAAGAATATCCAGAAAAGATTCACTGGTTCTCAAAATTTTAGCAAAAAATAATTTTTTTTTAGAAATTTTCAAAGTAAAATAACTCCGTTATTTTGGACTTATTTGAAAAACGATAAAGACAAAATATGTTTCTTTTATCGAGATTTACCAACCCTTAAAATACTAAGTGCAAGTATTCATTTCTGGGACACCCTGTATTAATTAATACACATTAAAGAGATTTTGAGAACATTTTGAGAACCGCTGGCAATCAGCCGGATTATTCGACAACCAACGTTGCCACATGGTCATGAAAGTATACACTTAACTTGATTAAAATACTTCGTAACAGGCGATAAAAGAATCTGCAACAATTGTTGGGGATTTATTTAACTGATACCCAGTATATTTCTATAAGAAATACCATTCACATGAATCTTGCATTTAGTAAAGAAATGTTAATTAAAAACTCCCAGTTTTATTTTTGTGTTTGGTGTGAGCATATTCTACAGATAAAAATAAGTAAAAAAGTTCGTATAAATATATATTCTAAAATGCTTAGTTTCCGAAATACAGGGTGTAGAAGTTTCATATTTATTTCGATTATTTCCAAATAATTTATTGAGTAACTTGAATATTTGGATGAAAATTTTTGTCTGGGAGTTTTTTTGACATGAGAAATTTGATTTTGATGTCAATATGGCTCCTACATTATACGAAATTTTTTACTTATTTTTATATTTGGACCACCCTGTATATCTCCTAATTTCTTTTAACAAATTACATAGTACTTTGACAAAAATTCTGCATAACATTTGCGCTCCGAATGCTAAAATCCTAACAGCTACACGCTAACAATCGCTTTTAGAGCATTCTGACAGCACTGGGCAAAAGTTGGCACCCGGACCATTTCGTCTGTGACGGATGCAAGGAACCCATCACCGAGACCAAGTTCCACACCAACGAAGACAAGCCATATTGCGGCAACTGTCACGTCAAATTGTTCGCTAAAACTTGTCACGCTTGTGACAAGCCCATTTTGGACGTACGTATACGAAAAAAAAAACATATTGATAGGCTTGGTGCATTCTCCGCCGGTGCTGCCACCATCGGAGAATATCGTAAACAATTACGTACACGGGTTTAAATAGCGAGCATACGAAAAATTTACTATATGATTATTCTAAAAGTGTTAGGAACTATAATTTGTGAAAATTCTAAAAATATAAATAAAAAAGTAAATATTTTCATATCTTCAGGAGGTCTCTTGTATTATAATTTATTATTCCAGCTAAAAAAAACTTTTTAGATGATTTCTACTAGAACTACGGTAGCGTAACAAAAATAAACTTTAATAACTTGTGAACCCAGAATCCTAAGTCTGGCTTGAGGGTTGGGGATATTTCGCTACTGTGCAACCCATAACATTTGCAAAAAAATAAATCCAAAAAACATTCTTTAGGCAACTTGAAATTTGTTTATTCTTAAATTTTAGTATCTATTTAACCTAGAAATAAGTATGCCTGACTTTTTTTTCGAGTTTAAAGTGTAACCCGACCATTCCAAATATGTTTAATTATTATACCTGGAAAACATATTTTAGGCATTCTAAAATTTTTACGGCGTATTTATTAGATGATATTAAAAAATATGTGTTAATTGCCAGACGAATTCAATGGTATTTAATACTTGCCAGACGCGAATAAAGATTTTAAATGAGCGCGATAAGAAAGTAACACGTAACGTAACAGCAGGAGTCGTAAAAACTTAAAAAAAAAACTAACTAATATTGAATAAATAAAAAGAAACATTTTTTAATAAAAATGTATGATTGAAATCCTTTCAATAAGAAGACTTTTTAATTTAAGTATTTTGTATCTGAAAGAATAAAAAGACGAATAATTATTTAAAAATTACCATAATATAAAATATATTTTTTTCAAACGTCACAAAAATATAAATATTATTATACTTTTGTGTGACATATTATATTATTATTAATTTTTGCGACCTGATTGACAATATAAAAAAGTAATTTTAACGCCTAAGCATACTTACTTTTGATTCTATTTAGAAAGATTAACAAGGGTACTTTAATAAAATCCCAGAATACTTATTTTTTTAGCACTGTACAGTGTGTCCCATTTTGGTTGAAATCATAGGGTATCTCCGTTATTAGTGAAGATAGAAGGGTGCGGTTTGCACAAACCTGTCCCACTTTTTCGTCAAACGGAAGATGCTGCAAACAAAATTTTCATAGCCCTCTTCATTTCTGAGCTACAGGGTCTTTTCAAAAATTTTGCAATTAGGGACACCCCCTGTATCTCTGTTATTGTTAAAGGTATTGAGAAGGCGAAAACTGCTTATTGTAGAACTTTTTACGTAGAATACAGTGGCGTAGTCTGTTTTTCTACCAAAAAAATATTTTTGAAAATATGAACTAAAGTTATGTTTTTTCAAACGGAACACCCTATATATTTATAAATCATATGATCTGTTTTGCTATGAGCTTCTCAAAAATATATATCACTCTATATTTATTTTTACTATTTACTGCAATATTTAAAATATATCATTTTCTTATTAGTAGGCCGTGATAAATAACAAAAAATCAAAATGGTATTTACTAAAATAGTCATACACATATTAAAATTTATCTGGGATTGATATATTTTACTTTCGAAATAACTGTTACCACTGAAACTGTGAATATATTTTTCTTTTTTTATAACGGGATGGGTTTGCAAATATCTAAATCTTGAATTATTAAAGCATTTTTCAGGTGTTCGAAATTGTTGTAGTGCCCACGATATATTTCGTATTTCAAAAATCTCCAAAATCAGAAATCGAGAACGGCGAAGTCCGGGAATCGAGGAGGCTATCAAAATGTGTTCATTGGTTCCAATTCATTGATTTGAAAAATAATGATTTAACAGTATTCTAATATTTCCATAGTTATGAAGGGGAATGTTCCCCATCTTGCTGAAAGTATATTTCACGTAAATTAGCTAAAGGAATATCTAAAATTGCCGATACGATAGATTAGTCTTACGTATACACGTATTCCAAGATTTACAAATAGCGGTAGAGACTTAAGTTTCCCTAATATATAAAGAATTTATTAGCGGCTCCCAAAATAAAACAAGAGACAGATAGCAGTATACTTTTAATAATTCTTTAGTTTCTTTTATTATCAATCATGGCCTACTAATAAATATGATCTTTTAATAAAAACTTTTAAATATTGCAGTAAATAGTGAAAATAAATATAGAGTGATATGTATTTTTGAGAAGCTTATGCCAAGACAGATCATATGATTTATAAATATACAGGGTGATCCATTTAAAAAAACATAACTTTAGTTCATATTTTCAAAAATATTTTTTTTGTAGAAAAACAGACTACGCCACTGTATTCTACGTAAAAAGTTCTACAATAAACAGTTTTCACCTTCTCGATAGCTTTAACAATAATAGAGATACAGGAGGTGACCCAAATTGCAAAACTTTCAAAAAGACCCGGTAGCTCGGAAACGAAAAGGGCTATGAAAATTTTGTTTACGGCATCTTCCGTTTGACAAAAAAGTGAGACAGGTTTGTGCAAACCGCACCCTTTATCTTGCCAGACGCGAATAAAGATTTTAAATGAGCGCGATAAGAAAGTCTTATGAGTATCTATAAGCGCGAGAAAGATAGTTTATTGAGACCCGGTCGGCAGCCGATGCGGCTGACGTAACAGCATTTTGGAGTCGTAAAAACTTAAAAAAAACTAACTAATATTGAATAAATAAAAAGAAACTTGTAGTCTGTCTTCATCAAAAACAATAACTTTGTCAGTATAGTAAGCATACATCAGCATAGTAACTTTTTTACAAACTACACAACTTAAATGTTTTTTATCCATTGCGATTTAGTAGTTAGTAGCGAAATTCGTAGTTACTAAAATATTTATTTACAGTAATTATTCTAAACTATTTACACTATGCACGTCAATATTTATATTATAAATACATATTTGTACATGGTAACTTAATTCCAACAAAATAATCTCTGAATTAAAAGCCTGCAAATAATTGAAATGAAACCGAAAAAAAATAGTTTTTATGAAAATTTGAAGTACATACTCCAAAATATTGTTACGTCAGCCGCATCAGCTGCCGACGGGTCTCAATAAACTATCTTTCTCGCGCTTATAGATACTCATAAGACATTTTTGTCGCGCTCATTTAAAATCTTTATTCGCGTCTGGCAAGTATTAAATCCCATTGAATTCGTCTGGCAATTAACACATATTTTTTAATATCATCTAATAAACACGCTGTAAAAATTTTAGAATGCCTAAAGTATGTTTTCCAGGTATAATATTTAAACATATTTGGAATGGTCTGGTTACCCTTTAAACCCGAAAAAAAAGTCTGGCACACTTATTTCTAGGTTAAATAGATGCTAAAATTTAAGAATAAACAAATTTCAAGTTGCCTAAAGAATGTTTTTTGGATTTATTTTTTTGCAAATGTTATGGGTTGCGCAGTAGCGAAATACCCCCAACCCCCCAGCCAGACTTAGGATTCTCGGTTCACCAGTTAATAAACTATACATTTTTAGTTATTCTAGCTTGCCTAAAATATGTTCTCTAAATATGTCTTCAGCTCTTAGACTAATAGTTTTAATCACCGGTTTTGCTAGTGGGATCAAACTTGGGGCTATTTTGGCTATAACGAAATTTTTTAAAGGTACATAATATACTTTACGCGATAACATTTTTATTAATATTTGAAACTGTCACAACCACAACACGACGCCTAGTTCGAATTCTTTTCACTTAATTTTTACTACTCGAAACAGCGTAACATCACACAAACCTCGTACCTGAGTGTTTTATACGATCAATAACTGCACTAGCAAAAAACTAAAATTCTTAATTATTATGACAAAACCACGATTTCAATATTATTTTAATGCGACTTGACGGCGACTACTGATAATTTCAGATTTTTGCCGTTGAAGCGCTGCCGTCGGAATTTATTGAAATCAACTGAAATGCATCAAGCCTATATGTTATGTTGCTACATAGCTATAGCATAGAATGTCCCGAATTTGAAAGCGTCCTAATCTCAAACACGAATTTCCACAGAAATGCGTCCAGGCCATGGGAGCCAACTGGCACGAAGACCATTTCATTTGCGGCGGTTGCAAGGCCAAGCTGATCGGCACGCAGTTCATGGACGTGAAAGGGGCCCCCTTCTGTCAAAAGTGCTACCTGTCAAAGCACGCGGACAGGTGCAAGGGCTGCTCCAAACCCATCGCCGACAAGGCTGTCATTGCTCTTGACGCGAAATGGCATCAGATGTGCTTTAGGTGTTCGGTAAGATCATTGTGATGCATTTTTTGATCAATCCCATAAATGGTTGAAGTAATTTTGAGGAACTGTACTTACAGGCCTTAAGAGTCAGTGCCTGATATGTAATATAAATAGATAAATCTTAGTAAATAAAACGAAGATAGCCAAGATAAACAAACCAGACGTAAACAGAAAAATTTTAAAAAAGTGTGTATGCCTCTGTTTTGATTTTTAAATGGCACCCTCGATATTTTTTTTACTTTATTCGATAGAAAATAACATTTTAAATTGAATGACATATTATATGTCAACTTTTGACATTCTCGCTTCTAGAATCTAGAGTGCCATGGCTATGTTAAAAACACTAATTCTTAATCAAGGAGCCTTGGAAAAATATATTTGATCGTCTAATGTTTTTAGTGTCTTGTCCTGGCCAGTTAGAAAATGCTCAAATCGTATTTTTAATCATATTTAATTTTTTTCAAATGGCACGAGGGTGGCTCATTAGCATATTTGGAAAAAGCATTTTTTTACGAATAATTTGATACCACCCACTTGGCATTTCGAGTCAAATTTTCGTTACGAACCGCAAGTTATAATTTCAAATAAACCATATACGAAAATGTCAAAAGTTGACAAACGATATGCCATTCTATTCAGAGTGTTATTTTCTATCCAATAAAGTAAAAAAATACCGAGGGTGCCATTTAAAAATCAAAAGTTGTAGTCATTTCCGGTGAAACAGGAAGTGGCCGAAAACAATTGAATACATCAATCGATACTAATTTATGTCATATACTAACATACCAAATCTCGTTTTTTTTAACTGAAAAAATAAAACAGTTATAGAGGTGAACCGCTTTTGAGACGCACCCGGTATTGTCTATGGTGAAATAAATCAAATAATAAAAACGTTTTTTTATATATTATTAACGGTTATGATTTACTAACATACCAAATCTCGTTTTTTTTAACTGAAAAAATAAAAAAGTTATAGAGGTGAACCGCTTTTGAGACGCACCCGGTATTGTCTATGGTCAAATAAATCAAATAATAAAAACGTTTTTTTATATATTATTAACGGTTATGATCAGGCACTGATCCTGTGCTTTTTTTTCATGGATTATATCAACATCTTACATAAAATTACTTCAACCTTCAACTTGCCACTTGCCATAGCTTGTTCACCACCTCCCAGTGATATTCTAAACACAAACCCTCTATCTAGATAACAATGACTTTTCTTAAAATACCTATTTTATTTGAATAATCCCTGTTTTTTTTAATGTACCCTCCAACGATTTCTGTTATGCCCACTCTTTGTTGTAATTTTGTGTTTTTAACCCTTACCTTTTTACTATAATATAGTCTATAAAATGAATAACTTTGAATTTTGACCGTTATTTTTTACCAACATGGCAAATTTAAAATACCTCTGTCAATAAAGTTACTGATATTCTTTAAATTGAGTGCCTGAACTAGCCTGAACGAATCAGATAGGTAACTCTTTTTACTTTCGTGAAATAGAAAAGGAAAATAATAAAACAAGTGACAATTCTTCCTCTTCTTGCAAAAATCAACACGAAATGTCATAATTGACAAAAGTAAAATGTCATAAGCTTTTTTCTAAATATTAGACCAATGCCGTCTCTATTAGAACAGCCACGGAGCGAGATTTATAACGTCACGCTAGTTAGATAATACGGATTAATAAATATGTTGGAGAATACATGGAAACATAATTATTCCTCGTATTTTTGGTTTGTATTTTAAAGATGATATAGTTTACATGAAATATACATAATATACAGTTCATAAATACAATATAATATATACCTATTTATTGTAATAAATACTTTGGCTAATAAACATGAACCATACAAATGCAGCAAATGTTTTACAATATACAAATAATGAATAGGTGGTACATAAGATAATGGGTAAAATGTAAAATATATTTTAAATTTTGGGGTTCGAAAATCGATCTAATTTAACAAAAAACATTCAATATCTACTAATAGTGATGTATTATTATTTGCATTCACAAAATTTATTTATATATTATAATGTTTACTGCAATTAATAAACTAATATAAACTTGTCAAAAGATTACCACATATTTTTTTAAATTATTATACTTAACACAAAAACTATCTACATTGATTATGGAGTACGATTTCAGTCATATTGTAAAACATTTGCTGCATTTGTATGGTTCATAGTTTATCTGCCAAAGTATTTATTAATATAAATAGGTATATATTTCCCCCAAGGGAGCTTGGTTCCCCCCTTTACGACAAGCAAAACAATTTTCTTTTTACTTTTTATTTTTTTATTTTAAATTTTTCTCTACTTTCGATTTTTCGAAATTAGAAAAAATACACAGCTAAAGGCAAGAAAATATTATTTATTAATATACACTAAAGCTGTAAGAATTTTGTTCATTTCATATATATATATATATATATATATATATATATATATATATATATATATATATATATATATATATATATATATATATATATATATTGTATTTATTAACTGTATATTATGTATATTTCATGTAAACTATATCATTTTTAAAATACAAACCAATAAATCGAGGAATAATTATGTTTTCCATGTATTCTACAACATAGTTATTAATTTGTAGT
Organism: Sitophilus oryzae; assembly: GCF_002938485.1. Classification (NCBI taxonomy): domain Eukaryota; kingdom Metazoa; phylum Arthropoda; class Insecta; order Coleoptera; family Curculionidae; genus Sitophilus; species Sitophilus oryzae. The sequence goes on from NW_022147426.1 coordinate 206,391, forward strand.
ATCTAACTAGTGTGACGTCATAAATCTCGTTCCTAGGCTGTTCTATTAGAGACGGCATTGCGTCAGCATGGCCGCAAGTTGCTAACCTAATAAAATTAACACTAGAAAAGCCCGCGGGAACTGTCAAATTCAAAGTTATTCGTTTTACAGACTATAACAACTATTTTGTGTTATTTTTTACGTATTATTATCAGTTTGTTTGACATATTCTAGCTGTCAGACATATTTACTAGAACTGTTTGAACTGAAATAAACTCTACACAGAATTTTTTTATACAGGATGTCCCAGGCTGAGCGTGCATTAGAAGTTTCTAGAGAACCACAATATCTAGATCGGAGATTTTTTGCACATCATTGTTTCACAACGAGATCTATCGACTAAAAATATTTTCAATATGGCGGCACTTCCGGAAATAGCGGAAGTTGACAGCAACTTTCTTATTTTAAATGGGTGCCCCCATTTTTTATTACGTACTTTAATTCTCTGTAAAATTTTATGAATTTTGATGTTAAACGCTCTATACCTAACACTAACCGTTTTTGAAAAAAAAAAATATTTAAAATTTTTGGACGAAAAAAACTGCCTGTCAAAAATATGTGTATAGCCTAAAAGTCAAATTTAGTGATTACCACAGTCACTGTGACATAAAAAGAAGACATGGCTAGCTATTTCAGAAATCAAATTTTGTTCAAATGTCATATAATAATGGCGGCAGCTGTCATGGAATTAAGCGTTTACAAAATTATCATAGATCATTTTTTTCAAATGGAAGTCCTATATTAGTTCTTTAGAAACGCCTAATTCACGCTCAGCCTGGGACACCCTGTATACCTAATATACTTTTTTCTTTGTAACGGTATAAAATAAACCACAAAAAGACATTCTTCACCATGGATGAGAAATCCGCGTCAACATACTCAACAGAATCATTCCCATTGGCAACGGCATTTTTGAGGCCAAACATTTCGAATTTTTCGATGTTTTTTTCTTTTTTGCAGAAATGCGAGAAGCCAATCACCAAAGAGCAATCCTTTCAAGTGGACGGTGGAAAGCCTCAATGCGTCAAATGCTAATTTGACATTTAATTGACACATACGTGCATACACACATAAGAGCTTTTTTATTTTTGATATAACCAAACCAAACTTATTTATTATTAATTTGACTCGAATTTCTTATATAGAGAATTTATATATACGGTAGGTTTTTTGATAGCTTTAAATTTCCGGTACGAAAAATCAATTGTCCCTCACCGTATAATCGAATAAAAACGACGTCACAGTAGGCAAAGAACAACGTTTCAATTTTAGCTTTACTATGTCTTGCTTACCTTTAAATGGTTCTCGATTATATTGGCACTGCAGTCATGCGTTATTTCGACGCTTACTCTGACGGTGTTTTTATTTTTTTTCCGTCACGCGGTTCAATTAAATGAAAAAGAAAGAAAAATAATTAGTCAACGCAAAAAACTGCCGGAAAATTTCGAAGCTACAAAAATCAGCTTCCTACACCAGGCTACATAATATAATATTATAAACGCTTATTATATTTATCTCTACGGTATTATAGAAATATATTATAATTATTATATTATATTTGTGAATAAAGGGCTTACTGTAGCTATATACAATAAACGAATTTTAGAAAAAAAAACTTTTCTTTCTTCATATTCCTCCAATTTTTTTAGTATCAAATTTTTGTTTCTTTGTAACTTCACAGAAAGTTTTTTTACGCCTGTATATAGTCGCTTCTTTTTTTTGAGTGTTTTTTTACGATTTTCTGTAAATTTATTTTGATCAAAAAAAAGTATGTGTTTTTGTATGTTATAAACACCCTGTATATTAAGTTTACAGGGAGAAATATATATGTTGTGATGTCTGTTGATAGAAATAGAATAGTTATATAGATGGTGATTAAAAAATATATATTAGAATTTTTTTTGTAAATAATTGAATGATTTTACAACATCATTTTTCAAAAATAGTCTGACTTCATTAATTAATTAGAAAAAATAACGAAAAACAATTATTAGAATGATTTATATTTTGAATTTAATATTTTTTATACATTTTATATACAGTGTGTTTCCTAAAGTTACAATCTGCCTTATTTCTACAAATTATACCTTTTTTATGTGTCCAATTACTTTGATTTTTTTTTTGGTAAAACTATTAGAAGGTTATTTAGGAAACACCCTGTATATAACAAAAAACGAATATTACAAGTATTGAATTTCGCATGTGCCTCGCTATGATTTTTTGCATTTTGCTGCTAACAATAATTATTTCAGAAAATTTAACTGCCTGCTGAGCTTTTATTCGTGCAAAAAAGCTGCTGGTTGCCTAAAATATGATTGTGTCTTGTTTTTTGACACATATGGTATGTATTACTACTAATTTCCTTGTCAATCAACCAAAACTAATACATGTTTTTCCCGTTTTTTTATATTTTACAGAAATGCGAGAAACCAATCATGAAGGACCAATCCTACAAGATAGACGCCAAGACTGGCAAACCCCATTGCGTCAAATGTTAAGGAAAAATCAAGTGACAAAAACTCCTCAAACATCAAGTTTATTTTCGGTGATATTTTCAAAAAAAAATCCGGCATTTTTTATTTCTAAAATTTGTCATTGTAAATGCCCTTATAACATTGTATATTTTTTAATAAAACTCATAAAATTGTAACTAATAATAATAAATGTGTTATTAATATTGTATTATTATTTTGTATAGTCCTTCTTTTAAAAGAAAAAATAATTTATGATAATTTTGTAATCGCTCAAATATTATACGACATTCAAACAATTTAATTTTTGAAATAGATAGCCATATGTCTTCTCTTTACATCGCATCACAATGTCTATGGTAATCACTAAATTTGACGTTTAGGCTATACAATTTTTTTTGACAGGGAATTTTTTTCGTCCAAAAAGTTTAAATATTTTTTTTTCTCCAAAACGGTTCACGTTAGGTATAGGGTGTTTGATATCAAAATTCGTAAAATTTTACAGGGAATTTAAGTATGTAATAAAAAATGGGGGTACCAATTTAAAATAAGAAAGTTGCTGTCAACTTCCGCTATTTCCAGAAGTGCTGCCACATTGAAAATATTTTTAATCGTCAGATCTCGTTGTGAAACGATGATGTGCTAAAAATCTCCGATCTAGATATTGTAGTTCTCTAGAATCGTCTAGTACCGTAACCACCATAATAACAAGGCCGCAGAGCTTATTCGTGACGTCATCAACTGGAGGCCTAAACTTTGATTGCATTAGATACACTTTATATAGTCTGTGAAACGAATAACTTTGAATTTGACAGTTCCCGCGGGCTTTCCTAATGTTAATTTTATTAAGTTAGCAACTTGCGGCCATGCTGATGCAAAGCCGTCTCTAATAGAACAACCACGGAGCGAATTTTATGACGTCACGCTAGTTAGATACTACGGATTAATAAATATGTTGTAGAATACATGGAAAACATAATTATTCCTCGTATATGTAATTTTATGGATTATATTCGACACTATTTTTTTCATATGACACAACACTGATGAAGGCTATAAACGTTAGCTATAACGTTTTTTTTAAACCAAAAGAAATAATGAAAACTTAATCAGCGTTTTTCCCGAACCTATATCCCAAGAAAATAATTTTACATATAAAATGACAGCGATCTTTATTTCATAGCCATCGCTGACGCCTTTTTTTCTAGGATATTGTATTATTTGCAAATATAATTTTTCAAATATTGATGCTTTCAAAATATACATATAAATTTTGTGAATGCAAATAATAATATATCACTATTAGTAGATATTGAATGTTTTTTGTTAAATTAGATCGATTTTCAAACCCCAAAATTTAAAATATATTTTATATTTTACACATTATCTTATGTACCTATTAATTATTTGTATATTGTAAAACATTTGCTGCATTTGTATGGTTCATAGTTTTATTTGCCAAAGTATTTATTACTATAAATAGGTATATACTATATTGTATTTATTAACTGTATATTATGTATATTTCATGTAAACTATATCATTTTTAAAATACAAACCAAAAATACGAGGAATAATTATGTTTTCCATGTATTCTACAACATATTTATTAATCCGTAGTATCTAACTAGCGTGACGTCATAAATCTCGCTCCGAGGCTGTTCTATTAGAGACGGCATTGGTTTGATATTTAGAAATGCCAAAAGCTGATGACATTTGACTTTTGACAATTATGCCGTTTCGTGTTGATTTTTGCAAGAAGTGGCAGAACGGTGACTTGTTTTATAATTTTCCTTTTCTATTTCACGAAAGTAAAAAGAGTTACCTATCTGATTCGTTCAGTCACTCAATTTAAAGAATATCAGTAACTTTATTGACAGAGGTATTTTAAATTTGCCATGTTGGTAAAAAATAACGGTCAAAATTCAAAGTTATTCATTTTATAGACTATACCAACTATACACGCTAAGCCTGGGACTTAATAATTAAAATAGAACACTATAGACTCACCTGAAGCTGATTTTTCTCCTCTTTATCCTTGTTTCCTGCACTATCCGGTTCCCCATCATCATTTTCCACCATGGTCTCGATAGCATCCTCATTTAAGGGCGAGTTGAGACGGGTACTCTTCAAAACTCCCGACTTTTTAGCCCCCAAAAGTTTCAGCCGGGGAAAGGTGAGAATATCAGGCTCTTTTTGTAGAGGAGGCCTGTGCTTGTAGGTGGCAGTTTTGTACTTCGATTTCACGTTAAATCTTGAAAAGAAAAATGTTATTTTACATTACAGAAACACGTCAGTGTTGCCAGACTTGAAGGATTTTACAGTAAAATTTCGTCGCTTGAAGCGCTGAAGGATTTCTATCCAAAAAGAAGACAATATAAAGGTTCCTAGCAGCTTTGAACAATAAAAATTGTTAAAATATACCGGGTGTGCTTCAAAAGTGGCTCACCCCTATAACTTTTTTATTTTTTCAATTAAAAAAACGATATTTGGTATGTTAGTATATGACATAAATTAGGATTGAGTGACGTATTCACTTGTTTTTAGTCACTTCCTGTTTCACCGGAAATTACTACAACTTTTGATTTTTAAATAGCACCCTCGATATTTTTTTACTTTATTCGATAGAAAATGACGTTCTGAATAGAATGACATATCATATGTCAATTTTGACATTTTTGCATATGGTTTATTTGAAATTATACCTTGCAGTTTGTATCGAAAATTTGACTACTCGAAATACCAAGTGTGTGGTATCAAATTATTCGTAAAAAATTGCTTTTTCCAAATATGCTAATGAGCCACCCTCGTTCCAATTGAAAAAATTGAGATATGATTAAAAATACGATTTGAGCATTTTGTAACTGGCCAGGACAAGACACTAAAAACATTATGGTGCGTTTAGACTTGAGCTCGCACGAGCTGAGCGTGCACGCACGGCGTTCGTTCGCGCTCCGTTCAAATTAAAAACTTATTTTTCGACAAATGAAGTGATCCATTTGTGCGCGCACAGCAGAGTTGTGTTGGCGAAAATAATGAACGATCAAGAAATAGTCGAGGCTGCAGTCATTGTTATGCACAGCTTAATTATTAAAAAGGAGAAAAATCGAAAACATCGTCGCTGGGTGGCAAACACGAATTTTTAGAAATCGATATAATTTACTGCAACAACTTAGTGTCTGAGGAGGGCTATGATCAGTTCAGAAACTTTATAAGAATGACCAGACCCGACTTTGAATATTTACAAAATTTAATAACACCAAAGATTACGAACAAAAGATACAAATTTTAGAATAGCAATTTCATTAATATCGACATATTCAATATTAATTTTATTTACAAGATCTTGCCATGCGTTTTTTTTTTGATTTTTTTAAAATACAAAGAATGTTTAACATCCCATAATATAGGCAACTTTTCATATTCTTCAATTAATAATAATGAAGAATCATTGATCCACTTTTTACGGAGCTTATTTTATGTCATTTATTATTTATTCTACTACTGATAGTTGTATAAAGGTAGTAAATCTAGATGGAAATTGTGGCAGAACTTAAATTAACAGTGACACTATCGCGATTTATCGAAAAAGACTCTAAAATAGTTGGTTGTGTAGCGTGCGGTAGATCTCGGCAAAAATTGAGTGAAATAATGGAACAACTTTTCGCTAGTAAGTGACTATATAATATACATACGTGTAGTAAACCGATCATTTATGAAATTCACTTAAATTAACTAAATTATATATTTTTCTTGCATTTTAGCTTTTATTTATTACTTGTCAAAGATTAGATGTCAAAGAATTTAGATACGTTAATTTGACTTACCTGCTTCAGTAGCGTATCGGATGTTTGTGTTAATAAATACTTATTATAACTTATCTATTTTTATTAGAATTATATATTTTTATAATAATTTTAATAACTACCAACATTTATTCACAACGTAAAATAAAACAACAAATTATTGAGTCTACCCCACGTCTACCCTACATCATAGTTTTACATTTTTTAAATAAAATTAGAACGACACTGATAAACCGGAATTTAAGTCGGCCATATTTGAGGCCCATCGGGGTGTACCTAAGATTTTTGATATGCTCCTTCCTTAGTCTTCTTATTCAAAGGAATAAAGTAAAAAAATACCGAGGGTGTCATTTAAAAATCAAAATTTGTAGTCATTTCCGGCGGAACAGGAAGTGACCAAAATGAATTGAATACGTCAATCAATCCTAATTTATGTCTTATACTAACATACCAAATCTCTTTTTTATATCTGAAAAAATTAAAAAAGTTATTGGGGTGAGCCACTTTTGAGACGCACCCGGTATAGTAGGAGTATTTATTGTTATTTTTTATATCTATTTTTTTACATTAACGGTGTTTAATTAATGATGCCTCAGTTTAAAGCAATGTTGCTGTCAAAAACTCAGCAATTCGAAAGATTTTTAACGTTCAACAAAAAAATAATAAATACATTTTTATGTTTCAACACGTCTTATTACACACATGAAAAAAAAGGTAAACGGAAAACATATCTAAAATGGTGCGTTTAGACTTGAGCACGCACGCACTGATTCTCCGCGAATGCTCAAGTGTAAACGGCTGTGCGCGCACGCTCACTCCGAATCTGTCTGTGCGCGAGCAGCCGCGAACCTGAGCCGTCTGGTGTCGGTTTTTGGTCCGTGCTCAAAGGAATTTTATGTATGCGCGAACGCTCAGTTTGCACCGGCAATTTGCTTTGTGTGCGTTCGTGCGTGCGTGTGTTGATTTTTTTTCGTTTTCTTTATTAAAATTATGGAGTGGATCAATGAATCTTCGTTATTATTAGTTGAAGAATATGAAAAGTTGCCTATATTATGGGATATTAAGCATTCTTTGCATTATTAAAAAATAAAAAAAAACGCATGGCAACATCTTGTAAATAAAATTAATATTGAATATGTCGATATTAATGAAATTGCTATTCTAAAATTTGTATCTTTTGTTCGTAATTTTTGGTGTTATTAAATTTTGTAAATATTCAAAGTCGGGCCGGGTTATTCTTGTATAGTTTTGGAACTGATCATTGCCCCCCTCAGACACTAAATTGTTGCAGTAAATTATATCGATTTCTAAAAATTTGGGTTTGCCACCAGCGAAGATGTTTTCGATTATTCTCCTGTTTAATAATTAAGCTGTGCATAACAATGACTGCAGCCTCGACTATTTCTTAGTCGTCCATTATTTTCGCCAACACAACTCTGCTGTGCGCGCACAAATGGTTCACTTCATTCGTCGAAAAATAAGTTTTTAATTTGAACGGAGTCGAGAGCGCGAACGAATGCCGTGCGCGCACGCTCACCTCGTACGTGCTCAAGTCTATACGCACCATAATAAGTCAGCTGCTGTCGAGTTTCTATCACAACATTTTTTATCAGTGTTATTTTTTTAATAAAAAGTTTATTTAAATATATCGGTGTCTAAAAGTTACCAGAAATAAGTTTTTAAAAATGTTCTCCTAATTATAAAATAAGTAAAACACACGAAGATATGATAAAGTCTTAAACTTACTTCTTTTTGGCTAAATTCTCCACAGTTTTCCTAAAATACGCGTCTCTTCTGAACGACGCTGTAGCAGTGTACATCGAATATCTATTGTCTCCACCTGACGGATTTTTTCTGACATTTTTCACGTCCTTCTTTGACCCTGGCTTTTTATTCTGATTGCCCGCGTATTTGTTCAGACTGGCGTTTGACACTTCGGACTTCAAAACGCTGTCAGTCACCGAACAAGCTCTCTTAGTGCCCAAATCGTCCACATTTTGGATCGCCATTTCCGCATTAATTTTCAAGCTCTAGAAAAATTAAAAATTTGTCACTTGGCTATAACGATGACGTTAAAACTTCAAAATATAGCTTTGATTGTTGTTCTGTTAGTTGTAAAAAAGGTCTCTTGGTAAAAATCGCTACGAGTTATGGTTGTCGAGATATTTGAAATCGAAATTATCAATACCTGTCATCATTGACATAAATTAAACATGTTAACTAAATAGTTATTAGACTGAAATCATAAATTTGAAATGTTTTTGTGCCAAAAGTTCAACAGAAACTGTTTTAACTTCATTTTTTCGAAGAAAAATTTATGATTAATTAAAAAAAAATAAAAAGTTCCCAAATTTATAATTTTAGTCAAATAACAATCTATTCAACATGTTTATTTTTGTCAATAATGACATGCACTGACTATTTATTTCCATTTTAAATATTTTGAGAACGGTTGCTCCTAGCGATTTTTAGCAAGAGAATTTTTTTACGTAAAAAATCACGAAAATGTATATTTTTTCACTCAGTAGTTTTATACAGGTACGGACGAAAAGTTATTACTCTTCAAAACAGTTAAAACACATATAGGTGAAGCCATAAAATAATTAACTAGAAAGAAGTGTCAACTCTGTGTTAAATCGTGGAAACACGATACGCCACCGAAAGCCTTCGTTGTCGTCTGGAGAACTAATTTTCCAATTGACAGATTGACATGATGGCTTAATTTTCATTTCCGTTTCCGTTTATTCAATGGCGGGCCCTCTTTCAGTTCAAATGTATTTTGTATTTTTTCTTATTATAAATAAAACCAAAAAATAATTTATTCACATATATTTATTTGAAATATGGAACAACGTGACTAAATAAATATAAAAATATAGAGGATTGTATTGATTCAATATCAATTAGTTAATTATATGCACTTTTAACGTAAATTAGTTAAGGTATAAGCATGACTTACAGTAATTTGTAAATAAACAGACTTCAAGGACAGAAAACGGACACAGGAACATGAAAACGGGAGCCTTACACAAAAACCTGAAAACAGAAAAACATATTTTTTAAACCAAAACTACAGATTAGGTATCCTATAAGCATACAGATAAAAATCTTGTCCCTAATTCGTGGTACGAAAAGTGTTTTTTATGACGATGTGCAAAATATGTCATTTTATGACCATGTGTAAAATAACAATAAACAGCGTAATAGAGAGATATCGCTAAACCGAATAGCGTGCATGGACGTTATTAAGGCCAGGTGTTATTTCCTTTACGTGAGGTGGTATTAACTCTCTTCATTTATAGTTATCGGATCGGAAAGAATTCTGATCGCGTCGCGTCCGCTATTTAAACTTAACTTTGAATTTAAAACTTTGAAATTGTTTTGTTTACTATTTTAAAACTAAAGGGCTAAAGTGCTTATTTCCAGTGCTTTATTGTTCAACGCCTGCCAATGGGTTTAGGGCAATAAGCAACAAATTCTCTTAGAAGGGCTAAGTCGTAATCTGCTGTAAACCTAAGACTCTTTATAGATTCTTTAGTATTGGAAGAGGTGGAATCCATATTTTGGGTCATATTTATTTAATTTAAACTAATCCCAGCTACTTAAATATCAAATTACCTAATAAAACTAAAGCAATAATTCAAAACAATTCAAACATAACCTAAAATAAAAGATCTCGCCGGCCGGCTCCGGTTGTCAAATACCCGCACATGCCCATTTAAGCAATTTTTAAACGTTATCAGAGGTTATTATTTAGAAAGAGCGCTTGGTGTAATTGATCCGCAAATTACGTCTGGCGGTAACGTTATTAGCGGGTGTTGCGTTAAAAATTGACTCGCGCATATCGTAACCATGATAAGGTACGCGTAAATACTGCATGACGCTATTCGGTTTTCCGATATCTCTCTAATAACTGTGCCGGTCAGGCGCTGTGCACAATTTTACAGGCCATAAGTGGGCGTGCTATGTGCACAAACTAGTCACCTAACTAGTGCCCGATTCCGAAAATTGGAACCACGAAAAACAATAAAGAAAAAAACAAAGATTATAATCTGTATAATCTGTGCCAAAACTAACAATGTAAAAATATGAATATAAAATATAAATATACTAAGTCTACACTAAGATGCATTTAGGAAATTTAACAAAACTTGAAAATAAAATAAATATGAAATAAACCTAATCTCCCTTTTACATTTTAAAATAAAGATAAATACCTAAGTATAAAGAACAAATTTATCACCTAATATGTATCTTATAGATTTATTGTATTATAGATAATAGGGAGTTTTCGTTGCTTTAAAAAAATTCAACGGTACGGTTAACGGATACGTAACTATAACCGCTATTTTGACAGATAAAAAAACAGTTTTCGGACTTTCGGTTCATCGGTTCGGAGCCGATATACGATACGATAACCGAAAACTGACAGCTAAGCACAGCCCGTAGCGTAGTGTTTTGATTTTTGGTTTTTGTATTGTTGTTTGATTTGAAAGTGCTTTATATGACTTTATTGGGTATCGCTATATAGGATGGACAATTTAATTTTATTGGACTCTAGTGATGAATCGGATTTGGAAGAGCTATGCTGTTGGAAGGGTTTGAAAACAACATCGAATATCGAGCAGAACTTTATGGGAAGTTCAACTTAGAAATATTATCTGACCAAGAGTGCAAAGCTAATTTCTGCTTTGAAAAAAAAGACATTCCTCGATTAGTTGAAGCACTAAGAATTCCCAACGAGTTTAACACAGATAAAATAAATAATCAAAACATAAACAAAATAGAATGATGTTAGGTTAGATCTGTATTTTTCAATGTTGTGTTTCTACTGCGTTAGTGCGCATGCGTACCGCGATGTTAACGGCTTTGGCTAACGTCCGTAAAATATCGGCAGCTAGCGGTTACGATATACGATAATCGAAATTGAAATGTCAAAGTTGTCAATTAGCGTTAACCGGAATTGCAATTTGTAAGCAACGAAAACTCCCTAATAAACCACACATACTGCAGATAATTAATGTGGGTTATAGTTAAAAATAATCTTACCTTGCAGTAAATTGTTTCCATTTTCAAAAAAATCGCCGATCAAAGAGATTATAACACCATTTTCTTGCATCTAAAAAATGTAAAAACAGTGTTTATTTACTACCTATTTTTCATATACATGGGACATACCTAGTACTGCAGAAACGCCGTTTTCTCCAGGATTCTTCATGTAATATATATTTTATATACTTTATTACCTTATAAATTTCAGCCGAAATATTCAATTGAACTTCCAAAACAAAACTAAACGGAGTGAATTAAAATGGCGTCGAATATTTCTAATTTTTTGTTCTAGAACAAATCTCAAGTTGTCTCTGAAACTGAAATCTGTCAATTCTAAACTGTGAAGTTAGACAATAGTTAGACAAAAACAATGCTGCCCTTGTCTAGGCGGCCATACTTGTCGTGAGGAGAATGACAGGAATGACACTAATGACTGTTTCCAATTTTCCTATTTCACTGTCACCCCCCTGGGTGAAGCCCCCTACAAATAGAAGTATTTAATTGACATCAAAATCAAATTTCGCATGTCAAAAAACTCCCAGACATCAATTTTCATCCAAATATTGGCGAAATTTGAAAAAAATCGAAATAAAAATGAAACTTCTACACCCTTAAAACTAAGCCATTTTAGGACATACATTTATACGAACTTTTTTACTTATTTTTATCTGCAGAATATGCTGCCGAAGAATATCTACAGAATAAGTTTCCGGAATACAGTTCGGACCACCCTGTATATCGTTCAAAAAACGCACAACGATATAATAAATACAGTGTCAGTAAAAAAACAGTTGTGTGACTTACATCAACAAATTCCATTACATAGTCCACATCGCCATCTTTAATCAATGTCCTGTGAACTTCGCACAGTTCAACAATGCTGTCCATCAATATTTTCAGTTGATTGTAGCTGGTTTCACCGCCGGAAGTGGTTAGATGGCTCTGGTAAGCTTGCAAACCGTTGAGGACGATTTGGTAGGAAGTTAGAATTTTTTGCTTGGCCAGCATTTCATTGAGTGCAGGCGGGGACAGTTCTTTTACCTTCAAAATTAGTTACAAAAAATACACTTCCCCAATAAATTAACGCACCACAAAAAAATAACCAAAAGTTTTTGTAAAAAACCACTTATCCGATTTGGACGATTTTTTTTTTTGGATAATAGGTTATTCTTTCCACAATGTTGCTATACTAACTGTATTTTGATAGGAACCCTTTTTATACTAATACCGGGTGTAGCAATTATAACGTGTTTTTTTTTAATAAAATTTGTGACACCCTGTAGATTTGGTCAGTTACAGTATCAAATTAAAATTGAGATCACATTTTAGCCTGAACTTTTTTTTACATTTTGTTTTTTTATTTACTCCATTATCTTTCTTATTACACGAGAAACAACATTTTATAGGATGACATGATTTAATTTTGGTTTTAATTAACATTTTTCCATTTTACTCACTAAAGTAAGTAGCAGGCTATGGAAAAACACGGATTACCAGTAAATGTCAAATAGAGATGCTAGTTTCTGTGCAAACTTGTCAAGGGCGTAGATAAGGGGGGGGTACTGGGGGACAGTACCCCCCTGACGCTTGACGAGATACGAGAATTGAAATAGTCATTGACTATGAAAGGATTTTTTTTAATTAATATCCGACATATAAGAACACTTTGTATGCTTTTAATTATGTTGATTTATCGTTTATAATATGTTCGACCTAATTAAAAAGCACACAAAAAATGTTCTTATTCATAACAGATTGATTGGGGTTAACTCTAATCAATATCCATAAAGATATTGAAAAAATGTTGATGCTGTTATTGATAGGTTTTTCCAGAAAACTTAATTTTTGTTTTGTAGTTTTATTTATAGTTTATAGTTTTTATAGCTTTTTTGATAGTTTAGAGTTTTTTTTTATTTATAGTTTATAGAAAATTAACTAATTAACGTCGTTGTTTCATTTTTGTTTATGTTATTTACAAATCTATATTTTAATTTTTGTGTTATGTTTTTATATCTTTTTTGAAGTAAAAAATCGCCGTCGTTTTAATTCGACAAAAAATTCCGACGGTGATTTTTTTTGCGACTTAATCATAGTACGGCTGCTTATATACGGTTGAAGAATTTTTTCGTCTCTTAAGAAATATATACCATCAAAGACTATAAGTATCAATTATGTGACACACTTATTTTATCTTTATTTGATTATGGCGATGTTGTTTATGGTACATCCATAAACGCTAGATTCTCTAAGAAAATCCAAATACTTCAAAATTCATTGTCTACGGTTTTCTTTTTAACATTCCTTTTAGAGATCATATAACGCCACATCTTAAAAATTTATCTATTTTATCCATATGACTAACAGACGACAATTTCATTTAATGACATTTCATTTATCGAATTTTAACTACAGAGCAGCCTCCCTATTTGTTCTCATTGTTTCACTACGTTGACCATGATCATTCAACTAGACAAGTGCATTATTTTAAAATTCCTCAACACCGAACAGCTAATTTCCTGTAAAAAATCTTTCAGTTTCATGGCGCACATTTGTGGAATAATATTTCTAATAACTTTAAATTTCAATCCTTTACAGATTATAAAAACAAATTAAAAAATCATTTACTAAATTCGTAAATATTATAATTTCTTCGACTGATTTGTGAGATCTTGTTCTTCTGATATGCCCGTCATTGGTTGCTGTTCCGGCATTTTTACACTGTTTCATTATGCTCTCTGCTGTATCTCCGCTCATCCCTGATAAAATTATATTTTCACCTTTTTTTATATAATTTTAATTTTTTTAATTTTGGTTTATTTCTATAATTTAAATTATTTCTATTTTTGTATTTGGGGTCTTTCCTCTTGGCACTTTATGTGCCATTCTATCAGTTTTTTAATCGCGGTGCGATCCCTTTAGACACACATTTATTAATACTAATATTATTCTGTAAAACTTAATGGAGTCTAATAAAGAAATTTGAATTTGAATTTGAATTTGAGTACCACCCCCATAGCATACACCTATCTACGCCCCTGAAACTTGTAGACCATTAGTATCTCTGAGCTGAGTTTGAAGGGTCCGAGCTGTTACGAAACGTTGTCTTAATGTTGAGAGTTTTAAAAAACGTTCCTGAATCGGATTGGTTCTTCGATTCCTGCCTTGTCCCGGCCTGCGACAATTACTCCCAGTATCTCTATACCGTTGTATAACTCGTGAAATGGTTGAGTGAGTTACATTAAATCGTTCACCAATTCTTCGGTAGCTCCAACCTTCCTCAGACAATATTAATGCTTGAGCACATTCTTCGCCAGTAAGATTTCTTGTTTCACGTGCAAGTTGCATATTTTTGATAAAATAAAAGGACGAAAACGACTGACACTAACAACAAGCATCTCTATTTGACATTTACTGGTAATCCGTGTTTTTCCATAGCCTGCTACTTACTTTAGTGAGTAAAATGGAAAAATGTTAATTAAAACCAATGTTAAATCATGTCATCCTATAAAATGTTGTTTCTCGTGTAATAAGGAAGATAATGGAGTAAATAAAAAAACAAAATGTAAAAAAAAGATAAGGCTAAAATGTGATTTCAATTTTAACTTGATATGTAACTGATCAACTCTACAGAGTGTCACAAATTTTATTAAAAAACACGTTATAATTGCTACACCCGGTATTAGTATAAAAAGGGTTCCTATCAAAATACAGTTAGTATAGCAACATTGTGGAAAGAATAACCTATCATTCAAAAAAAAATCGTCCAAATCGGATAAGTGGTTTTGACAAAAACTTAACTTAAACTTTTGGTTATTTTTTTGTGTTGCGTTAATTTATTGGGGGAAGTGTATATTAATTATTCGCTTATGATCGAAAAATCGACGTCAAAGATGGCTGGGGAATGATAATCAATGATAATTTTAGCGAGTTCGAGCCCTAGGAACGTCATTTATTAAAAAATGACATTAAACTTGTCAAAAATTAACACTCTCTCTTGACCTCGCCAAAATTATTATCGATTGTCATTCCCCTGCCGTCTGTGACGTCGATTTATTTTCGATCGTCTTGTATGGTATTGGGTTGCAGCAAAGAGTCCTATGTATTCTATTTCACAAATATACAGGAACTTTAAAAAGATATCACTATTTTTTTCCGGAAATATACAGGGTGCCCTAGAAATAAGTGCAAGTATTTTAAAGGGTGGTAGATCTCCATAAAAGAAACATATTTTCTCTTTGTCGTTTTTCAAATAAGTCCAAAATAACGGAGTTATTTTACTTTGAAAATTTCCAAAAAAAAATTTTGAGAAGCACTGGATCTTTTCTGGATTTTCTTTCTTGTAAATTTAATCTAATACCTACGTTGCTATATTATCAAGAAACTTATGTTTTTTAACTAAAATTTAAAAAAATTCCAAAAAATTTCGAATTTTCAATTTTTAAAAAAAAACTCATAGGCGTGTTTCTGGGGTTGAACTATACTACTAGTGATGTTGGTAGCGAATATTTCCATTCGAATTTTGCAGGAAATTTCAGACATTTCCGAAATATTCGGTCCCAAAATCGCGAATATTCGCAAAAATCCGAATTTTGCAAGAAATTTCTTTCAAAATTCAAGACATTGAGCAAAAATTTAACGAAAGTGTATCAAGTATGCCGATTCTTAAGTCAGAAGAAAAGAATGCTTCTCCGCCTTACAAAATAAAAAACCTATGGCTCTAATCAGAACCAATGCATTTTGCCGCGAATCTCTTGGACCCCTGTTTCCTGGGAGAGCACCTTAACAATGAAGAACACATAGCCGCTATGGAATTTATCAACAATATCAACAACAATCATCCTCAGTTTGTCAATAATACGCCATTTTTACAGATGTAACAAATTATTGCGCCAAATCGGGTTTATGGGCTCTCGACTACGTTTGGATGTCAGTTAAAAATGAAGACTGTCTAAGTTTGTGGCAAGCAATGTGTAAAAATACTCAGTTGAAATATTTAGCTGTTGCTCTGCTGTCTTTACCAACGTAATTTGCAGCCACAGAGAGAAGTTTCAGTACTTACAGTTTTATCCATACTAAAAAAAGGAATCGCTTGACTGCACAAAGAGCCGGTAAAATAATGTTCGTAGCTCATAACAATAAATTATTACTACAAAAAGAAAAAGTGGATAGGGAGCATGATATTCAACAACATGAAATTCCTCCAGAACCACTAGAACTCGTGGAGGTAGAGGTCCATCCTTCAGAATCAGAACCAGATGATACATCAAATATATCTGATTTGGAAATAGAAACTGACAAAGACAGTACTACTACTACTATAATACCCTATGAAGATGGGTCCAGCTTAGCGCCTGATATTCCGGAATAGAATAATTCAGTTATTTGTGTTTTACGTTTTTTAAATTTATATTTCGTGCTTTTTTTTTTTAAACTCATAGTCATAGTTCGTGGTTTATGCACAAAAGACAAATGTTACCAAATGACTTTTGTTATGGGTTATGTTTATGACTTTTATGGGTTATGTATTGTTTATTAAAAATATAACAACTAATATTATGTTTATTGTTTTTTTTCCACTTACATGTTGGTATCAAATGTCTATCTAATTTATTCCTTTGTTGTATCGACAAAAAATATGTAAAATTGTAAAATTTCCTAATATTTCATAAATTTCCGAAAGTTTCAGAAATTTCCTGCAACAAAAAATTTCTGAAATATTAACATCACTATATACTACCAGTTAAAATACTTGCACTTATTTCTGAGACACCCTGTATAGAAAAAACTTACCTGTCTCGATAGCGGATATAGATAATTTCTAGAAAATCTGTTGGAAAATTCCTTAATTCTTACGTTTCTCCTTTGTTCGTCCTCTTCCCCGTCAGGTGGAGTTATACCTTTAGCCAGTGTAGTTCTAAAAAATAGTAAAAATCAACTTAAAAATAGTGTTTTACTTCACTATTTTTTTAATAGCATTACCTAATTTCAGTCAAAAACTGTATATTCTTCTCCAACACCAGTTTACATTTCTTCTCAAACTCCAACAACGTCAAACTTTTGCTATAGAAATTCTGAATCTTTGGTCCGGGCTTTCTCGAATCTTTGTTATTTTTCTCTTTGTTGTTGTTCCCAGGTTTGTTGTAGTCTTCAAAGTCCAGCGATTCACCGCTGCTCGTGTCGTAGTATCCGCCTACCGGCAGAGTTCTGAATCTCTCGTTGATGATTTCCTTGGATACGTCAAAATTATTCCTGACAGACACCGGTGACGTTTGAAGTGGGCTCTTGTCAAGGATGCACAAACTTTCGTGCAACTTTTGGCGAATGCTCTGGGCCTTTTGCTATAAAATAACAGAAAACTTTAAAAGTATAAACAGTGTGTCTCTTCTTAAGAGCCTATTACCACATATTATAAACTTAGTTTTTTCTTTATTGTTTTTGGTGGTTCCAATTTTCGGAATCGGGCACTAGTTAGGTGACTAGTTTGCGCACATAGCACGCCCACTTATGGCCTCTAAAATTGTGCACAGCGCCTGACCGGCACAGTTGTTAGAGAGATATCGGAAAACCGAATAGCGTCATGCAGTATTTACGCGTACCTTATCATGGTTACGATATGCGCGAGTCAATTTTTAACGCAACACCCGCTAATAACGTTACCGCCTGACGTAATTTGCGGATCAATTACACCAAGCGCTATTTCTAAATATCGTTTAAAAATTGCTTAAATGGGCATCATAGACAAACAGAAAAATTAAAAGACTGCCAGAAGACATACGACGCGCAGGCAAATGTTCCTGTAGCGCATCGACGCAAGTGCCGAAATACGTCCATCTAGCTATCTGTGTTTCGACACTAGTCCGTTAGTCTCAGCATATTCAGAAAGAACACGCTAACCTCCAGCGTTGCCATTTCGTGGGGAATTCCCCAAATTTTGGGGAATCCGGAGCCGATTGGGAATTTTGTGGGGATTAGCAATAGGCGGCGAAAATAAGGGTTTCAACATTTTATTGCTGATTGAAAACGGCGTAAAATTTTTAGCTTTAAAAACGAAGCGGGACGATATATCTTTCCCAACTTAAAAATTATAATCTGCTTCCCTTTGCAAATGCTTCAGTTGAAAGAAAATTTAGTGACCTCAAATTATTTAATGACTACTAGGGAAGGGATTAAAAAACAAGGAGGTAATTTACAGTTTAATCCCTCTAACATATATAATAAATATTGTATTATTATTAAAATTATTTTTTTTTTGTTAAAATAATCATATGGGGAATTTTTGGTGAATCGGGACATTTTTCTCCCCAAATTGGCGAATTTAATTTAGATTTTGGGTAGTTTAGAAAATTGACATTGGCACCGCGAACATTCTTTGTTTGTTGTTTGTTCAAAACCGGCACACGGCGTAGTACAAGGCTTGATCATCTTTTAAGAAATTTTTGATTGTTAATTTTATTTTTGTGTAAACTAAACAGTTGTTTTTATTAAAAAATAGCAGACAAAGGTAAGAAAGGTAATGTCCATGCAGAAGTTTTTATTTCACAGGCTATTCTTTCTAGAAAATTATACCATCCAGCCCTCCTATTTAATTATTAAATGAAAGTGTGAAAGAGATATCAAGGGCTATTCTGTTAAAATATCATCCGGCCAGTCTAGGCCCTGTTGTGAACCAGAAGGTCTGCTAAGTTGGATGTTGGATATAGAATGGCAGGAATATCATGGCCGAGAACAAGGCATAATTGTATGTCCCTTGATGTAGAAGGGTAGGTTTGTTTCTAATAGGCAGTAAAACCAAAAATTTTACTGTGAATCGTCATATTCTAGGCCTGTAAAGATAAATAATTCCTGGAGCTATCTCGAGGTATAGTACTCAAGTTGGAGCGAATCAATTGATAGCAAGATGAAAAGAAATAATAGCCATCATAAAACTGTAAATATGTATATAACTAGTACAATGTAGCTAGATATTTAGTAGAATAGGGGTATTATAAATTAATACAAAATACAATAATTGGTCATTCTTTCCATTCCCATTCAATTCTTCCCATTTAATCGTTTTCCCATAAACAAAAAGGAAAATTAAATTAAGAGTGCCCTTTAACAAAATAGTGAAATAAATGGAGATAGTCAAATTTTATATTAGCGTGACTTTGAATAAAAAGGTGTAAAAGGATTATAAATGCTGTATTTATATCCTTTAATATCATGATAATATAAAATTTGAGTAGGTATCTCCATTTATTTCACTGTTTTTGGTTAAGGGCACTCTTAGTTTTAATTGCCTTAAAAATAATAAGTAAAATATAATAATTTAAATCTCCCGCTTTTTCATAGTTCGTTCCTGTAGCCAACTAGAGGGCGCCAAAAGCGCAATCTCCCAACATTTTACCACGCGATTTACCACTCTCTAAACTATTAACTTTCTCTATGATGGGCATGTGCGGGTATTTGACAACACTTGTGTCTAGCCCTAGCAGGCAACTGTTAAGCCCGACCAATCACGTTAGAGTTTTTGACAAACACAAATGAATTAACACACTCCAAATAACCACGCTAACCAACCTGATTGGTCAAGCTTAATAGTTGACGGCTAGGACTAGACACTTCTTTTGACAACCAGGCCGGCCGGCGAGATCTTTTATTTTAGGTTATGTTTGAATTGTTTTGAATTATTACTTTAGTTTTATTAGGCAATTTGATATTTTAGTAGCTGGGATTAGTTTTAATTAAATTAATATGGCCCTAAATATGGAGTCCACCTCTTCCAATATTAAAGAACCTATAAAGAGGCTTAGGTTTACAGCAGATGACGACTTAGCCCTTCTAAGAGAATTTGTTGCTTGTTGCCCTAAACCCACTGGCCGACGTTGAACAATAAAGCACTGGAAATAAGAACTTTAGCCCTTTAGTTTTAAAATACCTAGTAAACAAAACAATTTCAAAGTTTTAAATTCAAAGTTAGGTTAAGTTTGAATAGCGGACGCGACGCGAACAGAATTCTTTCCGATCCGATAACTATAAATGAAGAGAGTTAATACCACCTCACGTAAAGGAAATAACACCTGGCCTTATTAACGTCCATGCACGCTATTCGGTTTAGCGATATCTCTCTATTAAGCTGTTTATTGTTATTTTACGCAAATTTATTTTTGCGCACAGGAAATTTTACTCGTTTGCACATCGTCATAAAAAACAATTTTCGTACCACGAATTAGGGATAAGATTTTTATCTGTATACATATAGTATACGTAATCTGAGGTAACTCAAACAATATTTTCCTTCGGTCGATGCGGCGCGTGCGGCTCTGGTCAGTGTGCGCGTACCTTTATCCTCTCTCGTGCAAATAATTAAATATAGTATTAAATATTTATTTAACGGTTATTTTGGACTTATTTGAAAAATGGAAAAGAGAATATAGTAGCCTTGAAAATATTTTCACATATTTAAAACTCATCCTGTATAAATAAAATCTGTCCAACCAGTAAAGCAAGAACAAATAAAAATGACAGACAGCAACTGCGAATCTCATTTATATCCTTTCTCATTTGAGAGACTTTACAAAAACAATTGTAAATATTCAGGGTTGTGTAAAATATAGAGATTATTAAATACCTTTCTTTCCTGATAAACTGACGGTTTGTTGGTGTCAACCCTCGAAGCACTTGAAGAACCGGTTGGTACTAATCGTGGGGTAATTATTACTGATAGAGTACTCTCCGAATCGGACGATAATCTTTTGGGATGAGCCTTGAACGTCCTCCGTTCATTTCTCATTTTGTTGGCCTTTTCCTCCAACCTAGCGTGCTGCTGTTCCAATCGCCTGATTATTGACATGTCTCTTCTCAGACCTGACTAAAATGTACCAAAAAAAAGAGGTAAAAAAATTTATAAACAAGAAAGAAATAGTGAGGGAAATGGATAAAAAAGAAGAAAGAGATTAAACGGCTCAGTCCTCAACAACTCGTAACCGTATACACCAGTATACACTCACACACTCACACAACCACACCTACACTAGTGTACACTCATGTAACTGCATTCAGGCTTCATCAGTACGGTAAGGAATCAGGAAGCGATGAAACCGGTCCCAAAACACAAAAAGCCAGGAAGCAAACGATGCAACTAGGCACCGTTTGCAACCCAGGAGATGGTGTAGGTATACGTATACATTTTTCATCCTAATTTTCATTATTGTGATTTCTTCTGTCCAAAAATAAAAAAAATAGTCAATAGATTATGTCAAATAAAAATTATCAGGAAAAAAATTGTACACTCGCTAGTATAAAAGGTCCACAATAAAGTATAACTACACTAAAAGCTCTTACTTACATCGTTGATGACAAAATCTCCACTCATTTTCCTCTAAATCAATTTCTTTCAACTCTTTCAACAAAAGTCACAACCTAACTCAACAGCAAAAAACCTCAAAAAAAATTGATACAACGACAGCATGACTTTTCTTATTAGTATCCCTGACAACTGTTTGCAGTTGTTTGTTTGTAGTCCAAGGGGTTGCTATGGTGATGAGACAGTGGGTTGCAGAGAGCAGTTAAAGGGACAAAAAAAAAATAGTATTTTAGTAATTAATTGATTTATTTGTTTTATAGCTTATTTTACTTATTACATATTGGCAAAAACTAGTCCATTATGAAGATTATTCTAAGCTTTATTAAGGGTTATTTATTTATTTATTGATGTACATCTTCCAACGCCATAAGTGGTAATAACAAGAAAGAGGGTGCTATTAATGCACAAACTAAATAATCACAGAATTTAATAAAAACTAACATAGAATTTAAAATACTTAAGTGCTGATATAAAGAAGTTAGAATATCAAGGTGAGATTTTTTTCTTGTTGAAGAAGTTATTTAAAAGTAATAAAACCATTGTTTATACTCGTAGAGCATAGAGTGAATCATAATGATAACAGTTCGATTGGATACGTTCAATAAAAAGAGGGCTTCTGTACAATCAAACAAAAGGCCAAGTAGCAAGCAACAAGTAGAAAAACATGAAACATGCCACTTGTGTCTAGCCCTAGCAGGCAACTATTAAGCCCGACCAATTACGTTAGGGTTTTTGACAAACACAAATGTTGGTCAAGCTTAAAAGTTGACTGCTAGGGCTAGACACTTCTAAACATGCCCATTAAATACTGGAATTATGTCCCTTTATTTAGTATTTTAGTCCAAAGAATTTGTTTATTTCCATAGTAACGTCAAGTTGATGGTTCAAAAACGGGAAATGATTGAAAAATGTAGGAACTATTCGATTTTCCATCAATCAGACTGAAACAGACTGCATTTTTTTTCTAATCATTACAAAATGTGGTTAACAAAGAGCTTGACAATATTCTATGTCGCGTCACAGTAGTTTTTTAAGGTTTTCTACGGATTTTAAACTGAAAAATGACCAGTAATTCGTTGGTAAGTTAGATTAACTCAAGGTATTTAACAAAAATTATCTGTAGGTAATATTTTTTCAGGTTTAAATTGATTTAAATAAATGATGAGACAAATTAAATATGCCAGGAAGCATTCGCTAGTTGGTGAACATAGAAAAGTGCCTTTGAATACGATAATTCTACCTCCGATAACACCGCCATTACTCGATAATGAGCCGCATCTTTTGCGTACTATCCTGGTAAGTACTCTCTATTTTTTGTACAGAGTGAGTCAACAACAAAGCAAATTTAAAAAAAAATCTTATTTGTTTCAAAAAACAAAATAAAATATACGTGTTTAAGCGTTTTTTCGGAAACTTGACCGTTTTTTAAATAAAAATTATTGTAATATTTGAGGGGTGGTTTCACCCTCTTGGAACTGGAATTTCGAAAAATCCCTTCTTACCGAACCTCTACACCCTAGAGTCAACCTGTATGCCAAAATTGAGCTTCTTACGTTGAGTGGTTTGAGCAGGATCGTGATTAATCAGTATGTCACTTAAGGATTTTATATATTGGTATAGATTGAGTAAAAATGATTTTTAAATGGTGTAGTTTAAAATTTGAGAAAAAATATTTTTTTGAAAATAGATTTGTGTGTGGCTCTATCCTTTTTTAATCTAGAGATTGACCTCGACAAAATTATCGTTGATTGTCATTCCCCAGCCGTCTTGACTCCGTTTTTTTTTTCATTATACGGTACAACTTTAGTGTAAAAATAAATTTTAGTCAACCTGTATATTGACAAAAATATTTTGTGAAAAAAAATATTGATACAAATCTTGAACATGAAACTTAAAAAAAAATATATGGGAACATGCGTTTCTAGTTATTTCGTGCATAACAGTCTAAGAACATAAGAACTGGTGCTGTTAGGGATGTTTCAGAAGATCGATATCTTAACGATATCTAGAGATTGATTTTACTGCTATTTTGTCCTAAATTCTACATTATAACACAGATACTATACCGGGTGTTGCATCGTCGAGCGGGACATAGGAAATCCCATGTAAATTTTAATAGGGTCAATTCTTGGCTTCTCTAATTATTTTGGAGAATAATTCTATTTAAGTTTATTGAAGAGCACTAAAACCCACATTCAAAAGAATAACTTTATATATTTTTGATTAGCCCGTTAATATTTCTCCTTTCTTATGGCCCTGTATTTACTTATGAGCACCAGTCAAGGTAAAAGATAACTGTCAAATGAAGTTGTCATTTCAGAAATTTATCTATTTAGTGCTTTATTATTATTATTAAAAACTCATACTTACATCGAAAATATGAGCCATAAATTACACTACCGAAGAAAAAGTATTGATGATTAAATGGTATTATCAAGGAAATAGTTATCAAAAGGTGTCGGACATGTTTGCTGCTCTGTATCCGAATAGACCGATACCTGGAAAATCTACAATCGCAAGGAGTATCCAGAGCTTTGAGGCAAAAAATGTACCCTAATAAATAACTGCAGATGTGAAGCAAGGCAGGAACAAAGAGAAGATGCAAGAAATGATACCGACTTGGAAGTTTTATTGTGCGTGGAAGAGAACGATGGAAAGATCAGCACAAGGAAACTTGAGGATGAAATAGGAATAGATCACACTACAGCGTTTCGAATTTTGAAACGACATAAATACTATTCCTTCAAATATGAAAAGCACCAAGAGCTACGAGATGGGGACGAAATACGGCGGCAGGCGTTTTGTTTTGATATGATGGAAAGAGCAAACACGGATAGGGAATTTTTAAAAAACATATGTTTCACTGACGAATGCACGTTTACTTTAAATAATGAACCCAATGTTCAAAATTATCGATATTGGAACAAATAAAACCAACACAGGTTTGTCGAAACAAGGACGCAATATCCACAGAAAGTAAATATTTGGGCAGGGATATTCGGACACAATATTATCGAGCCATTATTTCTTACGCGAAATTTAAATGAATATTATTTGGAACTACTCGAAAATCATATTTTACCTGCTTTACATGATGCCGCTAGGGAAAATCAGGAAGTTTGGTACCAAATGGATGGCTGCCCATTCATCATTCACATTCCTTGGCTGTTCGGGAATATTTAGACAATAGTTTTAACGGAAACGTTATTGGCCTAAATCATCTATACAAGGATAAAAAATACCCAAATCTAGACGAGTTAAAAATGCTATTTCTGCCGAATGCAATAGAATTTCAGTTTACGAACTAGTGAATGTAAGAAGAGAATTTTATGATCGCCTGGGTTATTGTCTAGCAGTCGATGGAGAAATATTTGAACATCTTCTTAAATCCTAAAGTTGTAACAATTTAATAGTACCTAAATTAATAAGTTATTGAATATTGTAATAATACTATAATTAACCTTGTAATTGATTACTTTATTTTACTTTAATTTATATTAATTTGTATTTATAAATACATCTTTAAGATTTCCGATGTAGGAATGAGTTTTCAATAATAATAAAGCACTAAATAGGTAAATTTCTGAAATGACAACTTCATTTGACAGTTATCTTTTACCTTGACTGGTGCTCATAAGTAAATACAGTGCCATAAGAAAGGAGAATTATTTAAAAAGAATTCGGCGATAACTCGTAAACGAGCTAATCAAAAATATCTAGTTACTATAGAAGTTATTCTTTTGAAAGTGGGTTTTAGTGCTCTTCAATAAACCTAAATAGAATTATTCTCTAAAATAATTAGGGAAGCCAATAATTGACCCCATTAAAAGTTACCTGGGATTTCCTATATGTCCCGTCCGACGATGCAACACCCGGTATGTTATCTGGGATTATAGTGTTACTTGTTGGTTAAAAATGAAGGATTGTTAAGTTATTTATGGTACTTTTTTATGTCAAATTTGGCAAACATATCGATATTCAGGGTGGTCCGAACGGTATTCCGGAAACTTCGGCAGCATATCCTGCAGATAAAAATGAGTAAAAAAGTTCGTATAAATGTATGTCTTAAAATGATTAGTTTCGGAGATACAGGGTGTAGAAGTTTTATTTTTATTTCGATTTTTTCCAAATAATTTATGAAGTAACGTCAATAATGGGATGAAAATTGGTGTTTGGTAGTTTTTTGACATGAGAAATTTGATTTTGATGTCAAAATGACTCCTACTTGTAGAGGGCGCCACCTACACATTTATTAACTTGTTTGAAGAGTAATAACTTTTCGTCTGTACCTGTATAAAACTAATGAGTAAAAAAATATACATTTATGATGTTTTTTACGTAAAAATGATCTCTTGGTAAAAATCGCTACGGGTAATGGTTCTCAAGATATTTACTTATTGCTCGAGAAAAGTTATTGCTCTTCAAAACAGTTAAAACACACGTAGGTGGCGCCCCTTACAAATAGGAGTCATATTGACATCAAAATCAAATTTCTCATCTCAAAAAACTCCCAGACATCAATTTTGATTCAAATATTAACGGCACTTCAGAAATTATTTGGAAAAAATCGAAATAAAAATGAAACTTCTACACCCTGTATCTCCGAAACTAAGCATTTTAGGACATACATTTAAACGAACTTTTTTACTTATTTTTACCTGCAGAATATGCTGCCGAAGTTTCCGGAATACAGTTCGGACCACCCTGTATTTAGAAAAGTATCGATATTTTTGATACATCGATATCTGGATACATCCCTACCAAATATACGACCCTTGATTAAAAGCTCGCAACGGGCATGTCAAGAGCGCGGAATCAATAAAACGCGAGCTTGTAGTATTTTCCAGCCCCTAAAAGACTGGATTTGTTTCCATTTTAAGTGCATCCAGTTTATTTTCAGTAAAAAAAAAGTATTCAAACAACTTAGCAGCTTTGTTTAAAGCAAGAAAACGATATAATGAGATTCTGATTGCCTGTCCGTAAATATTAACGTTTTTTTTTCCAAAATAAATTAATATTTTTACCGGCTAGGTATGTTTTCCCGGTTTTTAACGTTTTTTAACGATTTTTTCGCGGGTTGAAAGAACTTGCCGTCGTGGAAAGCTAAAAATATATATTCAGCAGTCGATATTAGTCACTATAGTGTTGTATAGTAGTCGCAAAATCAGTTTTACGCAGTTAGTTTTCGTGCGATTTCCTATAAAACTTGATGCCGGGCAGTTGTTATTATTTTTTGGTAAACAATGGCTTCGAAAGTTATTGTAAAATTGCCTGTGGCACCTTTTGGACAGGTGAGTGTGTTTGAATTTCGAATCTATTTTCAAAAACAAAGAGTATTCGAAAAAATAAGATGCGTGACTTGCAAATTTTTATCGGCAGGAATCTGGACATTAGGCAACATGAAATGTTTTGGATATTTTCTTTGTAGTTAGTTTGGATATTTTCTTTGTAGTCACGGCATAAAAGAAACATATTTTCTCTTTACCGTTTTTCAATTAAGTCCAAAATAACCGAATTATTCAAGTTTGAAAATATTTAAAAAAATTGATTTATTTAAAAAAAATTGAGACCACCAGATTTTTTTCTGTATTTGCATCCCTTTTAGTGTCGTAACCATAGAGTAAAGCCGTAACTATTGGAATATCAGAGATTATAAAAGAAATTATACCTTGAAAAAAATTGCGGTGAATAGGCAGTACTAAAAAGTTTTCTAAAATATACAGGAAAATTTAAAGGAAAATGCACGATTTCCAATTTTTTTTTCAGAAAAAGACCTCATAAATCTATTCCTGGGGTCGAGCATTGGTATCTCGGAAACCGTAAGAGATACAAAGATGGTTATATTGGGGCAAAGTTAAGCCTTTAGGATGTTCACCAAGATGCCATCAAAAAAGTTTTAAAAATTTCAAGGATTGCTGAGTTTTTTGGAAAAAAGTGATTTTTTTGAAAATCAGTTTTATTTTTTTCTGTCGTTACTTTTAAGAAAATCAAAAAACTGATTGCTCATTTTCATAGCCACTTTTTTAAGGCTTGCACCCTGTATACATGTTACAGCAAATTTAATTGATGAATAATGTATAATATTATTTAAGACTCACCCTGTATAAGGCTGTTAATAATTTGTCAACATTCACTGGACACAGGACATAAAATAGACTTTAACAATGCAAAAATTAAAGTAAAGATTTCAGTTAACTTTTTATTATTATTATTTCTGTTTTTTATTTCTGTTCGTCTCCTTTTTGCTGCCATGGCTGCCATGGCTATTTCCCTTGAACAACAAACCATAGAGCACGATAGAGACTTTCGAACCGGTCACCCGTCCATCCACCAGTATCGCCTTACGTCGCTTAACTTCGGTGTTCTAATGGATTAGAAGCAAAAATTAGAATAACAGTTAAATTGGAAATATTTTTCGTTTTGGCAGGTGAATAAACCGTCATCGGGATCAGTAAACAATGATCTGATCCTTCCCAAGCCTCAGGAGGTTCAGAAGATCGAGGAACCGGCCTCGAGGGCTAGCCAGGATCAGGGCAGGATCAGCCAGCTCGAGCAGAACATCAGGTTCCTGCAGGAGCAGCATCAGCTGATGCTGGCAGGATTGCACGGAGAAATTGAGAAGTTGAAGCAGAGAAACAAAGGTAGATACTGTTAAAATGACTGTGAAATTATAAAATACATGCTTGGGCTGATTGATTTAAGCTAAAGCAAAATTAGTGGTTTAAATTAGCGTAGAAGTTTGATCCTCTAATTTCAATGTAAGTATTTAGAACGTTAAAATTAGTAGTAGACGTTTTCAGTTAGTATTAACTTTTAACTTTTCCACTAATTATACTTCAAAATTTCACGATAGATGTCTTGTAATATGTTTCAGAGCTTCAATTTCAACTGGTTTTTGGAAAAGGTCCCATTCCTTCGAGTTCACCGTCGCCATCTTCACCCGAAGAGGATTCCAAGCATAAAGTAAACACCAATTAACAGTTAATAACTAACATATTCTATCTATTATATATTTTATAGTTGTATACGAGTCCCAAAGTCATAACCAACACCACCCCACTGCAAGTGGAACTCCTGGAAAAGGAATTGGGCGAACTGAAAATCCAGATGCAAGAACTGGACACCAGGAACGTCTATTTGTCCGCGATAGTCGACGAACAAAAAAAGTGAGGTTATATCGCAACTAATCGAATTCTCTAATTGTAATTGCGCTTTTTTTAACGTAGAAAACTCGAGCGTTTCGACAGGCGTCGCGAGAAAGAGCGAGAACAGCGCGCCAACGGAAAAGGCGACGAGGTGGAGCTGCTGCGCAAGCTAGAAGACGCCGAGGCCCTGATAAGGAGGCTACGCAGAGAGAATTCGGATCTGCGCAGGGAGGCGCAGGGCGGTAGCGGTTCGGCTGCGCAGCAGAACCAGGGGCACTATCAGGAACAGCAACAACAACAGGCTCAGCATCATGGCAGAGAAAACAACGGGTAAGTTTTTGTGAAAACTTTTATTTCTCTATCTGCTACCAAATATGTACAGTATTCTTTTTATTTTGATTAATATAGGGAATTTTTTATTAACAGTTATTCGTCGCCCAGAGGTCAGAACCATAGAAACGGCAGCGGTAGGGGACACAGGAGCAACAACGGACACTACAGTAGGGGAGGGTGGTTTCCGCCGCTTCATTCGCAGAGTTTTTGGCAGGGTGAGTTTCATAAAAAGTGTACTTAGAGGGGTTCAAAAATTCTTGTTTTATAAGTGTGTCTTAAAGCTCTCTATATTTTTTCGTCATTTCGTTATTATATATATATAATAATAAATTAACTCCTGAATTTTGTAAGAAATTAACTATTTACAATCAAAGTTCTCCAAAATTTTATGGTTTACCTAAAATCCATAAAGAAAATATACCTTTAAGACCAATCGTTTCTTCAATAAATTCTCCTAATAGTAAATGGTCTCAATATGTTACTAATGTTTTAACCTTGTCTTATAATAAGATAATGAATATTTTACTCATGATACTTTTAAATTTGTTGATTTTATTATGAATAAAAGAATTCCTCAAAATTATGTTCTGATAAGTCTTGATGTTGTTTCATTATTTAGTAACATTCCTTATTGTCTTATTAAGAATAGTATTGAGAAGCATTGGTTGGATATTTCTAGTAACACATTATTAAATAAAAATAATTTTTTAGAAATTGTTGAATTTATTTTTAATTCAACTTATTGTAAATTTGAAGGAAAATTTTACAAGCAAATTTTTGGTACACCAATGGGTGCTACTGTTTCTCCAATTATTTCACAATATGTTATGGATGATTTATTAAATGAGTGTATACCAAAATTAAATTTTCAATTACCATTTTTTAAAAAATATGTAGATGATATAATTACATCTGTACCTTTTGATAAGATTGATATCATTATGGATATTTTTAATTCATATCATGAAAAAATACAATTTACTATTGAAACAGAAACTGATTATAGCGTTCCTTTCCTTGATACAAAAGTTATTAGGACATTTGATAACTTTATCTTAGTAGATTGGTATACAAAACCTACTTATTCAGGCAGATATTTGAATTTTAACTCATACCATCCACTAAAAATGAAAATTAATTTAATTGTCGGATTAAATAATAGAATTAGAAGAATTTGCCATCCTCAATTTTTGTCGAAAAACTTAAAAAGAATTTATAATATTTTATTACAAAATTCATATCCTGAATTATTATTAAAGAAATTTTTATATAATAATTTGTTGGTTAATGATCAATCAAGTTTTGGAGAAAACTTACATAATAATGTTATTTCGAGTAATAATGTTCTTGCTTATGATGTTCAACTTTGTGATAATATTGATAACAATAATGTTAACGGTTATTATTTCTCATTACCGTATGTAAATTCCTTAAATAATAATTTAACAAAGATCTTATCTATTCCTCAACAGGTTAAAATATGTGGTAAACATATATTAAAGATTAATAATTTATATACTAAATTAAAAGATTTAGATCTTCCTTTATATAAATCTGGTGTTGTTTATAATATTAGTTGTCTTGATTGTAATCTTTCTTATATTGGACAAACTTCTACTGTTCTTAAAGAACGTATTAATAGACATATTAGTGATTTTAGATTATGTAAACGTAGTTGTGCATTATCAGAACATGTGATTGATACACTACATAATATTGATTTTAAAAATGCAAAAATTTTGGATACTGAATTTAATACTAATAAAAGACTTTTTCTTGAAATGGTAGAAATTTACATTAATGATAATTGTATTAATAAAAGAAAAGATATTGAGGATCTTAGTAATATATATTCTTTCTTACTCCATTTTATTAAAAATAAAAATAATATTTAAAATTTGATTTTTTCTTTATTTTTATTTGTAACTTGTGATTAACCTTATATGTTTTTTACGTGTTTTTTATTAATAATTAAATTTACCTTTCTATGTCAAAATAATTTTTAGTAATGTCAGAAATCATGAATATTTAAGAAGATTTTAACTTTTATACAAAATTTTAGTTCCTTTCTTCCATATGGAAATTGATATATTTTTCTATTTTTATAATTAAACTTTTTACACGTAAGTTTATATAATATTATATTATATTCAGTTGACTTTTGTGATATTTTTTAGCCTTGAAAAAGGAAATATATTTTTAACTTTATAACTAATATATATATATATATATATATATATATATATATATATATATATATATATATATATATATATATATATATATATATATATATATATATATATATATATATATATATATATATATATATATATTAGTTGACGGGATTGATTTTTTATTGACAGGCGGTAGACAGCACAACGACAGGTCCCACAACGGATCCCAGGACGCCAACCTGCCAAACATCTCCATGAACGATGGTATGCCAAGCAGTCCGCCCAACCAACAACAGCCCTACCACGGTGGTCAAGGTCGCAAAGGCTCCAACAACAACCACTACCACAATGGGGACAACGGTCGAAAATACAGGGGAGGTCACAGCAAAAACCACAAACCCTCGTAATGGTGATTCTTCGACGAGAATGAGAAGTACAACGTTATATTTTCGTTTTTTGCAAAGGTACCGAACATGCGAGGTCGAGATCGCTCAAGAACCGGGCTGTCAAAGAGGTTTTTGACAGCTCTAGAGATGTGGGTGGTTCGCTTTGTTCAAATGCATATATAGGTCGAGAGACAAAAATAGTTATAAAGTGTGTCTAAAAAAAATCTATAGCGTCCCAGTAAGTTTGTAACTCAAAATTTTTAGGTTCTTTGATATTTTCTTACTTTTAAAATTTATACCATCTTGTCAGTACAAAACGATCGAAAAAAAAACGCTGTCAAAGACGGCAAGGGAACGACAATCGATGATAATTTTGGCGAGGTCAAGCCCTGGGCGTCATTTTTCTCTATTTTGTAATGACGCTTACTGTAACAGAGTTGTAATTTATTTTTATATTGAATAAAAATGTGTTAATTTTTGAAAAGTTTTACGTTAATTTTTACTCAACGACGTCTAGAGATTGACCTCGCCAAAATTACCATCGATTGCCATTCCCCTGCCGTCTTTGACGCCGTTTTTTTTTCGATCATACGATATTATTATATAGACACACACTTTATAACATACCAGCTGATATTTTAGCTTGGGATGTATATAAGACAATATTTCTTAACGATTTACCATCTATAATTATATTACAGAACAAGATATACTGATATTAATTAAATGAGACTTAAAATTTCTAAATGTACCTATCTAACTTTCAAATATACAGGGCTTTCTGTAGTGTTCTAATAAAGCTCCATATTAAGTTTTCTATTTGAAATATTTATTATATTATACAATGTGTTTTTTACAAAACGTGGGGTAGAATAATAATATCACCATTATGAAATGGAATATGGAAATTTTACGAAACACTTTCGGGTAACCCTGTATAAACTATTCGTTATGCAACATATACGGTCATTCAAAAATATATCTATCGCTGCCAATAAGAGCATATTAAAGAATAATCAAGCTATGCTCGTACTCATACTTGCTCTGTGGAGAATAGCAAGATTTGGATGTTCTGTTAAATGTTTTCATATATTTATGTAATCACAGAATATTAAATGGTATAATATTATGCTTTCATATTTTGATTAAACTTTGTATTATTGTTCTTGATATTGTCCATTTTTAAAATAGATAGCAAAATTTCTGTACCTATTTCTCCCATCGAACAGTTCGAAAAAAAACTGCGTCACAGTATGCTTTGAAATGACGATGATTGTCAAGTCAAAGGATACTCTAACGCTTTTTTTAGGTATTCTAACAAACTGGGAATACTGGATAACCAAAATCTTGTTGAATTCTAGCTTATTTAAAAATTTAGAGAGTATATACTTATATGTGTAAACATAACGGTGTGATAGAAATTACCTACTGGAACTATTTTAAACTATTGCTGTTTCAAATATATAAAAAAAGGATATAGTATAGCTGTGATTGCACTTTCTCGTTAAGTTTTCTCGGGATATTGTGAAAATTTCGATTTTTTTCCATATTAAAATGATCTAATATGTAAACCATGTGATTTAGTCTAATAAAGATATATAAGAAACATTTTTTTTCATTTATTTCTTCTATTTTTCAAATGCCCAACAATCTAGCATGTTTCTGTTTTCATTGGGTAACTCCGTTAGAGATATATGCAACTAAACATACACCTAACAAATCCTGCTGGCTCCTGCTGGTCAATTTTACGGCAAGGTCAAGGATAAAATTGTTTTGTTAACATCCAACGTTGCCAATAGATTAAAAATATCTTTTATTATGAATATATAAATAAGAATGATCATTATTGCAACTGATTATAATAATTAAAATTAAGGTACCGAATGGTTTCAATAAATGCCATTTTAGTTGATCCATAACCTAAGATAAAAAAGAGTTATCTAAAGGTGGCTTGTAAACATTGTAATGCAAATAATTTAAGTTATTTTGGTCACGCACAGCAGATAATAAGCTCTCAATCATCTATAAATTTTGATGGTCTAAAAATATTCACTCAGTAAACAAAAGGTTTCAGCAGGATACAGACAAAAGTGTTTTACTTTTAGCAGTTTTTTTTCTGTGTGTTATCCAAAGGTGTTATCGTAAAATATGGCAGCTGTAGATATTAAATATACGAAGGTATATAATTTTCGTCTTGAATTAATAATTTTTATGTGGAATTAAAGATTTTTTATGTTATTGTTTTAATGATAATATATAAAGTTGTTTTTATTTTTCGTATATTAAAAAACAGATATTACATTTTTTTATATTACCGGCATTTTTTATAGTACCTATTGGTATTTTTTAGGTATGTATTTATTTGTATTTTGATTGATAATTTTATTTCTAAACATTTCAAGGCCTCATGAATTGAGACCAATTATTTTTTTAATAGAATAAAAATGCCTTCCATACTATACTAGAGATAATATACAGGGTGACACAGTCTCTTAAAAATATGATAAAGGATTTTTTTTTACTTGGTTTCTTAAAAATTCTAGTCTATTTGTTAATATACAGGGTATTTCAAACTTATTTTCTTAAATATAATACCGTATGATCGAAAAGAAAACGGCGCCAAGTTGGCTTGGAAATAACGATCAATGACATATCCTATATAATTTTACATATAAATAATATGACAGCGATCTTCATTTCATAGCCAACGCTGACACCGTTTTTTCTCGATCATACGGTACCATATATATATATATATATATATATATATATATATATATATATATATATATATATATATATATATATATATATATATATATATATATATATATATATATATATATATATATATATATATATATATATATATATATATATATATATATATATATATACAGGATGTTTAGTAAATATATGTGCAATATTTTAATTTATGGGTATAAAACAATTTCATGGCATTCTCCGAGCAATTCAAAAAAAACTTTTTAGTGCCACATATTCATTCTCCTTAAATGTCTTGACGGTGCATCCAATCTCTGCAACGTTGCCACCTCCTACGTTACCCACAATCTGCATATTTACGTGTTTATAAGTTCACAGTAATTTTATTTTGCTATACAGGGTGTCCCAGAAATAAGTGCAAGTATTTTAACTGGTAGTATAGTTCAACCCCAGAAACACGCCTATGAGGTATTTTTGTTTTTTTTTGAAAATTCGAAATTTTTTGGAAATTTTTTTAGTTTTAGGATAAAACACATAATTTCTTGATAATAGGGCAACATAGGTATTAGATTAAATTTAGAAGAAAGAAAATCCAGAATAGATCCAGTGATTCTCAAAATTTTAGCAAAAAAATCATTTTTTTTAAGTAAAATAACTCCGTTATTTTGGACTTATTTGAAAAACGATAAAGGGAAAATATGTTCTTTTATCGAGATCTACCACCCTTTAAAATACTTGCACTTATTTCTAGGACACCCTGTATAATAAATTACGAAAATTTGTATTATTTTTATCAGTGCCATTCTAATAATTATAGATAAACACATTTCGGTTATTTTCTATTTATTTTTAAAATATGTTATTTCTTTTATCAAAATCCAGCATCTCTATAATACTTGCACTTATTTATGGGACACCCTGTATAGACTATGTTCAGCGAAAGAATATATGACATTATTGACAGTTCTCGTCAGTTTTTTTTGCTGTCGTTTGTTAAAATTGCTGGATATACTAAACACAAGATCTAAAATATTTTGCAGCTGTTCATCAACAATCAGTTTGTCGACTCAGTCAGCAAAAAAACCTTTCCAACGGTGAATCCAGCAAATGGAGAGAAAATTGCTGACGTAGCTGAAGCTCAGAAGGTACTGTATCAAAACTCAAAAGTTCTTAATTTTGTCGAATAATTTTGTTTCGAAGTACTTCTATTTTCTTTTGAGCGAATCCTAATTTACTATAATATAAATCGTACATATCTAACTTAGGAAGATGTTGATATTGCTGTGGCAGCAGCTAAAAAAGCCTTTGCTAGAAACTCACCATGGAGAAATTTGGACGCTTCACAAAGAGGAAAACTTATAAATAAAGTACGCTTTCAAATTACGCACATTAAAACAAATCATTTATTATTTTTTATATAAAATATTTTGCAGTTTGCTGATCTCTTGCAAAGAGACTCTGAATACCTGGCAAAGTTAGAAACTCTGAATTCTGGCAAGCCTGTTCAAGCTGTTATAGGCGAGCTAGAAGTATACGCGAATATCCTGAGATACTACGCAGGATACTGTGATAAAATCCATGGCAACACTGTACCAGTTGGTAATTATTTTTCACTTTATTTTGAATGATTTTATTTATTAATGTTTACCTATTATTTCATACCAAAAAAAGTACGTGCTATACAGGGTGTCCGAGAAATAAGTGGAATTATTTTAAGGAGTGGTAGATCTCGATAAAAGAAACATATTTTCTCTTTATCGTTTTTCAAATAAGTCCAAAATAAAGAAGTTATTTTACTTTGAAAATTAAAAAAAAAATGATTTTTTTGCTCAAATTTTGAGAACCACTGGATCTTTTCTGGATTTTCTTTCTTGTAAATTTAATCTACTACCTATGTTGCCATATTATCATGAAATTATGTTTTTTAACTAAAAACTAAAAAAAAATTCGTGAAAAAAACCTCATAGGCGTGTTTCTGGGGTTGAACTATATACTACCTGTTAAAATACTTGCACTTATTTCTGGGACACCTGTTGTTGTATGTATAGCGAGAGAATTTATGATTAGACCAGAGATAAACATAGAGATAGGGAGAATGAGGTTTCTTTTGTACCTCTATATCTCTAGCTTAGACAGCGTTAGACTAAAATTAGACTATATTAGACTAATTATTTGATTAAGTTGTTTTTTTTTTCAAATAATATTAATTTTTTAGATGGTAATGGTTTTGCGTTGACCAAAAAAGAACCAGTAGGCGTAGTGGCCCAAATAATTCCCTGGAACTACCCAATAGGAATGGCTATTTGGAAACTAGGCCCTGCTCTATGTTCTGGATGTACCCTAATTTTAAAACCTGCAGAGCAAACGCCTTTGACAGCACTAGGTAAGTAAAAATCATTGTGCCTGGAAACTTATATGGTCTTAAATAATTTAGTACTCACTAAAAACACGGTACGTCGCTAGTGGTAGGAAAAATAATTTTTAGAGGTTACTAGTTTATTTGGTTGCTTTGAATAAGAAGACTAAAGCCCCGTTCTCAGAACAACGTCGTGTCGCGGGCGACACAGTTTGACATTTCAAACAACCAATGGGAGCTGTACTAAATTTAAAATTGACAGCTGTTTGAATTTTGTACAAATCTGATTGGTTCTTTTGTCGTGTCGCTGGCGACAGTCACAGTTCTGAGAACGGGGCTTAAGGAAGGAGCATATCAAAAATCTTAGGTACACCGCGATGGGCCTCAAATATGGCCGACTTAAATTCCGGTTTATCAGTGTCGTTCTAATTTTATTTAAAAAATGTAAAACTATGATGTAGGGTAGACGTGGGGTAGACTCAATAATTTGTTGTTTTATTTTACGTTGCGAATAAATGTTGGTAGTTATTAAAATTGTTATAAAAATATATAATTCTAATAAAAATAGTTAAGTTATAATAAGTATTTATTAACACAAACATCCGATACGCTACTGAAGCAGGTAAGTCAAATTAACGTATCTAAATTCTTTGACATCTAATCTTTGACAAGTAATAAATAAAAGCTAAAATGCAAGAAAAATATATAATTTAGTTAATTTAAGCGAATTTCATAAATGATCGGTTTACTACACGTATGTATATTCATTTTTTCACTAGAATGAATAATAAATAACATAAAATAAGCTCCATAAAGACTGGCAAATCCACAAAATTTCAAATCAAATTCAAATGTGTCAAATGAATCTTCAAACAGAACTGTCAAGGATCCCCACCCTAGAGAGCTTTTATGGTGCCTTTTCCGCCCACCATGCATGAATACATGGATAGCATTATGCTCCTTCCTTAAGCCCCGTTCTCAGAACTGCGTCGTGTCGACAGCGACACTGATTGACACTTCAAACGACCAATGGGAGCTGTACTAAATTTAAAATTGACAGCTGTTTGAATTTTGTACAAATCTCATTGGTTCTTTTGTCGTGTCGACAGCGACACTGATTGACACTTCAAACGACCAATGGGAGCTGTACTAAATTTAAAATTGACAGCTGTTTGAATTTTGTACAAATCTCATTGGTTCTTTTGTCGTGTCGCTGGCGACAGTCGCAGTTCTGAGAACGGGGCTTTAGTCTTCTTAAGCCCCGTTCTCAGAACAACGTCGTCTCGCGGGCGACACAGTTTGACGTTTCAAACAACCAATGGGAGCTGTACTAAATTTAAAATTGACGGCTGTTTGAATTTTGTACAAATCTGATTGGTTCTCTTGTCGTGTCGCTGGCGACAGTCGCAGTTCTGAGAACAGGGCTTTATTCAAAGTTTGGTTGCCTGTGATATGCATATACAGGGTGTTTCCTAATTAATCTGAAAAATAAAAAAATCATTAGAAAACAAATTAAGGCGGGCTCTTAATAAGTATATTTATTTTTTTCTCGACAACCGTTTGATGAACAAGAAAAACTCAAAAGATCAATTTTGTTTGAAAAAGGATGGCCAGTCAAGAAAAAAAATTATTTTCTTTAAAAAAGCAGTGGTGTGCCATTTATGTTAAGCAAAAAAATTGATTTTTTTTTAATTTTTAACACCCTGTAGATCAGAAAGGAAGTACTTTAGATCTAATGGTTATATAAAAATTGTTTTAAGGACACATGAGGAATCACACCATAATTTTTTTACACTATTTCGAAAAGACCCTGTATATTGTCAACTTGACAATGACTGCTGATAAATCAAAAAATACCTTTTCTGTGAAAAAAGCCCGATTTTCGCAGGAAAAATTTTGGTTTTTATTGAATTTGGGCCTGCGTCTGCAAATACTGGTTTGTTTTTTAATTTTCTATCTATCTAAATTTTAAATATCATAGTCAGAAATAGTTTTATTATTTATTAACTGTAAAAATGGTGTTTTCTTGTTGTGTTGCATCTTGCAAAGAAACTAACAAAACTGCAAAAATGTACGTGTTTCCAAAATACGATAAGGTATGTATCTTAGATAAAAGAAAAATATATGGTATGTCTTCGTTGTTTGATTTTTTTTCGTTCACTTTAAATCTATAAATCTCGGTCTATTCATTAGACAGCCAGTCGACTTACGATCATTTACATGAAACTCTGTAAAATAAATAAAAAAATAAATTGTAAAATATATATATATATATATATATATATATATTCTTATGTTTTATTAAAGTTACTCTGATATACTAATATATCAGTGTAACTTTAAAAATAAATCAGCAGAAAAGGCGAAGGCGCTGGGTTAAACGTAGTCTCCACTAAAAACACGGAGGGGCGCTTTGATCCAAAATTTTATTATTAAGTTTCATATCTATCTTAATAGTAGATTATTTTCTTTTATCTATGGTAAAAATCTAGACCGATCATTCTCGACCTTATGTCAACTACGGTTAAGGGCGAAATTAAACGAGCAAATCGGTGTAATGTTAGTTGCATACTTTAAAGGCGTTGTAGATCTATGGTATTTTTTTCCACACAGTGCTAGGTGCCTTAACTAAAGAAGCTGGATTTCCTGATGGGGTGGTGAATATTCTTCCTGGATATGGACCTATTGCAGGAGAGGCACTGTGTCTACATTTGGATGTCAGGAAAGTCGCATTTACTGGTTCGACTGATGTAATTCTCTTATTTTTGTCTAATTTTCCTATACCGAGTGTCTTTTAATGAGGTGCAAGTATTTTAAGGGTGGTAGATTTATTTTCTATTAATTATTTTTAAAATAAATTAATAATAATCGAGTTACTTTTTTCGTTTTTCTAAAATTATTAATATATCCAATGATATAGTAATTAAAACTAATTTATTGTGTAGAAAATTAAAATTGCTTTGAACTTAACATTAATAAACCCACAAATATGTAGAATGCGAGTAAGGTAGGAGGTAGCAACATTGCAGAGTCAAGAAATTTCAGAATGAACCTGCGGAACTAAAAAGTTTTTTTTAATTTCTCGTCAAAGTGTCAAGAAAAATTAAAATTCTTTACTACAATTTTTTTGCAAATAAAAAGGTTGTCGAAATACTACCATTTAAAATACTTGCACTAATTTAAGCAACACTCTGTATTGCGAAATATTTGTACTTTAGATTGGTCATAAGATATTGGAGTACTCAGCCCATTCAAACCTTAAAAGAGTGTCTTTAGAGCTTGGAGGAAAAAGTCCATTGGTTATATTTGACGATGCAGATAGTAAGTATTATAAAAAACACGAATTTCCATTTCGAAGGTCACCATGACACCTTTTTTTTTCTCGAAATAACGGCATCTAATTTTTTTTTCTTTCAATTAACAGTCGATGAAGCTGTTGGTATTGCCCACGCTGCCATTTTTGAAAATCACGGACAAAATTGTTGTGCTGGCTCGAGAACTTTTGTCCAATCAGGAATATACGAGAATTTTGTGAAAAAGGCTACAGAAAAAGCCAAAGCACGCAAAGTGGGAAATCCTTTTGATAAAGATGTTCTTCAAGGACCCCAGGTAAGGTTACTGTGACTTCAATTTTTTTTTGCTTGAAGTCATTGATGAAAATGAATTAAAAGTAAAAAAATACAGTGTTGTTTCCTCCATGTTTTGCATTTTTTACGCCTTGTATACAGGGTTGTTCACCACATACGACACGGAGTATTGTAAATAAACGATTAGATTTTTACAAATTGTAAGTTTTGGGTTCGTTGAAGGACTATTAGAGCTACAATTTAAAAATATTTTTACAAGTGTCCCAAATAAATAAAAAATATCAAAGTTGTATTTTTTTAAATGGAACACCCTGTATATTATTACATTTTTAGTTTCTACGATCAAAATAAAGGTAAATTTGATATAGGTTTATTACACTTAAACCTTACCGTTTTTGAAATATTTTCAATTTTGTGAAATTGCAGTCAAAATTTTAAGGCTTCATTTCTCCCAGGGTATCAAAGTTTTTAATACTAAATATTTACTGAAGTTTATTTATCGATCAGTTATTGTGCTGCAATAATAAAAATTATACTACCTTATACAGTGTCCAAAATGTTATTTTAAATAATTAATATCTTTAAAGGGCAATAACTTGTTTAATTTAAATGGAACACCCTGTATGTTTTATGAGAATCAGATGCACAATTTAATTGTCTATCAAATTGTATTATACCATTTTTTACCTATCTCTTCAAGTTTCCGTAGAAAATGCATTTACTTGTAATTTAAAACTCATTTATCAATATACCCATGGAATACTGAGATTTTAGATTATTTTCAAAAATGTAACAAATTTTTAAAGAGATACTAATATTGTCGATATAGTTTGTTTATTTCATTAAAAATTAAAAAGAAACTGTTTAAATATTTGTTAAAGAGGACCAATTAATATGATTCCATTATTCAAACTACATTAATTGACTGTTTGCGTTGATTAATAATAATTACTCCAAATACTAAAAAACTGAATTTTGTATGTGTATTAGACAGTGTGGTAAAAAGTAACACCTTAAAAATGATATTTCATTTTTTGACAATGCTTATTTATAACAACAGAGACATTCATTTTCATAACTTGATATTGATTTCTGATTCAAATCCACATTTATTTAGAATAATTTATTAACGAACATAATTAAGTATGTAATTAATTAGTATTTGGGCAGAAATAATGGTGGTATATTTAATTAATTGTATACTCTTTTATAAAGATTTAAATAGTTTTCTTTTTGCATACAAATGGGCTAGTAATATTATCATGTTGCTAAAAACGATAATATTACTAGCCTGTACATTTTGTACGTTTGTTGCTTTCAAAACAATCTAAAATGTCAATATTTCATGGGTATATTGAATGCATTTTAAAAGAATACAACTTTGATATTTTTTATTTATTTGGGGCACTCTGTATCTTGTAAAAATATTTTTTAAATTATAGCTCTAATAGTCCTTCAACGAACCTAAAACTTACAATTTGTAAAAACCTAATCGTTTAGCTACAATACTCCGTGTCGTGTGTGGTGAACAACCCTGTATATTGATTTCAGATTGACAAGCCATCTTTGGACAAAATACTGAGGCTGGTTGAAACAGGCAAACAGCAAGGAGCTAAACTGGAAACAGGTGGTTCTAGAATCGGTACCAGTGGATACTTTGTGGAACCAACTGTTTTTTCAAACGTCAAAGATGAAATGACAATAGCCACAGATGAGGTAATATACAACCCGATAATATTTATTATATTTAAACTAATTTTTGATTTTTTTATTGTATGTAAAGTTCATGTTGTTAAAATATACGGTTAACATAAAATTGTATAAAGAATTATATTATTCATCATAATTTTTAAACTTTAAAATTCATGATTTGATTGACTTTTTCTAGATTTTTGGACCTGTTCAATCTATATTGAAGTTCGACACTCTAGATGAAGTGATTGAAAGAGCTAACAACACTCCATATGGTCTAGCAGCTGGTGTGATCACTAAAAACATCAACAACGCTCTAGTGTTTGCCAATGCTGTAGAAGCAGGCTCTGTTTGGTAATTTTTTCGATTAATATGGAGTTTTAAATTTTATTTAAAATTATTCATAATATTTTAGGATAAATTGCTATGATTATATTACGCCTCAAACTCCATTCGGTGGATATAAAAAGTCTGGATTCGGAAAGGATTTGTAAGTTTAAAAAAAAACGGCGTCACACCGACCTTCGACAAAACAATTTTTTTTATCGTTTTTCTGTTGTAAAAAAATTGTCATTTCGGAGGCTACTATGACGCATTTTTTGTTTCGATTTTAAGCTATATTTATGTTTTAAATGTAACGCAATATTTAATAAGTATTTTGTGCTGTTTTAGGGGTCCGGATTCTCTCGATGATTACTTGGAAACAAAGTCTATTAACATCCTTTTGCCTGTAAAAGTTTGAATTATTTTTGTGTATTTTATATTCGTTTATAATTATTAAACCATAAGATATCTAGACTTGCTTTTATTGAGCCTGAAACTTGTCGCCAAAATAAAGTATTGTTGTTATTTTTGCAGGGCTTAGTGTTATTTATTAGCGATGGGAACTATCGAATGAATTAGACTATCGAATGGTTAATGAATGAATGATTTCAACTATCGAATGGTTTTATTCGAATAAAATCATTCATTCATTTGTATACTAAAGCACATGTGACAACCTCGCCGTGCGACTAAATGGTTATCGTTGAGCCACGACTATCGAATGCTTTTGATAAATGAAATTTAGTATTCGTTTGATTTTTGTATGCGTCAGTGCATTATTAGTTCTTCCAAATTTTTATAACTTCGCCGTATAAATACTGTACTATTTTTGCGTTTATTAAAATAGTTAAAATACTAAAATAGTAGTTATTTTTAATTTTATTTATTGACGATTGTGTGCATGTGCAGGTGGTCAAAATTTTTCCGAAAATTTGTGTGGTGTTCCGTAGTCTGATCTTTCAATTATTTAATTTTATATGGTATATGGTTTGGTTTGGTGAACTTACAATTAATTTTAAAAATACATATTTGTATTTTAGATGTTTTAATAATATGAATTAGTTGGAACTTAATAATCATATTTAAGTAATGTGGTTAAGTAAATGGTTATCGAACTCAAACTATGGGGTGAGAAAATTAAAATGAAAGTTTTACACGTGCCAATTTTAAAAAAAAGTTAACGATGTTGGTATTTTGTTTATGCTAATTCTCTTACATGTAGTTTTTTGCGAAGAAATATTTCATTTATTTTTTAAAGTAAATGCCAGTAAAAGTAAATATAATTTTTAAATAGTA
This sequence comes from Sitophilus oryzae, assembly GCF_002938485.1. Classification (NCBI taxonomy): domain Eukaryota; kingdom Metazoa; phylum Arthropoda; class Insecta; order Coleoptera; family Curculionidae; genus Sitophilus; species Sitophilus oryzae. The sequence continues at coordinate 250,124 of NW_022147426.1, forward strand.
ATATAAAGCACCTATTATAAATAATTTTGATTTCTAATTTTTTATTTATATTTTCCTTCCATTACAGTGCATGCTTAGAAAATTAATAAATGTTTATATTTCATGATTTTAAAATTTATTGTTAATATAACAAATTAGTTCTGTAATTATTATTATTTAATAAACCAACGTTGCCACACACAAAAAATTTAGAGACTATATTATTTTTAAATAGGATCTAATATAAATAATTTTGACATCTAATTTGTTGTTTATATTTTGCTACTACTTAAAAAAATATTTATATTAAATGATTTTAAATTTTGTTGTTAATAGGTATAACAAATTATTACTGTTATTATTATTTATTAAACCAGTTTTTGCTTAAAAACATTAAAAATAATTTTCCTACATCCAAAATAACAAGTATTATTGCAGTGTAACAACAGAATATTAATAAAAAAATGCAGAATATATAGACATACTAACCCTAACTAACTAAAGCCAAACAATAATATTCTTTGCTAATATCAACTAATACCAAAATATGGCAACAGCGCCCTTCATAATGTATTTTCTGTGTAAATACTAGCACCTCAATAAAAAAAATAATGTGTCCTTATCTATATCTGACTCCGCAAAAAATCAAAGATGCCGGCTTCTTTCATAGCATTGCCACCGACCGCTGTCGGGTTTCTCGGAAAGAAACCTACGTCGCCGGGCGACAACTAAAATTCAGTTAATATTTTATTATAATCGATCCTGACGAATAAATGAATTTCATAAATGAATGAATTTTATAAATGAATGGTTTTTGCTGCCGAATTACTAGAATACAATATTTCAAGGCAGATGACGGATCTATTCGATAATTTTTATTCGAATAGTTTTCAACGAATGTTTTCTTACTAACTATCGAATTATTCGAATGAATTGCAACTATCGAATGTTTCGATAGTATTCATTTGATACTTCCCACTACTATTATTTATATAGAGATATTTATATTTTTGATAAATGTTTTGACTACGCCTATGGTGTATGCGGTGGTATCATAAAGTATCATACCAATTAATAAAGAAAAAACAATACTAGAAATAAAACAAAAGTTAAAGTCAGCTCATTTATTAATAACTAATAAAATATATACTGACAAAAAATCACAAAAATCTTCGTCGAATACATACTAAAGATTAACGTCTTACAAAAAAAAACAATCAATATTAAAAAACGATAATAATATCTCACCCAATTAATGATATCTTGTATATTAGATAATATATCTACGGAGAGTAACATTTTTTACATCTTTACATATTTCTTTACATATACCCTTACTCTTTTTATGTAAATAATACTAATGTTAATCTTACAATAGGTAGTAAATACGAGGAAGAAATATAAGTATACATATATCGTTAATAACTATCACGAATTTGATTAAACTATATAAATTAATTATTAATGATCAAAATAAACCTATCAAATTTTTTAGCAACAACTATTTGAATAATTTCTATTTTGTTCAAGAGAAAAATACTTGAAAAAAGCGCCTTCAAATATAAATTCATGGTTTCTTTCTAACTAAATCATCATTTTTATTTAACAATAATATTTTTCTGAAAATAAATTCAATGATTTAATCTGACACTGCCAAAAACTTCGTTATGTCAAAAAACGTTTTAAATTTGAAGGTCTACATTATGTCATTTTGAATATTTTTCGCTGAAAAGCCCCATATTTTTATACCGGAAAATCTAATAAAAAAATACATTGTCAGCTGTATGTTTATTTTAAAAAAAAGTCGATCCTTTTTTGTTAAATTAGTGTAGATCGGTAGCGAAAATATAACCCTGTTGCTGTAGAACGTAGAGGCGTTTCTCTACAGCGTCTTTGTCTGAAAAAGATACAATAAATGTAAAATTTAAATCGAAAAAATGATACAATAGAGGGCGTTTCAAGTTCGACTCACACCATTAGAATCTAAGAAACTGTAAGATATACGGGGTGACTTAAACAGGGCCAAAGTTGCCGAATTTGAATCGCCCGGTATAGGGTGGCGCATTTAAAAAAAAACATTTAGAACAGGTGATATTTGACAAAGTATGATATTGTTACTAATAATATGTATTAAAACTTGATTTAAAAATCTATCTTTTGTTATTAATGTATGTTCTAATGCAGAAAATAAAAAAAATATACAGGGTGTCCAAGATACAATAATAAGAGGTGATAGATCTGGTCAAAAGAAACATCTTTTCTCTTTGCCATTTTTAAAACAAATTGAAAATAACTCAGTTATTTAATTTCGAAAATTTAAAAAAATAATGGTAACATTTTGAGAACCGCTGGCGATAGCCGGCTATTCGACGCCTCAGGTGAATAAACAAGTGGCACTAAAAAGTTTTTTAAAATTTACTGGAGAATGTCAAGAAAAAATGTTTCTGCGGCCAAAATATACTATAGGGACACCCTGTATTAAAGTAATAAAGAAATACAGGGTGATTCCTGTAAGTCAGTCATGCTTTCGAGGAATGATAGGGGACGTCGAAATATTAATTTTGATATAGCACACTATGGGTCGGAAATGCCTCTTCCGCAAGATACAGGGTGTTAAAGTTTTTGAAAAATTAAAGATATTCTTTAATATTTTTTTAACAGTTGAAAGTATAGTTATAACATTTTATTATAAGAATCTGCTTAACAGAGACACTTTAAATGTAAAAAGAAGAGGTTTTAGTTTCAACCAGTGGCGTAGCTGTGATACGCATCGGGTAATATTTTCAAAAAAAAAATAGTACGCCACTGATAAAAATAAAAATTTCGGAGTTTTTTTATTTACTCGGTTTATTTCCAAGAAAAAATGTCTCTTGCAACTTTCTTCTATTTAACACCATTGTCACAATTTAAAAATAAATATTTTTTTACTAAAAACCTTAAATATGCGAATTATTTTAACTACCTTAAAACTACGAATTTTATTATTAACAATAAAAAAAATTCTAGTTTAAATTTATAATTTTTAAAAAAATTATTTAGAGCTAATAGTAAAAAGTACTAAAGTTACTCAAGATGAAGGGAGCTAACGATGCACATGTTTTTCTGCCCTCTAGTTATAATAATTCGCTGTATTTAAGATTTTTATTAAAAAAAATATTTATTTTTAAATTGTGACAAAATGGTGTTAGATAGGAGAAAGTTACAAGAGACATTTTTTCTTGGAAATACACCGAGTAAATAAAAAAACTCCTAAATTTTTATTTTTATCAGTGGCGTACTATTTTTTTTTGAAAAAATTACCCGATGCATATCACATCTACGCCACTGGTTGAAAGTAAAACCTCTTCTTTTTACATTTAAAGTGTCTCTGTTAGGTAGATTCCTATAATAAAATTTTATAACGATATCTTCAACTGTTAAAAAACTATTAAAGAATATCTTTAATTTTTCAAAAACTTTAACACCCTGTATCTTGCGTAAGAGGCATTTCCGACCCATAGTGTGCTATATCAAAATTAATATTTCGACGTCCCCTATCATTCCTCGAAAGCATGACCGACTTACGGGAATCACCCTGTGTATTACGATTAAAGAGAAAACTTCTACTTACACTTAGTTAAGAGTCCTCTATCCTGAGGATTTTGCACTTGCTGAGACAAGCTGTGCAACAGAATCTGAGCGGTCTGGTACCGTTGGAAACATTCGCCCGGATTGCCGAAAAGTTCGTCCAATGCCGCTGTTTGACACTGAAATTATTTTTGAAAAAGAAAATCATTAATTTTAATTTTTTTTTTAAATTAGTAACACTCACCATCTGTATAGCGTGGTTGTAGATAATTTTATCAGCTGTGATATCGGTTGTGGTGATCTTGTTCAATAATCCGGTACTGTTGAGCTGCTTGCATTCAAGCAGGGTGGTACGAAACTTCGTGTTAAGCGTAGAAACAACTACAAAAAAAAAGAAATATACTTGCAATTTTTCAAAAAACTCCAAAATACCCTCTAATTTGGGATTTCTTAATCCCCGCATTAGAGCATATTAAAAAAAACGAACAAATGCAATAAAACTCACCATTTTTCACAGTAGTGCTAGGCCTAAGCTGACCGCTTTTCAGCTGTTTCGTGGCCAAAGCCAACCCGCTGCTGAGCAGCTGAAGCGCGCGCACCAACAGGACAAACTGTTCGGTGCGCCTGTCCGTTTCGGTGGTGGGGAGGGGATTGGCCCCGCCCTTATTAGTGACGTTGTTCACCAACGCGTTGATAGGTGCCGCCCTCTGGGAAGCCAAGTCTATGATGCAACTGCTCAGGGCAAGGACAAAATTGATCTTGGCTAGGGTTTCGTTGTGTTCCTTCTGTAATGTTAATTCATGGGGTAATCTTCATTCACAACCTTGCAATTAGTGATAAACATATGGATGAACTGAAAAAAAAGTGTCATACTAACCTCTAAAAGAGTCTCTTCCGGTAATTCAGGACCCGTGTAAGAAATAGGTTGCGGTTCGCAAGTGGCAGCGTCATTTTCCGTGTTTTGAAACAGGGCATGGTAGTTGCCCATTTCAGAGATCTCTGGCAATGTCACTGCTCGGGTACAGAAAGGTATAATAGGAGAACGACCTACAAAAGAATATTTGTATTAATATAGAGGGCGTTTAAAATTCGAGTACGATTATTGTGTGGGATTTCGGAATCTATTAAAGATAGCGGTACCACACCTCCTTTGGTAGTCCCCTTCGGATTTGGGACACTCTGTACAGTTATAATACAATGTATTGGTCCAAAATAGAAAATACTTACCCAAATTGTTGTTGTCGCTCAAGTTAGGACTACTCAAAATTGGCACCCTGGCCAAGGGACCACTCAACATGGGAGGAGATGTGCCTGAACGTTTTAAGGGTGAACTTAGTGGCATATTTTTGGCGCTAGTTGGCGACACCGTCCACAAACTAGGAGGGGGCGGGGTTTCACACAAAGAACTGGAAGTTGAACGCCTCCTACCGCCACCAGGTGGCGTTCCAATCACAAATTGAACCTACAATAATAGTTATAACTGCATATATAACAATTTTTAATAGGAACTATAATTTGTCATTTTAATTCTAAAGTAGATAATATTTTCCGGAGGTCTGTTTGTCTCGAGCTAGACTAACTATAACAATAATAAATATAAGGAAACAAAAAATAATGCTTACAGATGGAGGCGACAGCGATGCAATATCAATATCCGTGCTCATCTGTCTGTCTGGAGGTCGCTTCATAGTGATTGGTTGAGATCTTGGCACTGTGCTACTTTTTATTGGCTAAAAATTTATCCAAAAACGCTTAGTAAACATCGACAACTAGTATTTTAACGACCGTATACTCAAAAATCTCTATCTGACACTTACTTCCGGTGAGGGCGGAGCCTGCGTATCTTCTCCTTTCTTTTGCGAGTGCATCCTCTCAAACGCTGCCCTCTGCGTGGGCACAGGAATGGGCTCAGATATAGGCAAAAAGTTGGGTCTTGTAGGGCTAATGAGCGCTCCCGGTTCAAAGTTAGTAATACCGGTCCTAACAGGCAACTGCATGCTGTAAAAAGGTATTAGAGATGTCATATATAAATTATATGTGATATCATATATAAATTATATATGACATCATATATAAATTATATGACATCATATATAAATTATATGACATCATATATAAATTATATGACATCATATATAAATTATATGGCATCATATATAAATTATATGACATCATATATAAATTATATGACATCATATATAAATTATATGACATCATATATAAATTATATGACATCATATATAAATTATATATGATCAGATAATTATAATCGCAAGATGAACTAGTTCCGATCAAATTGGCCGAAAATACAGAGTCTTTCCTTATCTATCGCTTATACATACTTGAATGTTTCCTTTTCTTTGTCCTTGTCCTTTTCAAGGCTCATGTCGATGGACTGATCGGACTGGATCTGGATATTCTGCGACACTATAACATAATCATCTTCAGGACTGGAGCTGAGCGCCGTCCTGGCAGACCTAGGCGATTCTGCAAGAGCAGATCGACAGCGGGATTAGTAGAAGCAGCGAACGCAAGCGGTGGAAAAACGTTTTAGTAGACCAGGAAAATCCAGAGAAAATGATACAAGAAAAGTTGTTGTGCGGATAATAAAAAATATCGTTATATATGATGTACGGGGCGGTCCGAACTGTATTCTGCAAATAAAAATAAGTAAAAAAGTTCGTATAAATGTATGTCCTAGAATGAAGAAGTGAGTTTAGGTTAGATTAGAATTAGGTTTTAGTTGGTTTTGCATTAATTAACCTAATCTAAACTTAAGCTAAACTGACCCCCTTTTGCATATTTTGGGCTCCTATGTAGCGTGGGTAGGAGCCCGTCATAGTGTCGTGGCCGTGATCGTGACCATTCACGAATCCGCACACGTTCATGGAAAAAATCGAAATAAAAATGAAACTTCTACACCCTGTATCTCCAAAATTAAGCATTTTACGACATACATATTTACGAACTTTTTTACTTATTTTTATCTGCAGAATATGCTGCCGAAGTTTCCGGAATACAGTTCGAACCACCCTGTATAATAATATGATAGTGTATGTCTCAGTAGGTAGCTGAGACATTTTGATAGATAGTTGATTAAAACTTCAATTTAATAACTATTTAAAGTATTATATGAATTCTTGAATTAGAGGTGTGTAGTTCGTGAACGAACTAGTTCCAATGAACTATTCCGACACCGGAATGAAAGGAACTAGTTCCTGGTTTCTCAAAGAACTAGTCCCTCAGGACCTATTTCGGGATCGAGACTGTGACCGATATAGAACAATATGCGACGGCGACGGATCGGCTAGCGCGCGTAGTTCAATGGTAGGCAGGAGTGGGGAACGCCAGTCGTACGTTATCGGATCCGGACCTAGAGGAACTAAACTAAATAGACTAGTTCACGTACGAACGGATCGGGCCAGCGCGATCGATGCTAGGCAGGAGTGGGGAGTGCCAGCCGTATGCCGTATGTTATCGGATCCGGACCTAAAGGAACTAGAGGAACTAAATAAAAGACTAGTTTACGTATGGATCAGCCAGCGCGATTGATGCTAGGCAGGCATAGGGAGTGCCAGCCGTATGTTATCGGATCCGGACATAGAGGAACTATTAAAAGACTAGTTCACGGAAATCTATCCAGTCGGCAGATCCGAGATATAATACAAGGCGACGACTATAGATTCGGCCTTGTCTATTGCCGCAGCCGGCGCGGGTAATTACCACAGAAAATTGTCGTGGATACTGTTTTTGATTTTTAGTTTGTTTTTTAAATATTTTATGGGAATGTTTCAATTTAGGTCCCTAAAATTAAAAAATATCTTATAAAACGAAGTAGATATTCTGAATTTTTAGACAAAAACAAAAGGCTTGAAGTGGGGAAAATTGCAATTTTTCGTAAAATTTTTGAAATATTTGCTCCAATTGATTTATGATATAGTTTTTTAAATTCTGATTTGAGTTTTTTTTTATTTTTTTTTTATCTGCAATAAAACTTACCTATGTTTTTAACATACACAATTACACGCCTCGTTATATCTCCGTACATTATAAAAATTATACAGATCATACTGTGAATAGTTCTGACTGACAACGAAACGCATTAGCAAGCAAGGGGGATGTCAATGTTAGTCGGGAACTATATTGTGAACTAAAGACCTAGTTCAAGGAACTATTCCTCTGGAGGAACTAGAACTAAGGAACTAGTTCCTCCCAAGGAACTAGAATTCCCACCTCTATCTTGAATAAAAAAACTAATGATGTGAGTCCATTTTCCCAAAAAATGAATAGTTTTGTAAATATGCGGAAATTAAATAATGATTTTTATTAGCACGAAATAAATTTAAAAAACTTACCCGGTTGCGATCTAGGCGGTGTTGCCACCTTTACAGGCGTCGACGGTTTTAAAGGAACTTTGGTTAGCGGAGACGAACCGTATATTGGAAGAGGCAGTTCTGAAATTAATAATAAACATGAAAAAATATCTTTAAAGACATAAAAAACTTAAATAGACACACTGCTAAAAAAGCGTCCATAATTTTCTAATAATTTTAAATAAAAATACCACTTTGTATAGGACTTTGATGATGCTGGACCGGGTCCCTTTGCAAAAATTTGTGGTTAAAAAATATCTCGAACTCCATCCTGTCTTTCGGGCTTCTTTTGAGAAGCCCCATCAATAATTCGTGCAGTTCTGGCGAAGTACTTGGAGGAATTCTGAAGACAAAAGTCAATAATTATAAAAAAAAACTATTCTATAAGAGCGTCTCTTAAATAAGTGCAAATATCAAATGATATTTTCCATTTACCATTTAGAAAAACTAGAAAATAACGGAGTTATTTAACGTTGAAAAGTTAAAAAATAATTCTTACATTTTGTGTAAGAATTATTTTAAGTCTCGAGAAATAACCCACATAGTGCTTTATTATTATTATTAAAAACTCATACCCAACTCATACCTACATCGAAAATATTAGTCATGAATTACACTACCGAAGAAAAAGTATTGATGATTAAATGGTATTATCAAGGAAATAGTTATCAAAAGGTGTCGGACATGTTTGCTGCTCTGTATCCGAATAGACCGATACCTGGAAAATCTAGAGTCGCAAGAAATATCCAGTGATTTTAGACCTAATAAATAATTGCAGATGTGAAGCAAGGCAGGGACAAAGAGATGCAAGAAATGATACCGACTTGGAAATTTTATTGTGCGTGGAAGAGAACGATGGAAAGATCAGCACAAGGAAACTTGAGGATGAAATAGGAATAGATCACACTACAGCGTTTCGAATTTTGAAACGACATAAATACTATTCCTTCAAATATGAAAAGCACCAAGAGCTAAGAGATGGGGACGAAATACGGCGGCAGGCGTTTTGTTTTGATATGATGGAAAGAGCAAACACGGACAGGGAATTTTTAAAAAACATATGTTTCACTGACGAATGCACGTTTACCTTAAATAATGAACCCAATATTCAAAATTATCGATATTGGAACAAAGAAAACCAACACAGGTTTGTCGAAACAAGGACGCAATATCCACAGAAAGTAAATGTTTGGGCAGGGATATTCGGACACAATATTATCGGGCCATTATTTCTTACGCGAAATTTAAATGCAGAATATTATTTGGAACTACTCGAAAATCATATTTTACCTGATTTACATGATGCCGCTATGGAAAACCAGGAAGTTTGGTACCAAATGGATGGCTGCCCGACACATAGTACCCTGGCTGTTCGGGAATATTTAGACAATAGTTTTAACGGAAATGTTATTGGCCTAAATCATACAGTAAATTGGCCAGCAAGGTCTCCTGATATTTCGCCAAATGATTTCTTTCTCTGGGGCCATTTAAAAAACAGGATATACAAGAATAAAAAATACCCAAATCTAGACGAGTTAAAAAATGCTATTTCTGCCGAATGCAATAGAAGTTTACCAACTAGCGAATGTAAGAAGAGAATTTTATGATCGCCTGGGTTATTGTCTAGCAGTCGATGGAGGAATATTTGAACATCTTCTTAAATCCTAAAGTTCTAACAATTTAATAGTACCTAAATTAATAAGTTATTGAATATTGTAATAATACTATAATTAACCTTGTAATTGATTACTTTATTTTACTTTAATTCATATTAATTTGTATTTATAAATACATCTTTAAGATTTCCGATGTAGGAATGAGTTTTCAATAATAATAAAGCACTAAATAGGTAAATTTCTGAAATGACAACTTCATTTGACAGTTATCTTTTACCTTGACTGGTGCTCATAAGTAAATACAGGGCCATAAGAAAGGAGAAATATTTAAAAAGAAATCGGCGATAACTCGTAAACGAGCTGATCAAAAATATCTAAAGTTATTCTTTTGAATGTGGGTTTTAGTGCTCTTCAATAAACCTAAATAGAATTATTCTCTAAAATAATTAGGGAAGCCAATAATGGACCCCATTAAAGTTTACATGGGATTTCCTATGTCCCGTCCGACGATGCGACACCCGGTTTTATTTATATGGTTTTGTAACAAATTGTTCGCTATTTTATGGCAAACGCTGAAGCTCTGCAAACCTTAATCAAGCCTTAATCCAAGCACGTGTGTTTGGAATTTTGGGTGTGGCTTAACACGACAGGATCGGGTTAAGCCTTGGGCAGATTTCTGAAATAAAATATAAATTTCCTATGACCTCTGAGAGCGACCCGAACAGTACAGCGTAACAGACTCTGAAGTGAAGATTTGCTGTTTTAGGTAAAGTGATAAAAAACTTAAAAATTAGTCACGTTCAAATATTCCCGCCATTTAAAGAACCAACAACGGCAACGTCGCTGGATGGGGTTGCACATTTAGCCGCTCCTCCGATTATCGACTGCTGGCGGGCGGCGGCTCTCAAAATGTTGTCATAATTTTTTAAAATTAAATATCTCGGTTATTATTAATTTATTTTAAAAATGGTAAAGGGAAAATATGTTTCTTTTGGCCAGATCTACCATCCCTTAAAATACTTGCACTTATTTCTGGGACACCTTGTTATCCTGCTCATAATTCATACTTGGGAATTAAAACGGGAGTTTTCTCGTAAAACGTCTTCAATTCCTGAGGACTTCTGGCGTAAAACGGCGCTTTCCCAGTCAGAGCCTGGTAAACGATCGTTCCAACACTCCACAGATCGGCTTTGGATTCATAAGGGAGAGACATGATCACTTCCGGCGCCTTAATGTTCCAAAAAATAATAAAAAAAAATATTTAACAGATTTGACGCATATTTTTTATGTATTTTTTCTCTCACCATGTACATGGGACTACCGCATAAAGTAGCTGCCATCACGCCATCTTGCAGGAACCTGGCGAATCCAAAATCAGCTGCAAAAAAATATTTGATTTTAAAGCTTCATTCAGAACCATTTAATTCAGAAATTATTTAACTTTTTCTACTAATTGAAGATAAATAAAATCTTAATTCGGTTCAAGTAAAATACACGTTTTTTCGTCTATACACAGTGTTTTAGGTGATACGTTTTGACTGACAGGCAAAACGTTAAGCGTAGACGTAGCTTTAATCGTTTTTTTGACTACCTACTAAATAAACTAAGCCTGTTTTATCTATTTATTTTATTAAGTGTAAGTATAAATTATGATAATTAAGATAAATATACGGTTTAACGTCAAATTTTGATGAATAACCCAATAAATTGTGTAATATGATCAATATCTGGTAGTTTTAAGCTACGAAACAAAATAATTTGCAAGAAAAACCATGTGATTTCTGTTAATTCACGTGAAGGTTATCTCCTAAAAAATATATTAAATAAATCATTTCATTTCGTGAAAGAGATATAATTTTATTAAATGCTTTGTTAAAAAAATATTGTCTTTCCAAAAATTAGTTTGTTAAAAAATACCCAAGTAACAAAATTCAGACTTCCGACTAGTTTTGACTATGCGCAACGTTGAAATTGGTACTTTTCCCTGCCCTAGGCATACCCAAACCTCAAATTACGTAGCCAAAACGTCGCTACGACGTTGCATTTAAACAGTTGTATATTTTGACCCTTAGCAACGTTGGTAAACGTTGTAGGGCACAACGTTGTTAGAAGTGGGGTTTTATACCGTTGTCATTACGTCGCTAGAAGGCATGTTTATTGTACTACAGAATAACAAACGTAGTACAACGTTGTGCAACGTACTTTTAAATTACGAGTGTAAGTACATACTAACTACAACGTAATACAACGTTTCATTAAACGACCCAAAGCAACTTCAAAATTATAACCAATTACTAAGTTGTAAACTATAATTTTAAAATTAAAACTAGGAAATAAAAAAGGGGTTTTGTCATATTTCGAAGTATCATGGTCACTTTCAACAGTAAACTAATCTTCGTTGATGAATTTCAATTGCCGACATCTCAAAACTTTGCAGATTTGTCGAAGGTAAATTCACCTAGTTATTTCTTAATGGAGCATAATATAATCCATTTCTAATTCATACATCATTCATTTTGGTTTCCCCATGGTTGAATATAGTAATATTTGACGACGAATATTTTTAATTTAACTTTTAGCACACGACGTACTACGTCACCTCAAACAACGTCGCCAACGTTGGCGACGTTGTAGCGACCCTAAAGACATCCACCGTTTTGGTGCAAATATGGGCCGTTAAGACGTCCGTCGCTTCGACGTTGTCCGGCAACGTTGGGTTGCTCCTGGCGACGTTGTGATTACGTTGAGCAACGTAATTTTGCTACTTGGGTATCTTTTACAATTTATTTGGTACTTTGAAACTTTACAGCCATTACTCTAGATCTCTCTAGATCTCGTTCTGAAACAGTAATGTGCAAAAAATCTCCGATCTAGATATTTTAGTTCTCTAGAAACTTCTAATGAACGCTCAGCCTGGGACACCCTGTATATGACTAAATGCAATATTGTTACGAAAATTATTCTATTTCATTATTGGATCAAAATTTACCGATTTTTAATTTAATTTCTGTCGGAGGCGGATACTTTTTTGGTCCGAGTGGCAATCCGGGGTAACTCAGAAGAATGTTCTGAGGCTTCAAATCCCTGTGAACGATTCCCTTGGCGTGCAGGGCCTTCATAGCACCAGCTGCAGATCAAAAAAAAAGAAAGACTGTTAAGGCTGTAGTAGATACACACACACCGGAAAAATCTAGGGATATAATTTTATTAAAGTTAAAAATAAATGTTTTGAATAAACAACCACATATTTGTAGGCCGATTCTTCTACTTCGATTGAAACGAAGTAGTCACACTAGTTATTTCTAAATTTGGGATATTTGCAGAAGTGTTTGTGCATTTTTTGTCAAATGTATAAAAAGCACCTAGCATCAAATGTGGGAATTTAACCTGTACTGGCTATGTTTTTATGATAACTGGCCAGAATTCATTCAGATAACTCTGTTTAGTATTAAACGACATTATGGAGCGTAGACATCTTAACAGAGACCAAATGCTAAGGGCCATGGGTATGCTCGAAGCTGGAATGCGCCAAATCGACGTAGCTAGAGCGTTAAATACAACGCAAAGTGTAATATCGCGATTAAGTGCACGCTACCGTGAAAGTGGTGATGTTGCTGAAAGGTACACAGGGCGACATCGCATTACTACCCCTCAGCAAGATCATTTTTTACAATTAAATGCTCGACGCCGACCGACTCTTACAGCACCAGAGCTTAGTTTAATTCTCCAGGAAACACATAATGTAACCGTTAGTCCTGACACTGTTCGCAATAGATTAAGGGAGGTCAACTTAAGAAGCAGACGCCCCTGGAGAGCTCAACCCTTAACGAGAGGAAATCGAGAGGTACGATATTTGTGGGCTCAAGATCATGTTCAGTGGTCGAATGAACAATGGGCCAATGTTCTCTTCACGGATGAGTCACGCTTTGGAATTCATCCGGATTCGAGAAGGCTTAGGGTATGGGGAGAACCGGGAAATTTTATTCGGTTGGATCATGTTCAGGAAGTGCACCCTTATCAAGGTGGAACAGTTATGGTCTGGGGAGGAGTCCAGTTAGGCCGAAAAACTGATCTCGTTTATCTTGAAAGGTTTCTAATAGGAATCACATATCGTGATTTAATTCTTGAGCCTGTCGTGTTACCATATGCCAATGATTTTGGGAGAAACTTCATTCTCATGCATGACAATGCACGGCCTCATACAGCCAGAGTGGTAAGTGAGTTTATCAATGATCATCAATTAAACATCTTACCCTGGCCGGCACAATCTCCTGACCTCAACCCCATCGAGCACGTATGGGACGCGGTCCAAAGAAGAATTTTGAGAATGGGTATGCCTCGTGAAACTCGTAGAGATCTGGTTCGGGCCGTGAATGCAGCGTGGCAGGCTGTACCTCAAGAAGAGATCGACAACCTGATCAGGAGCATGGAGAGACGATGTAGGGCTGTAATGAACAGTAGAGGAGGCTATACCCTTTATTAAGTAAAAATGGTTTTATCTTTTTTTTTAATTCACAGTTTAGAATAAAAAAAAATGTGTGTATTTTTTTGAGTTCAATAAAAATCAAGGTAAATTTGAAAAATTCGGTAAATTTCGCATTTTTATTTCCAATCCGTCCTGTAAACTATTTGTTTGTTTTAATTTTATTATATCAGAAATACAAATAATAAAATTACTGACGATGGCTGGATAAAATTGTAATATCCCTAGACTTTTCCGGTGTGTGTAGTTGACGTATGATATGTCATTCTATTCAGAGTGTCATTTTCTATCGAATAAAGTAAAAATATACCGAGGGTGTCATTTAAAAATCAAAAGATGTAGTCATTTCCGGTGAAACAGGAAGTAACAAAAAACAATTGAATATGTCAATCAATCCTAATTTATTTCATATACTAAAATACCAAAATTCGTTTTTTTACCTAAAAAAATAAAATAGTTATAAGCTAAAAAAAGTTTCTTTCTCTTTTGAGACGCACCCGGTATACTGATAAATTATTGGTTGCATTGAAAAAATCTATTTTAAGATAAGGATAATAAACAGACTAAATTTTGGAAAATACATAAATGCTGTAGTTCCAGGTAGACATATTTTCATTAAAAATCGCAAAACAACTAAGGCAGGTAAAAATTCGTCATTATAATTCTAAAAAATTATGTATCAAGGTTTTTACGTAGCCTTGTTTTAGAAATTATTTATTAATGTATAATATTTAAGTAACTAATTATACTAAAAATAAATCAAAATGTTTATAAAACATTCACATTACAGGTTAGATAAAAAGAAACAATAAAAAATCAGGAAAAAAATGGTTTATAAAGAGGAATATCTATCTATAAGTTGCATACTTACCCAACTGATTTAAAAACAGACGTATTGTGTCTTCACTTAAGCTGCCTTTAGCTGAAATACAAAAAATAACAATTTGTTATATTAAGTTAAAATAGAAGTTCATTTTACCTGTCAAATAATCAGCTAAATCGCCACCACTGCAAAACTGAAAAAAAAAAGAAATAAAAATAAGTATAATCAATGCAAAAAGAATTATATATAAAATATAGGTACGCATATCAATTTATTTTTATCAAAAAATAACTTAACTATACTAAATATTTTTATTGTAAAAATATTAACACCCTGTAGTTAAAATTAATTATATTTATGAGTCATATTATTCACCTTAGATTGCAGTTTTAATAGAAAAATGATTGCCCAGAATTGATAAGACTTTTTTTGGATAATAAAATTGATTTTAGAGTGCCTTTTAACTATCACTATATTAAAGAATCTATTAATATATACAGGGCGTTTCATAAATAAGTGCGAGTATTTTAAGGGTTGGTAGATCTGAACAAAAGCAACATATTTTCTATTTAGCAATTTTAAAATAAATCGAAAATATCCGAGTTTTTAACTTTAAAAATGATATTTAAAATAACTGTGTACTTATTAAACGCACAAATATGCAGAATATGAGTCGGGTAGGAGGTGGCAACATTGCAAGGTTTCGATACAAGGTCAAGAAATTTAAGGAGAATGAACCTGCGGCAATAAAAAGTTTTTTTTTATTTCATTGAACATGTCAAAGTAATGCAAAAATTCGATTTTTTTACAAAAAAGTACCAGTTAAAGTACTTGCACTTAGAAGAAGACCCCATGTATTAAATTTTATTGTTTAGCTATGAGAAACAAAAATTAATTAATTACATTAATAAAGATGCATTTGTTCTTAGAATTATTTATTATTAGACAAGAGACAAATATTTGCTTTTAATTATCAAACAATAAATATAATTAATAACAAACATACTTCAAAATGTTATTAATAATTAAATCAAACATTTTAATAACTATTTAAATTTTTTCTTATGAATTTAAAGGTTTTGAATTTCGCAAAAAATTAAAACTAATTAGATCATTTTGTTTTACAACCTTATTTATATATAGAAATTTGATTATTTAAGAATAAATATCCTGTATAAAAAGGTATGGAAAATCGTATTTAAGATATTACTCATGTATAAATATTGATTCTCTCAATATTATTCATCTAAAAATACGAGATAAGGCAAGTATCAATCACGAGACCCAAGGTATGGCTGTAAATAATAATAAAGAATTTATAAGAAAATATATATATAATACAAACTGGGTCACTCTGTATGTAATTAGCAATGTAAGTTAGTTTTTAAATTATCCAGTTGTATTTGTATTTTACTAAGAGTGAGTCCCAGGTGGGACCCTCCACTGAGGCCGCGAGAGCCTATTGTGGCTCAGTTTCTACAAGCTCTTTAATAGAAAAAGAGCATTAAAGTTCGCCCTCAAGACCCAGCCTTTTAACATAGGCCGTTATGTCCGAGGGTGATATGTCTTCTAGGTCTGATAAGTCTAGCGTGGGTTTGCCAAACACCTCAAACCTGGTCCTGCCCCCAGCGGGGCAGGTACACATAACGTGCTTCATTGTTTCGTCATCTTCCATACAGAGTCGGCATTCGGCGTCTTCCACCAGTCCCATCCTCTGTAGGTGTGATCTCAGCCGGCAGTGGCCCGTGTATACTGCAGTAAGCGTACGCGCTCCGTTCCTACCAGCCTTTAGGAGTTCATCTGTTCTACGTTTGGATGGCCCTGCTAGGATTGTTTTGGCATGTTCCATTCCGGGACTGACATGCCAGTCCCGAAGCGTCACACCCCTAACCCATTCACAGAGCCTGTCTCTTGCGAGCCTGCACCAGATTTGGCGAGGGAATCAGCACATTCATTTCCCTCTAGGCCGACATGTCCCGGTATCCATATTAACGACACTTTGTTTCCATCTCCTAATATATTGAGTAGTTTCTTACAATGAAGAATCGTCCTGGACGTACTTTTCGTTGCCTCAAGTGCTTTCAACGCGGCTTGACTATCCGAAAATATGCTTATTGTTTTCCCGGTGTATTGCTGTTCTACCAGCAGTTGCACACAGGTTTCAATCGCATATAGCTCAGCTTGGAAAATAGTGGTGTGTTTTCCAAGACTCTGGTAGATCTCAGTCTTTGGACTGCTGCAGTAAATTCCTGCGCCAGATCCTTTATCGTTTTTGGATCCGTCCGTGTATCGGAAACAGCACGTTGTAGGTGCGCGTCAAAAGTTGGATTGGTGGTGTGAGATCCGAGACCATTCCCAGAATCTCATCCGAAAGCTTGCCTCTTGCTCGACTAGTGTGTCAAAAAAATTTTTTTTTGTACAAATTTAACCTTAATTAATTTTTTAATTTGAAGAATAACCCATTTTGTGTTTTGCGATGTTTTGTTATGATTTTTATAAATAAATATTTCAGTTTTTCTTATTTTATAAAATATTTCATATATTTCCAATATTTCCATATATTTCCAATGTTTCAAGAAATATTTCCGAAAATATATTTCTGGAAATTTTACATCACTAGGTATAATCCTTTATCTTTAATTTCCTTCTTCATTTGTGTAAAAATAAAAAAAAACAACGCTTTATTGTACAAAAAGCCAAAACAGCTTCATCGACAAAGCAAAACAAAAAAAGCACAAAAACAAATATACAAATAATACAAAAAATGTCATACAATACAAATCAATTCAAAAAAAAAAAAATTACGTCATAAAATTACAAATAAAACATATATGGACATTGCAGAACACAGGCGTATCTAGAAAATTTTACCAAAGGAAAACTGTAAATGGATAAAATCATGTTATAATAACATAAAATCAAGAGTTATAAAATATTAAATACTAGACCTTTAACCAGTGTGTGAGATGATCAAAATATTAAAATTAAAATTCTAAATTGTTCATGATTAAACATCAACAAAAAAGTCGTTTACCGCATATAGGGCTCTCTCCAGTAAGTATGATTTCAGAGCTTTGCGAAATGCGGGAAAGAATGAAAGTGACTTGATATTCGAAGGCAAATGATTGTACATTTTCTTGGCATTGTACAGTATTGAGCCCTTAACTAGTTCTGAGCTCGGGGTTGGCAGATAAATATCGTGCTCCGCATTCCTAAGTGGATAGTTGTGAGAAGGCCTTTCCGGAATAGAGAATATGTGCTTGCGGATTAAGCAAACGGATTCAAAAATGAATAAGGAAGGAAGAGTCAGTATTTTGAAATTTTTAAAGAAATTCTGGCAGTGAGTTCTACTGTTTAGTCCCAATAAGTATCGAACTGCTCTCTTTTGAAGTTTGAAAATACGATCAAATTTTGTCGCGCAGCAAGTACCCCAGAATGGAAGGGCATAACGAAGATGCGACTCAAAAAGGGCATAATAGACCATTCTAGAGGTTGATGAGTTAAGTTCCTTAGACACTGATCTTAGCGCAAAACAGGCAGAGCTTAGTTTCTTTGATAAGGCTTCGATGTGCAAGTCCCATTTTAAAGAGTTGTCCACAACAAGTCCTAAGAATCCACAGAGTCCACGACGTCAATAGTGGTGTTATTAAGTACAAAAGGTTGTATAGTACTTTATATGACAAAACTTTTAGTTTTTGAAAGGTTGAGGCATAGAAGATTAGAATCGCACCAAGATTTAATGGTGCGTAGGTCACTGGATATAGTATCATATAGTGCCGTAACATCTGGGCCGCTCCAAGTGAAACTAGTATCGTCCGCAAAGAGGCAGATTTTACCGCTAATGTCTAGATTCGCAATGTCGTTGATAAACACCAGAAATAAAATAGGGCCAAGTACTGAACCCTGAGGGACACCACATTCTATAGGCTTACAAGAAGACATAGACGTATCAATCCTCACAAGCTGCCTTCTGTTGCCAAGATACGACTTAAGCCATTCGAGCGGCACTCCCCTGAATCCATAGTTTTGCAATTTGTTAATTAAGATATTATGATTTACACAGTCGAAAGCCTTAGAGAAATCACAGAAAATTGTAGCTGTAGAGTGATGGTTATTCAGGCTAGAGTATACATTATTAAAAAGGTCGAACATAGCATCATTTGTGCAACTGTTACTTAGAAATCCAAATTGATGGGTAGAAAGAATTTTATATTTAAGGAGAAAAGATAGAAGCTTTTTTTTTAACCAATCTTTCAATGATCTTAGATAATGTGGGCAGGAGAGCAATTGGGCGATAGTTCGAAGCTTGATCTTTATCTCCTCCTTTATGCAGAGGAATAATTATTGCTGTCTTAAGGCAGTTTGGAAAAACTCCTTTTTGGAATGACTCATTAATTAAAGTAGTAAGATAGATTAATGTGCATTCCGGAAGTTCAGAGAACATTTTGAGAGTAAGCCCATCAGTCCCCAGATGAGAATTTATTTTTAATACTTTTAATTGTACTACGGAGCTCATCTAATGCTACGGGCGTGAAGAAGAAACTGTGTAAATTCTCATTTGCTTTAGGATACCTAGCCAATTTAACATAAAACGTTAAATGCCGAACGCTTATTTTGCTACTTTTTCGGACTGGTGAAATGGACTGGTAAGGCCAACTGGCTGTAAGAGCCATTAAAAAAAAAAGAAGAGTCGAACGATTTCTAGAGCTTGACCTCGCCAAAATTATTATCGATTGTCCTGCCTCGGCCTTCTTTGACACCGTTTTTTTTAGAACGTATGGTATGTCTGAGTGTATTAGGCGCCTACTCTTAAGAGTTAAAAAAATGTAATAAATTATTAAATATCATCTAGTAATAATGTAATAATCAAAAATATCGTATAGAGTGAGATATTCGGCACTCATTATCTTGATGTAGGGATCATTTCGGTAAAAGGTGTCAGAATTATAAGCGGTTATCTTATCTTATCTGGGGTACTGTAAACGTAGGTACTATTATTATCAGCAAGTATTTCGCACGGCTCACTTCACATTCTTTTTCCCGTGGATTACGCCCAAAAAGAATAGTGTTTTTCAAGGGTAGAACATCATAAAAATCCATTTTACAGACATTTCCCGAAAAATGGCTTTGTTCAAAATGAGTTTAGTGTTCGTGCTAGTGTTTTGTGGGATTGCGTAAGTATTTTGTAACGAAGAAATATATTTTTAGTATTTGTGGTGCACAAGATATACGTTGCGATAACGGATAATTTTGAAACGAATGACTGTATTTAATTTTCCCTGATAAGATACCTGAATAAAATTGTGTGCATGTGTATTTCCTATAAAATTTTCAAAAATTAACTTAGTAACTAATGTCAATTCGACGTCAAATAAGTTCAAGATCACCCTGTCAAATTTGTTTGAAAGATTAGTCATGTTTTTCTTCAAATATTTTGTGTCATGTTACACATAAATGTTTGATCAAACATCTTTGTTCCATTTGTTTGACAAGAAACGTATGTAAAACGTGTCAAAGATTTTTTTTATGTTTCTTGAAGTTATTTATTTACATATCCCAGATAAAAAACAAACAAGATTTTGGTATGGTAGTATATGACATAATCAGAATTGATTGACGTATTCAATAGTTTTCGGTCACTTCCTGTTTCACCGGAAATGACTACAACTTTTGATTTTTTAATAGCAGGTACTCTGTGACATTCTGAATAGAATGATATATCTTATGTTTATCTTCGTTTGACATTTTCAATTAAAAAAAAATGTATTTTAAAATTCAATCTGGAGTGCTATGGTTGTGTTAAAACCACTAATTTTTAATCAAGGAGCTTTGGAAAAATATATATGATCGTATAATCACAGTTTAAAGAATATAAATATATCAGTTGACCCACTCTAAGGAATTCTATTGTTACTTCAAAGGCGGCCCGTGGCCCTTCGAGGTGACAAAAAATTTGTACGTTTACCGGGTGCAGCGGAAGTGCTATTTTATCAGACAGAACGCTGGCCGTATACGAGGGATCAACTAAAAATACTAAGGAATTTTAATATAGCAAGTAGAAAAATAAAAATACAGTACTAGTTTTATAGATTAACAGTTTTAGGCGTCTTTAATAATTGATCAATATTTATTAGTATTTAGTATTAAATATACCTACATACCTAACTCTTTGTAATATGGAATTGTTAATAGGGTAATTATTATTAATAATTATTATGGAAACCCCATATGAAAAATGTATACTAAATAAATATAATAAGCTAATTTTTTTAATATATATAATAATAATTTGCATATTTCTTAAATTATAGCATGTTTTGCTTTATAGATGTTTGCATTTTACTTTAATTACCTCCCGGAAAGCCTAAATTTTATCGTAAGGTAATAAAAGTACCTTTGCATACAACTTGTGTTGCCATCGTCAATTTTTTTTGAATTTTTTCTAAATTTTATGATTATCATGAACAGTAATTATGACTGTTAGTAGTTAATTGTGTAATAAATTTTACTGTTCGATAAAATTTAGTAAAAACTAAAAAAAATGACTATGGCAAGACAAGTTGTATCCAAGTACTTTTTATAACCTTTTAATAAAAAGGTAGATAATTCAAGTTAAATGCAAACAGCCAAAAAGCAAAACATGCTATAACTTAAAAAATATGCAAATATAATTTATTACAGTATTTACTACTAATTGAAGAGCACACGGGAAAAATAATGAAAGTACCAAAAAGCTACACCTTTTGGTACCTAAATAAACGGGAATATCGATAACGGCCACATAGAAACAGGCATTTAAAAATGGGAAAAACGATATAAACTCGGATATAAAAGTCTATGCGTAATTTCAATTTAAAAAAACGGTTTCCTGAACATTTATCATTTCTGGATACTCATCGTTTTTCCCATGTGCTCGTCAATTGTTATATTTACTGTTACATAAAATTTAGTAAAAACTATAAAAAACTTGTCAATAGCAGAAGAAGTTGTATGCACGTATTTTTATTACCTGACGATAAAATTTGGACTTTCCAGGTAGGTAGTTAAAGTTAAATACAAACATCTAAAAAGTAAAACATGCTATTTAAAAAAATGCAAATATATTAAATAATAATTTAATATGCACTTTGCAAACCGGTAAATACTGCAAAATCCAAAACATAATAGTAAAGTATCTACTACTACTACTCTAAAATATCTACTAAAATAATAAACTAATTGTTAAAAATAAATATTTTGTGCATATTTCCAGTAAAATCTTTTCTTAATTTATATGTATATTTTTAAAACCATTTATTCATAGTTAGGTTTCAATAATTATAATATATTTAATATGTCTAATACTTTAATTATTATATACTTAATATCCTATACTATATAAACACATACCTTCCTTCATCTTTTGGGCACCTAAAGAACGATATATTGTCTGTCATTCTACTTTCACAACCATCCACTGCACAAATATTTCTAGCAGACATTTTATTCACAATTCGAACAAAACAACGAAAACACTATTTTTGGTTCACCCTGTGCATCGGGCCGAAAACAAAACTAAAATAAACTTGGAACGCTGTGTACACGTCGAGCAACGGATGTAGACTGACCCAAGTCTACAAGACAGACGGGGAGCGGCGGGAGGAATTTTGATACGGGCGAAGAGTAGGTCAACTGATATATTTATATTCTTTAAACTGTGGTATAATGTTTTTCGTAGCTTTTCCTGGCAGGTTAAAAGATGCCCTAATCTAATCCTAATGGAATGAGGGTAACTCATTAACATATTTGGAAAAAAGCATTTTTTCCAAATAATTTGGTACCACACACTTGGTATTGTGAGACAAATTGTTGTTAAGAACACAGCGATTACAATCGTAGATTAAAATTTAAAATACTATTTTTTAAGTAAAAATTTCAAAAAAGTTGACACACATGTCAATCAGAATATCATTTTTTATCAAATAAAGTAAAAAAATATCGAGGGTATCATTTAAAAATCAAAAGTTGTAGTCATTTCCGGTGAAACAGGAAGTGACCGAAATTATTTGAATACGTCAATCAATCCTGGTTTATGTCATACACTAACATACCAAATCTCAGTTTTCTATCTGAAAAAATAAAAAAGTTATAGGGGGTGGGCCATTTCGGAAAAACACTCGGTATAGAATATGGTTTTGTGGAGGTTCAGTGATCCCAGTCCTAGCCACTGTGTACAGTCAATATAATAAAAGAATTTAAATAAAAATTATGTTTACATGTCTGGTACGGATGGTAGAGTATTTTTAGCAAAAGCCAAATTATACAGGGTGTCATTCTAATAATTTAAAGTTTTAGTTTTTTAATATAGATTTTTCTTTCTTTAGATTCTCCAAAGCACAAGATTTGGAACTTCTTGACCAAGTAAGTTACCCAAATTCTTTTTAGATCTTGTATGCATTACCTATATTTTATTTTTTTAAATTAATCGCACATTTCACTAGAAAAATTACGATAAAACAGTTCCTGTTGAACCTTTGGCACAAAAACATTTCAAATTTATTATTTCAGACTAATAACTATCCAGTCAACAGGTATATTTTTTGTCAATTATGACATGTATTGACTATTTCGATTCCAAATAGCTTAAGAACCATTACTCCTAGCGATTTTTACCAAGAGATCTTTTTTATACAAAAAAATGACAGAAATTATTTGGAAAAAACCGAAACAAAAACTAAATTTTTGCACACTGAACTTAAACATTTTTATCCGTAAAATGAGTTTCCAGATTACAACTCGGACCACCCTGTATATAGCATTAATATATTGTTTTATATTATAAAGGAATTCAACATATGGGCCCCCGAAGAACCCGAGGCAGCTTACGAAGCTCAACTAGCCCTACAAACGCTTTGCGAAAACTACAACTTTGTTGTTGACAGTCGACAAATTGACTGTTCAAACATCCTACTGACAGCTCGACCGAAAGATGCCGAATATGTGCATTCGATCAGCAGAAGAGACGCTGAAGAGCCTGAAGAAGGATCTGGCAATGGTAAGAATTCTTTCTCAAATATTTCTTAATTTTAGACAAATATTTTTTCTGTAGTTTTTAAACTATAATAATTATTTTTTTTTTATATTTCATATAAGAACCTGCCATAGAAAGTGAAGCTCAACCTGAATCAAACCAAAACGGTAAGTTTTATAAAATAAAAACTATTATAAAAACTATACAGGGTGTCTAAATAAGTGCAAGTATTTTAACTGGTAGTATGAGGTTTTTTTGTGAAAAAAAAATGTTGAAAATTTTATACTTATTTTCTGGGAAATTTTAAAAAACTTTTTAGTGCCACTTTCTTATTCACCAGAGATTTCTCTACGGTGTATCTAAACCTTGCAGTGTTGCCACCGTCTATATTATCCATATTCAACATATTTGTATCCACTGTAATTTTAAATTTGTACACAAAAAATTACGAGTAATAATTCTAATCATATCAGTGTCTATTACTAACAATTCTAGAAATAATAAATATAAAGTTCACTAGTAAAACCCCTATTCTACAGGGTATCTCTTAAATAAGTTTTTTTAAGGATCAGTAAACTGATGATCAAAAGAAAAACATATTTTCTATTTACCATTTTTTAAAAAAAATTAACGTAACTAAGTTATTTCACTTTGAAAATTAAAAAAAAATAATGCTCACATTTTGAGAACCGCTGGTATTAACCGACAATCAAGCGACTGTCAACTTATTCGACGCCCTGCGTTGCCACATAATCAAGAAAGTATATATTTGGCTGAAAATACTTCGTAATATAGCTACTATAAGAAAATCTGCCATATTCTTTCAGTTTAGTTGTAAATAACTGTAAAATGTATGAGTGTATGTTAAAAAATAAATACAGCGCAATTTTCTAGAACTATTACTAGTATGTGCCACTGGTATAATAATTAAAATTAATTCTCTCTCTCATAATTTATTGTGTAGAAAATTAAAATTACTGTAGTATTATAAAGACTCAAAATTTACAGAATGTGGGTAGCGTAGGATGTGGCAACATTGTAAAGCTACGATACACCGTCAAGAAATTTCGGGAAAATGAACCTGCGGCACTAAAAAGTTTTTTTTAGTTTCGTAATGTTTTTTTTGCAAAACAAACTCTTATTTAAGGGACACCCAGTATAAAAATGAATTAATACCTAGAAAATCAATAGCATTCTATCATAAACAAATATTTATACTTCCAGCTTAAAAAAATAGACCAACACTGATTTTGCCTCATCTTCAAAATTATTTAAATAATCTTTTAGTAAATTTTAAATGCCTATAATCTGTTATTGTCATACTTTAATACATTTTTAATTGGTAGAAGCCGAAAAATCAGAGGAGGCTGCTGTTGGAGGAAGTATACTTTCAGCTAGAGAACCAAGTCCAGATGCACCACATGAAGACAACGCAAATGGTATGAATACATTACAAACTTTATTAGTCTCGTGGTTTAATTTAATTCTTCATCGCAGATACTGGCGCGGTAGAGGACGAGGAAGAACCCAAGAACCCAGATGTTGCTCCTGAAGCAAGCCAAAACAGTAAGAAGAATTATATTCACAAAATATACACGTATAAATAAATAACGTTAACATTTTTTTAGACACTGCAAAGCCAGAAGAAGTACCCAACGTTGAAGCTGAAGAGAAACCACAGGAACAATATGAAGATAAAGTTGAAGAACCTGCTCCAGAAGAAAATGAAGATAATAAAAACGGTAAGATATTACTTTAACATTTTTTTTAGTAGAAAATCAACTGTGAATGAAAAGCATTATACAGGGTGTCCGGAATTAATGCAACAAAATTTGGTCATAGATTCTTGAAAAAAAAAGGTGACCCGTATTTTTTATTTTTTTTTTTAATATCTCAGAGCCGAAAATCACTAAATTTGGTACACGTTGTTTCACCATAAAATGACATTTTTTGATGCCCCTATATACAGGTCACCTATTTTTTTCAAGAATGTATGACCAAATTTTGTTGCACTAATTTCCTGACACCCTGTACATTAATTAATTACCACAATATTAACAGGGTATGTAACCTTTATGCAACTAATACTACATATAACAAATCCCCTTTTTTATTTGTTTAAATTCAACCACAGACTAATAATATAAATATACAAGCTTGCAGTGCAAAACAAAAGTAATATAGAGATTAAGAAATTATACCGTGGACAAATTTGCGGTGGACAGGCAGTTCTAAAATTTTTTTCTGAAATATACAGGAAAATTTACAAGAAAATGCACGATTTTGTCTGTGCCAAAAAAAAGGTCATAGACGTGTTCCTGGGGTCGACATATATATCACCCCTATTTACATTTCTTTAAGACTCACCCTGTATTGTAACTTAAATTAATCAAACATTTTCAGTAGAAGAAAATCCAGAAAAACCAGAAGAACCCGTACAAGAAACCGAAGATAGTAAAAACGGTAAGATATTTTGAACTCTTCAATTAGACTGAATAAAATAATTACTAAATTAACTTCAGATGAGAGTGAAGTAAAAGAACAGAACAAAGAAGACTCTGAAGCAGCTGCAGCAGAAAAAGAAGCTGCAAAAGCCGAAGCCATCCCTGTAAATACAGCTTCTGGCAACAACCAGGAAGGCTCAGTTGAAAAAGGTACAGTGTACAGGTGAATTAATACGAACTCTGAACCTTTGATACTCAATATTCTGTTTCAGTACTACCCAGCGACCTTGCTGAAGTAAACGGTACCCACACTAAAGAAGACATCATTGAAGAACAATCCGCCAATGCAGCTCTTTTAAAACCTGTACAAGAAACCCCTTCAAATGGAGTAGAAGTCAGTGAAAGTGAAAAGGCAGTAAGAAAGTTAGCAGAAAAAGCAAACGGTAAGAAAAATCCATGTTTTTTTACTATAATCATATCACTAAACAATTATTTCTTTACAGAGGAAGTTCAAAAAGATTCAAACGCCCCAAACACTGGGGAAAGTACTGTACAAAGAGGCAGTAAAAGCACAGCAGTCCTCCTGGTCTTGCTGGTCGTCGTTTTGGTAATTGGAGCGGCTATTTTTATACGTAAATACACGGGAAGCAAAAATAAAAATAAAGAACCGGTAACGACAAACGGAAAGAACGGAGACATCGAACAAGGACAAGAATTGAAGCCCCTGATGAAAGATGGAACTAAAGCAAGCCCAGTGAAAGAATACTCTGAAAATTCCAAAGGAACCAAATATTAATAAACCTAACTTCGATCATTATCGTGTATATAAATAGCGTTAAGATTTAAAATACATTTAAAATTATTTATAGATTTTTTTAAGAGGTACAATAATAAAGTTAAATTATTTACTATAACAGGCAGTTTTAATTACCCAAAAAGAGCAAAATAATAATTTTGTCAAATACTTTCAAAGAGATAAATCATAAAGAAGGCCACAGACAAAAATAACTGTGCCAATTAAATTATCAGATCAGATAGTACAAAATTACTTACTTCCATCACTAAATACACACTATTATCCTTGTCTTGGCAGTCCAGCAAAGCGACAACGTGTTCATGATGCAACGCAGTCAATTCCTAAACAAGAATAAATACGTTAATAACAAATTATTAGTTGTAATTAAGACAATTTATATACGAACCTGGAGAATCTTAACTTCCTTGGCTAGTAGATTCTGCGATTTTGCCAGATTCTTCTTAGCTATACACTTGATAGCTACCGCAAAGTTTTTATTCTAAAATAATAAATATATAAGCGTGAAATTATGGAATAATTAAGTTTTATTGTTACCTTTCTGTGCCTTCCTTTGTACACAACAGCAAAGGCTCCATGACCCAAAATATCTTTAGGGGCATATTCGAAGTCCTCTATAATCTCCATTTTAGTGTAGTTTTGTACAAATACCTCGCAAATTCACGTAGAATAAATAAACGAACTTATTTAGAATCAACAATGTGCGCGATTAGTTAAAAATACCTTGGAAATGTTACATTTTAAATTTCACGATACCACAAATTCGCCTTCCATGTTTAATCTACATACTGTACTTCTAGACGAAATTAATAAAGATTTTAAACATTTATGATATCTACCACGGCTTACGGAGACTGGCAATCGCGTTTAAAAACCAAAAAAAAACTAAACACGAGCAGACATTTTTTTATTGATTATATCGGAAACGTCAAACGCGTCAGCTGAAAACAAAAATAAATAAAGGAATATTTCTCGTGGAAGAAACCTGTAATTATGATAAATTCACAGATATAGCGGTATGAACGAATTTCAAAAATGTTCTTAACTTTCTTATTTCCTTTTACGGCGGCCATTGGGGTTATGTCTACAGGGAACAGGGAGAGGATAATAAATAATTAACAGCTAATAATTTGTTTTTTATTCATTTTTAATTTCATGTTCATTCTGTCTACCTCTACATCTCTGGATAAACTGTGGCACTGAATAGATGACACTGATCTGTGGCGGTAACCATAGATTGCATAGATTTATTTACTAAATTGAAACATCAATTTTTTGAAATTTTAAAATTTCAAATAAAAAAAGTTTATATCAACCTAAATCGGTAAGTTTCTAGCTAATTAGTATTTATTCTGTTACAATTAAATTGCTTATGATGCTATTATCAAACAGGAAAACATTCCTTTTATCGGCATTTTTTTTGGGGTACGTTCAAAATAAATAAAAAATCAAATATTTACAAATCTCAGAACTTCGTTTTAGATTTACTAGAAGACTTTGTACGGCATCCTCACCGAGCATGTCTAGCGAAGACCCAAAATACCAGTTACAAAACAGTTCTCTTCATTCTGCCGTTTACGTGACAACTCCTAACGAAGAAGTAGCAAAGAAAATCGCTCATGGATTAGTTAAAGAAAAACTAGCTGCCTGCGTTAGTATTATACCGAAAATAACATCTATCTACGAGTGGAACAACGAAATTAACGAAGACTCCGAAGCTCTGTTGATGATCAAAACTAGAACATCGAAAGTCGATGATTTAATACCTTATGTGAAGGCAAACCATCCGTATACTGTGTGTGAAGTTATTTCCGTACCTATTATGAAAGGCAGTAAAGATTATTTGGACTGGATAGATAAAATAGTACCAGAAAAGTAAATTCTTAGATTTAAGTTCGATATTGTGCTATTATAGGTAGTTGTCAAGGCTACAGTTTTTAAAATACAAACATATTTCATTCTGTTGGTAGTTTTTCTGTTAAAATGCCACTTTTTGGTAATAAATTTTCACCCAAAAAAACTCCACTGAGGAAAAGTAGTGTCAGTTTAAAAAGTAATCATTTAGATGAACTAGTTGATGATGAAAAACGTATTAAACTTAATTTAAGTGACCAAAAGTTAATTTTTGTCAATGGTGAATGGAGACCCAGTAAGTACAAACAGTATGTCTCAAAAAATAAGTGCAAATAAAACGTATATTTTTTTAAATAAGTCTAATGGTTTAAACAAATAATGATCTAAAATAGATGATATCTCATGTTTAAACAAAACATGTAAAATTGAAGGGAAAAAACATTTTGAGAGCCGCTGGATTATTCACGTGTTATCCGCTACCTATGTTGCCAAATTGACGCGAAAGTCAGTATATGAATTCCTTATTTTAATACTTTTGCTATCCAAGGGATAACCATAAAATAATAAATACAAGAAGAAGTGTCAAGTCAATGTTAAATTATGGAAACAGCGTGGCTGCCTGGGTAACTAATTTTCAGATATGGCGGCTGGGACATTTGACATGACATAGACATGACAATTTCAATTTTATGAAATTTATTTCCGTTTCCGGTTTTTAATGGCGGGCTGTTCAGGAGGTTTAAATGAGGGTTAATATACTTTTTACTCTTTCTAGTAGTAAATAATACAACAAAATTACTCAAAATATTTATTTGGAATTTAGAGCAATGTAAATATGCAAATCAACACAATTAAAGAGCTATAATCCAATAAACTACTGTATCAATATCAAATATTTAAATAATATCAGAGATGCTGTGTTAAACTGAATTAGTAAAGTAACAGTGCATTGACTTACAGAAACTTGAAGATAAATAAATGTTTTCACAGCTTCACGGGCATAAAACTAAATAACTGGAAGCAGGAAAAAGGCATCCGGAACCCACACAAAACCTGGAATCAAAAAAATATGTAAAAAATATAAATATAGGTACATAAGACTTTTGTGAATTAAATCAAACAGGACTTGAATGAAAATAAAATGAATAAAAAATATAATACATATACATCTAATACCTCATTTGTATTTTAAAAATAATCTACATACATAGATTTATAGCATTATTGCTATGAAAATACATAATAGGTACCTATGTGATATGTAATCACGCATTTCTGTTCATCTTGTAGAAAATTAATATAGGCTAATAATAGTTCAATAATCATAATTTACCTTGTATAACTTGCTTTCAATTGCTTTCAAATCACCGATCAGTCTTTAAAGGAGAGATACGGAAAAATCCTTGGCAAAGAATATCCCAAAATCCTTGGGTTTAAAGCTAAAAAAATATAAAAACAGTTAACATATTATCTATTTTTACATATAATATGGCCCATACCTATTACACGCAGAAACGTCGATTTCATCATTTTCTTCATGTAATTAATATCATATATACTTTATTAGAGTGTTAACAAGGAACTTTATACCAAAAAACATCTTTGTACTTATAAATTTCAGCCGAAATATCAGAAACAACCTTCCAATCAAATCTAAACGGCAAAAATTAAAATGGCGCCCGACCTTGCCAGAGGCCTCGGGAGCTGACGCTGACACACAGACAAAAGACAAAAGAACAGGACGCCGACGTGCATAAAAATGTTCCGTAGCAGAAATTGACAGAAATCATATAGAAATATTCAGATTTTTGTCTAGGACAGTCTAGAAGGCCATGCTTTCTGCCTGGGTAGAACGGCGCCACAACTGTTTCCAATTTTCCGGTTTACTGTCACCCCCCTGGGGATAACAAAGGTATAATCTGTCCAAGGAGAGGACCCATGATAATGACAGTCATGTTTGTCGTTTTAACTCACAGATAAATGGTATTTTCTGTCATTTTTTGGATGTCGTCTGTCAAAATCTTCGCTGATTCTTTGGGCAGACGTTATTAGTCCTATTATACAACAAAATTATTGTCAAAAATAATCTGGTCAGTTGGAGACTTTGAATAAGAAGACTAAGGAAGGAGCATATCAAAAATCTTAGGTACACCGCGATGGGCCTCAAATATGGCCGATTTAAATTCCGGTTTATCAGTGTCGTTCTAATTTTATTTAAAAAATGTAAAACTATGATGTAGGGTAGACTCAATAATTTGTTGTTTTATTTTACGTTGTGAATAAATGTTGGTAGTTATTAAAATTGTTATAAAAATATATAATTCTAATAAAAATAGATAAGTTATAATAAGTATTTATTACCATAAACATCCGATACGCTACTGAAGCAGGTAAGTCAAATTAACGTATCTAAATTCTTTGACATCTAATCTTTGACAAGTAATAAATAAAAGCTAAGAATGCAAGAAAAATATATAATTTAGTTAATTTAAGTGAATTTCATAAATGATCGTTTTACTACACGTACTTATGTATATTATATAGTCACTTACTAGCGAAAAGTTGTTCCATTATTTCACTCAATTTTTGCCGAGATCTACCGCACGCTACACAACCAACTATTTTAGAGTCTTTTTCGATAAATCGCGATAGTGTCACTATTAATTTAAGTGCTGCCACAATTTCCATCTAGATTTACTACCTTTATACAACTATCAGTAGTAGAATAAATAATAAATAACATAAATTAAGCTCCGTAAAGACTGACAAATCTACAAAATTTCAAATCAAATTCAAATGTGTCAAATGAATCGTCAAACAGAACTGTCAAGGATCCCCACCCTGAAGTGCTTTTATGGTGCTTTTTCCGCCCACCATGCATGAATATATGGATAGCATTATGCTCCTTCCTTAAGTCTTCTTATTCAAAGGTTGGAGATGTAGAGTAATGAAAGAAATCACGTACGAAGTGGCAATGTTGCAAGCGCTTCGTCCCAAGGTCACGAAAAAAATCCTGAAGAATCTGCGGCTCTAAAAAGTTTTCTTAAATTCTAAATAATCTCATAGGCGTATCACGAAATATTTGCATTTATTTCTGAATAAAATTGCATTAAAATTAATTATTCCTACATTGCAATTTTTAGGCTCAGGTAAAAATAGTTCTATTTACAAATTAAACGAAAAACTGAAAAAAAGAAACGAGGAATTAGAAGAGGAGAACAATCTTTTAAAATTAAAATTCGAGGTTCTTTTAAACATGGTAAGAACATTTCAATATAATTTAGTATATTTTTCCTTGATTTTTATATTAATAGATGACACAAATTACTGCAGAGCATCAACTACAGGACGAGGTTATACAGGGGTTAAAAGAAACAAACTTTAGGGAATGAGAAACTTTTTTTGGAACTAATCTATGGCTAAGGCACTTAAATGGTTAGAATTAAATAAATAAATATGTACATAGACTGATATTTTGGGGTCCTAGTTAGGACAGTTTGGCTTTGTATGACCTGAAATATTTAGAATTGTTATAATTTTTTTTTAAATTAAAATAAAAGTATAAATTTACCTTCTTGTGCACATTTTCCACATTTTCTTTTCCTTGTACCCGTACTCTGATTTCTGTTATATGGGGTTGTTCTGTTGGTTGTTTTCTTGCCTCTACCCCGTGACGTTTTGCCTCTGAAACTCCAATTTAGGTTGTCACCTCCACCACCACCTCCATGGTCATCGTTACCACCATGAAATGAATTATTTGGATCGTTATCCTAAAAGAAAGATTTTTTTATTATTATTAAGAAATATTTCAAGAATTAATAAGTATTTTCCATAGAAGAATAGTAGGTTTTCTTTCTCAAAATAAAAACCGACTATTTAACTGCTTAGGCATTTTTCAAAGAAAAAACTAATTACTACACAAAATATTCTGAAAACAACAGTTTTCGATCGATAAATAAATGTTTTAAAAGATACAATACACACGAGACTCTCAACTAACGTTCAAAAAATTCTGGCAAATGTCAAATAAACGTGGCACCGCTGCAACCGCTTCCTCGCCGTTGCCAACACAATATATCGAGTGGGAGATTTAAAACTCATTGAAAACGTCCCATAAGGGCCATATTTGTGTAGTGGTAGCACTGCACACGTTTATTAGCCTAATCGATAGCCCGCAACGGTTTTTATTTTGTACGACGTATATTCATAATCTACGTAAAATTTCCTACAAAAACTCCAATTTTCATAATTTTATGGCTATGTTTCCAAGCGTCCTAAAAAACGGGTAAAAAATAGCAAAAAAAGGCAATTTTTCGACTTTTTTCCATACATGTCACGAAAATTGGCGATTTTCGTCATGTCTTTGATTTTCGTTTCGTCGTTTTGTTAAAACTTCTGATATTTACTAATTAAAAGGCGTAGAATAAGAAAATATGGGCTATTGTAGTCTTACGACAATAGCTCAGATTATACAGATTATAATCTTTGTTTTTTCTTTATTGTTTTTCGTGGTTCCAATTTTCGGAATCGGGCACTAGTTAGGTGACTAGTTTGCGCACATAGCACGCCCACTTATGGTCTCTAAAATTGTGCACAGCGCCTGACCGGCACAGTTATTAGAGAGATATCGGAAAACCGAATAGCGTCATCCAGTATTTACGCGTACCTTAAGCCTAGTTCATGCACTTGCGAATTGCGATTTACGAATTGCGAAATGCGTTCTGTTTTTGTTCTGATTGGTTGCCTTCAAGGGAGACCTTGAAACCGACCAATTACAAGGCAAACAGAACGCATTTCGCAATTCGCAAGTGCATGAACTAGGCTTTATCATGGTTACGATATGCGCGAGTCAACGCAACACCCGCTAATAACGTTACCGCCTGACGTAATTTGCGGATCAATTACACCAAGCGCTCTTTCTAAATAACCTCTGATAACGTTTAAAAATTGCTTAAATGGGCATGTGCGGGTATTTGACAACCGGAGCCGGCCGGCGAGATCTTTTATTTTAGGTTATGTTTGAATTGTTTTGAATTATTGCTTTAGTTTTATTAGGTAATTTGATATTTAAGTAGCTGGGATTAGTTTTAATTAAATAAATATGGTCCAAAATATGGATTCCACCTCTTCCAATACTAAAGAACCTATAAAGAGTCTTAGGTTTACAGCAGATGACGACTTAGCCCTTCTAAGAGAATTTGTTGCTTGTTGTCCTAAACCCATTGGCAGACGTTGAACAACTGGAAATAAGCACTTTAGCCCTTTAGTTTTAAAATACCTAGTAAACAAAACAATTTCAAAGTTTTAAATTCAAAGTTTCTTTGCGATCCGATAACTATAAATGAAGAGAGTTAGTAACCTCACGTAAAGGAAATAACACCTGGCCTTATTAACGTCCATGCACGCTATTCGGTTTAGCGATATCTCTCTAATACGCTGTTTATTGTTATTTTACGCGAGTTTATTTTTGCGCACAGGAAATTTGACTCGTTTGCACATCGTCATAAAAGATTTTTATCTGTATACTTATAGGATACCTAATCTGTGGCAATAGTAATGGATGTAGGAGACATTTTAACCAGGGCCATGTAAGTGAAATATTCAAAATGGTTCCAGCAAAAGTTTCCCAATTATGACGGGTGATGGCGCTGATCGTCAAAATTTTTGGACAGGGATTTTGCTTACCGACAATACGACGTGAGCTACGACCGGACCGGACCAATCAGAATGATCAGTCTTTCTTGGACATTTGCCGCGGAAGTGTGTGTTAATTTCTGTTGTGATAAGTGTGGTTGTGTTTGCAGTTTGATTTTTCGGTTTTGATATTATGTTAAAATTAATTTTGAAGTATTGTATGTCAGCTTTTTCGAGAGATGGCGCTACGAAAATGGAACCGATTTATTACAAGGAACTTGGGCTTCTTTTTCGTTAGTATATTCTGTGATTTTAACCATCATCAAAAATAGCTCAAAACAAGGGTCCAAAAAATTAATTTTCTCACAAAACCAAGACATCTAAGTATTTAAAGGTGTATATATTCTGCATCTATATAAAATTTCCTACAAATGCTGAAAGTTTCATAATTTTATGGCTATGTTTACTATGTTTCCAAGCATTCTGAAAACGAGTAAAAAATAGCCAAAAAATGGCAATTTTTCGAAGAAAATTGTCGATATTGGTCAAGTCACCGATTTTGATGAAACGACAGTTATTAACTAATTAAAAGGTGTAGAATAAGAAAGTATAGTCCTTTTTGATCATACAAGTATGGCACTAGATGTAGGCGAACTTTTAACCATCATCAAAAATTGTTTAAAAACAAGGGTAAAAAATCACTTTTATAAAAAAATCAAAGCATTTAAGCTTATAAAAGTTTATGTATTACAAAAATACATAAAATTTCCTACAAATTCTGAAATTTTCATAATTTTATGACTGTGTAACTTTTTTTCATTTTGGTCAAAAAAATCTTGTCAAAAATGTACTTACTTCGTCAGCCCATTTGAAGAAATTACATTTGTCCACAATCTTCGAACAACAATAAAACTGCCGTCCCTTATTTGGACCTTCTTTGTTCACTGTCCTCATTACGGCTGCTACGTTACAATTACACCTTATTTCTCCATTGCCTCTTTGATTTTGCGTCGTGTTACTAGGTCCAGGGTTGGCTTCCGAGGAATCCGGATCCCACAGGAAGAAATTACAATTTCCAGAGCCGCACTTGTAGAATTGACGCCCTAAAAAATTAACATAAACGAAAAATCCTATACAGGGACATAAGTCTTTGACATGAGAAATTTGATTTTCATGTCAATATGGCTCCTACTTGTAGAGGGCGCCACCCAAGGATACTATAGAGATAAGGATAGTTCGATTCCTATCTTCCTGCACTGTCAGTTTTTTTACGTCATCTACTGACCGAGTTGAAGTTGGCGCTAAAGATTTTAGACAGTGACAGTTAGTTTTGCATTTAACGGACGAGCGCACAGTGCGTTGGAAGATAAATTTAGCGGACAAAAGCGTTTGGTTAGAAATAAGCCAAAAAATGTGTACTAATACGAATAAATAGTAGACATTCCAATTGATACAAAAATGCATGAATATTCTTTGTATTTCGATACATTTTTATCAACCAAATTTGGTCGTTTTCTGCTCAGCAAGGCAGAGATCATACGAAAACAAAATATTTACAAGTGCTTATACATTTTATTAGAAAGCCAAATTATGTTGAAGATTGCCAAAGGTATGTACTTTTCTACTGTACGTATATTATTTGTTAAAATCCTTCGTGCCTTTGTTCTGCAGATATCAAACTTTCACTTTTTTTTTCAAATATCGATATATTGAATGATGTAGATCTTTTAAGTTACCAATAGTTACCAACATAGGTAGTAACAGACACAGGGAGTTCAAGCTTAACAGGTGAATGCCCAAAAAGAGTCATTTCAATCGGATAGTATAAAAACAAAACAACTCCATCAAAAGGCACTGAGTTTAAAAAATTGTCTTAGATACTTACTATATATGAATTTACAATTACCGAGTGTTAAAATTAAAATTAAAATATCTATCTTATTTATTATTTTCAAAATAAAATATATTTTTTTTAAAATAAATTATAGAGGGTGTTACAAGATTACAAATTAATTAAAAAAAAAGTGCTAAAGAGTTTTTTGATATCATAATTTTATGTATTTGGCAATAGTTTACAATACGGTTTTTGTGTATCATGTACGAATAATATCATAGTTTTATTATCTTGTATTTATTTATTAATAAATTAAGTTGTTAATAAATAACTTAAAATACTTTTTATTCAAAATTTTTACCTTTGTTAGGTCCATCTTTCTTGACAGTCAGCATCACAGCTTGTTGGTCACAGGAACACATTATATCATCCCTCTGGTTCGTATTGGTACTGTTGTGAGCTAAATACGTTTTATTCTAATTATCTATCACGCATTATTATACAGAGTGTCTATAAGTAGAGGTAAAATAATTCTAAAATCACCTGTTGGTGTTGGAACCATCAAAAACGTATTTCTAGGAGTATTTTGAGCAGTATTTCTCACTGTATTATTTTGATGAAAAGTATGCGAAGGAGCTGGATTTATCGTTGGTTGCCTATCCCTATTATTTGAGTTGTTAAAAACAGTTTGGTTATTACCAATAACCGTTGTATTGTTACTTCCGTTTGCTGTATAAAAAAAAAATATGTATGTTAAAATATTTTCAATAATTCCTTGTCTACATACAGGGTGTTTTAAAAAACATGTGCCATCACAAATAAGTAAGATTTATTTGTCATGTCCCACGGGAGATGGAATTATTTTTTGAAACACCCTGTAGACAGAGCTTAAAAATCAAAATAAGT
Organism: Sitophilus oryzae; assembly: GCF_002938485.1. NCBI lineage: Eukaryota > Metazoa > Arthropoda > Insecta > Coleoptera > Curculionidae > Sitophilus > Sitophilus oryzae. The sequence continues at coordinate 287,461 of NW_022147426.1, forward strand.
TACATAACCTCTTACAACGTTGTTGACAGATATCGACAACACCTCTAGTACGTTCGTATCACAGCCGCCTATGCATAAATTATTAGGGTTGGGGTCTCCAGGAAAAGGGTTGGGCCTAAACGTGAATTTTAACAGTTTGTAGTCAGGTCCGCACTAAAAACAACTGTCAAAATATTATACTGTCAAATAGAATAATTATACTGACTTCTGGACAGCTTTCATTGGTTATTTCGACATTTTTAACTATGCTAGGTAACCAAATTGCGTGTTTACAACCAGGATACCCTGTACAACTAATAAATTTGCCTGAGCCGTCTTTTTTAGTCCTAAAAACAAAAATGTATGCAAGATTCAAGTACTGGCACAATGTGTTTTTGGATTTAAACACTCTGCATAAAATCTCAGACAAATCAATGATTAGTATGTGCATAATACCAACTATAATAAAATAGACGAAAAATAATATAAAATAAACATCAAACTAATAGAAATTAAAATTGGTAAAAAAATACGATCGAAAAAAGGGGTCAGAGTTGGCTTGGAAATGAGTTCGCTGTCACATGTAAGATTATATGGAAAATATTACCAATCGTCATTTCTCAGCCAACTTGACGCCGTTCTTTTTTCAATCAAAAAATAGTATTTTACATTTTTCCTTTGAATAAGAAGACTAAGGAAGGAGCATATCAAAAATCTTAGGTCCACCGCGATGGGCCTCAAATATGGCCGACTTAAATTCCGGTTTATCAGTGACGTTCTAATTTTATTTAAAAAATGTAAAACTATGATGTAGGGTAGACGTGGGTAGACTCAATATATTTTTTTTTATTTTACGTTGTGAATAAATGTTGGTAGTTATTAAAATTGTCAAAAAAATATAAAATTCTAATAAAAATAGATAAGTTACAATAATTATTTATAACCACAAACATCCGATACGCTACTGAAGCAGGTAAGTCAAATTGACGTATCTAAATTCTTTGACATCTAATCTTTGACAAGTAGTAAATAAAAGCAAAAATGCAAGAAAAAATATATAATTAGTTAATTTAAGTGAATTTCATAAATGATCGGTTTACTACACGTATGTATATTATTGTTACGTTTTTCGTCGGTTCCGTGGGGATAGAAAGTCACAATTTATTTAAACACTATTTATTTAACACTAATTAACAAAAACAATAACGATAAAAGACTTATAGAACTATTTACAAACGATTTATAACTTAGAATTTATTTTGAATTTTAGCGCGTCAACTGTATATTTATAACTGCCCCCTGTAGGCCACCGCCGCCGGCTTTTATACCGACAGGTAAAGAACTCTAGAATAGTCCATAGATCATTAGGTGCGTAGAGAAGGTTTTCGGATGTTCTCGTATGTACTAGTCCATTCCAGTGGAACTCGATTCTTCTCGAACGAATGAATCATTGCGGTGTCTATGCGATGTTAAGGTCATCCGAGGGCGGGCCATATTGTGAGGTTAGGTCGAGTCCACACCGGCCCGCAACATTATATATACTTACTAGCGAAAAGTTGTTCCATTATTTCACTCGACTTTTGCCGAGATCTACCGTACGCTACATAACCAACTATTTTAGAGTCTTTTTCGATAAATCGCGATAGCGTCACTGTTAATTTAAGTTCTGCCACAATTTCCATCTAGATTTACTACCTTTATACAACTATCAGTAGTAGAATAAATAATAAATAACATAAAATAAGCTCCGTAAAGACTGACAAATCCACAAAATTTCAAATCAAATTCATTATAGTCAAACAGAACTGTCAAGGATCCCCACCCTAGAGTCCTTTTTCCGCCCACCATGCATGAATACATGGATAGCATTATGCTCCTTCCTTAGTCTTCTTATTCAAAGCATTTTTCTTATTTTTTTAATTCTAGACTCACCTAAGTGTCATGTCCTGGCCGCACTTCGGGCATTTCATGGCAGGCCTGTAATCGTCATTTCCACCATCGTTCAACTGTTGGACAGCCTGGGGCGCGTCATCGAGACGGTTGGCTAAACTTTCATCTATTAACCTATATAACCAAAAAAAACATTCATAAAACCTGTGTATTACATTATTTAGTAAATATAACCTCATTTTTTCGGCAACAGTTTGAAATACGGCCCTGTATTTCGCTACCTGTTCCCTCCTGACCACTTCGGGGTCTTTCAAACCGTCACAGATTAATTTTAAGTCCTTTTCGAAGTCAGCTCTCAGTATCGGTTTGGCTAGGGATACTTCCAAACCTATATTATTATAACTGTATGAAGAAATAAATTAAGTAGTGAAAGTTCACATTTATTTTATACAGTTAAACATAAGTCTAAGTCATGTATACTTTGGTGGATAAAGCTATGGATAACATTTTATAAAAAAAATATAATTGTTTAACTAACTTAATATATTTGATATCAATTGAGCGTCCGGCGAGACAGCGACGCGTTCTTGCGCGCCGATTTAACAAAATAAATAATTTTGAACCTGCAGTCATTTCGTTAATAATTATCGTATCGTGTTGATTTTTGCATAGAAATACTCATGAGTCTTTAGCGCTTCCGACAAGCCTAAATAACTTGGATTATTTTGTATATTTTCGACTTGTTTACATTGCCCGAGCATATTATAACTTTGAGATTAAAATCTCTGTTATAAATTTTAAAACTGACAGATATGAATACTATCATTTAATTAGTTATACATTTAGTTACAACATATTCAAAATTTAGGTCTATCGGTTTATGCTAGCAGTAATAACGAGTATAAATAAAAAAAAAATGGTCAGTACAACGCTCGCCGTTTTTAGCGCACGTTCAGCTTTGGTTTTAGTTTTAGCGCTATTTTTACAGAAAATACATTCTGAACTTTGATCAAATGACAAGAACATTATCATTGCCGATATCTCCTGGTTATAATGTAGTTCTTTTTTCCAAATATTGCATTGTTTTAGCTTAAAAAAAACTTGCGAGAGCTACCGGCGCACAGTAGTTCCCTCCCTTATAAAAATTTGGCCAAAACTCAATATATCGAAAAAAATTATTTTGATCATATATGATCAAATATTTTATAATCTATATTTAAAAACATGAAATATTTGTTATAAAAATATATTTTGGGAAAATTCACTTTAGAGCACCTATGTAATAACATTTTATATACAATAGTCTAAAAAGCATTTAACTATTTTTTGTATCGACAATGAATAAATTACTCGCTTAGTGTTTTCAAAAAGAATATAAAATAGTGCATATTATAATTAGACTATACTGCACGTATACTTTCCTCATATAATATCAGTTTTTGATAAATAAAATGAAAAAAAAATAATACTAACCATTTCAAAATATCAACATATATTGTACCTTTGAAATATATTTTTATACATAACTAAATCAAGGATATCGAAGCTGAACTAAGTGATTGTTTTTAACTTAAATGAAACTTCATAATGTCTTTTTTAAGAACCATGTCAAATTAGCTGCTAATATCTGCTATTCAGCATAAATTGTCTTCGTAAACAAAAGTTTTATATAAATGTTGCATGGCTAAGAAATGTGCATTTAAAAAATTGAAATAGAGTATTTTAAATATTACATTGTTAGCCACGCCATAAAAAAATAACCGGCACACATTAATGTGAGTTTTTCTTCACAAATTTATTCTCGTTTCTTTGGTGTTAAGAAAATATTGGTAAAGTTCAGGGTATTAACATAGTATAGTACTAGATATTAACAAATATAAATTAACTTCAGGTTTTAACCAATTTTCGGATATATGTAGGTACCTACTATTATTAACCAAAATTTTAATAAAGAAGAAATAGCATGGCAACACCGCATAGTTTTCCAAATAAAAATAGTGTCCTATATGCACAATTTTATGCTGAATCGAATTATGTACAGAAAAATGGGAGCTGTGATTTAAAAAAGACAACGCTTTATCATTACTTTTTTTGATACCCTGTATATAACAAAATATTTTTAGGATATGCACTGTTATAAACCATGCAAATATCTATATAATACTTTTTTTCATATTTTCGTCTACAACGATGATATTGGACTTTCTCACACTAATAGGCCACTCTGTATCTATCTATTTATTAGCTTATGAACTATATACCGGTTATGTTCTAACCATTCTTCAATCTGTTTTTTTTTTCAATTTTTGTTAAATACCTTTATAAAGTAATACCCTTGTAATTATTGGTAAATAATAACACTTTTAAATTCTAATGAACAATCATCATTGAAAACGCCTAATGATAAAGCACTTTTTTTATATGTTAGGCAACTCCAAACGCCTAAATATTTATAGATTTACTAAAAAATATTAACTGATACATTCATTTTCACTGATATAATAAAATACAGGTTTTGGCCACGTACGTCCATAAGAGCGAACCAGTGTGCGGCGCGGCGCTGCGTTAATAAAGAGATGGCTATGTACGTCAATCGAAAGACAGTATTTGCGATAGTCTTTTGTTTACACGGAGTATAGAAAATTTTTGCCACAGCTTCCCAAGTAGCATTTATCTGACTTCGAACTAAATCTGACCTGAAGCGACGTCAGACTTTGTGCAAATTTAGGTCGGGTGCTCGTGATACGACCTGTGACGTCGCTTTCCTATTAAAAGCGACGTCGTTGGATCCGAGTCGGTAAATCCAACGATCTGTCGACGTACAAAATAACAACGTACCATTTTTATGAATTTCCCAACGTCGTTCCCACGTTGGCTTGCACGACGTACATATACTTGAACTAGCCCGACGTCTACCCGTTGTCCGAATAGGATACGTCTCACTGATAATCCCTAAACTAACGTCCAATTATATTTTGTTGTATTTTATGTTCATATTTATAACCTAATTTATGTATCTCTATTTATGTCCGTAAATACAACCCATTAAGTAGCATTTGCGACCTAATGAACATCATGAACATAACCTAATAAAAAGTTTTTGTAAACAAATTTAAATTTTTATTATGCCTAAAAAACACTAAAAGGCATTTAGACATTCATCTACATTTTACAGAAAGAGGTCGAGGCTTTTGCAAAATAATAATAGTAGTAGTGATGTCTTGCCTCCACCCGTAAATGCTTTTTATCCGGAAGAGATGCTGCATTACACTGGTGCATCTTAATTTCATTTTTAGCTTAGGATACCAGCAGACCCCATCCTCCTCCGACATGTGAGGTTAGGCTTAAAAAAGTGCTGCCCATTTTTTTTAACGAGAAAACAAAAACTAAAATATAGTTGCACAAATCCACAAATCATTGATACGCAAAACGCAAAGTGAGGTTACGTAGCGTACGTTGAAATTATATACGTCATAATACGATTGCCGGTCGTCCGGTTTGATGACTTCGGTCGTGTGAGACGACTAATGTTGGAGACCCGGTCGGAATTGGTATATTGGTAGTTCATATTAAGTCGGACACAGAAATCCGCCATTCTTAACACGTATCCGATTGTCAGCCATTTTAAAATCGTTTTATGTTTTAAAATTTATATTCACATTTCGATTTCTAGTAGAATAATATTGATAAGGTTGAGTTTGGGGGAACCACAGTACAGTTTTATGATTAAACCAGCTAGAAAAAATTAAAAAATATTTTGCGAGTTACTTTTCTATAGACATTTTAATTTCATAAATCTACCTAATTTTGAAGGCGCTCGTTGTTTTCCGGAGTATTTTAATCAGATATATCAAGAAAGTGACTTCCGTTGACAAAACTGATGTCTGGATTAATGATTCAGAATTATTATAATATGAAATTAAATAGGCATTTATAGTTATATTCGAGGAGTGATTATGAATCCATTTGTAATTAGGTAGTCTGGTTAGGTTTTTATGTATTCTTGGTAGCGAATATGAAACCAAACGTAACGTAAGTGTTTAGCGACGAATTTTAAGTGACTAAAATCCAACGTAATATGACGTTGGTAATTGGTAGAATTACATTCCCTATTAGGTCAGATACCGACGTCGAGGCGACCCGAATCTGTATTCCCCATTTAGGTGCAAATAAGGGTCGTCAGGCGGTCGAACCGACGTTGGTACCCGACGTCGGGTTTATTGAACGCGACGTATACCCGACGTTAGATAACGTCCAAATGCTACTTGGGTTCTTTACTACCAGTAGTATTTGTGTGTTTTTTTTTAATTATTTATTATTAAATAGAGGGAAATGCGACCGAAAAGAAAGGTCAAAAGTTAGTAGAAATTGTGGCTATGATTGACGTACATAGCCATCTCCTTATTAACGCAGCTCCGGTAGCTCTCGCAAAAAAAGCCGCATAAGTTTTTTTAAGCTAAAAGAATGCAATATTTTGAAAAAAAAACTACATTATAACCAGGAGATATTGGCAATGATAATGTTCTTGTCACTTGATCAAAGTTCAGAATTTATTTTCTGTAAAAATAGCGCTAAAACCAAAACCCAAAGCTGAATGTGCGCTAAAAACGGCGAGCGTTGTATTGACCATTTTTTTATTTATACTCGTTATTACTGCTAGCATAAACCGATAGATTATTTAGATTAAAACTAATCCCAGCTACTTCAATATCAAATTACCTAATAAAACTAAAGCAATAATTCAAAACAATTCAAACATAACCTAAAATAAAAGATCTCGCCAGCCGGCTCCGGTTGTCAAATACCCGCACGTGCCCATTTAAGCAATTTTTAAACGTTATCAGAGGTTATTTAGAAAGAGCGCTTGGTGTAATTGATCCGCAAATTACGTCAGGTGGTAAAGTTATTAGCGGGTGTTGCGTTAAAAATTGACTCGCGCATATCGTAACCATGATAAGGTACGCGTAAATACTGGATGACGCTATTCGGTTTTCCGATATCTCTCTAATAACTGTGCCGGTCAGGCGCTGTGCACAATTTTAGAGGCCATAAGTGGGCGTGCTATGTGCGCAAACTAGTCGCCTAACTAGTGCCCGATTCCGAAAATTGGAACCACGAAAAACAATAAAGAAAAAACAAAGATTATAATCTGTATAATCTGTGGTATAATCTATAAAATGAATAACTTTGAATTTTGACCGTTATTTTTTACCAACATGGGAAATATAAAATCCTTCTGTCCAAAAAGTTACTGATATTCTTTAAAATGAGTGCCGGAACGAATCAGATAGGTAACTCTTTTTACTTTCGTGAAATAGAAAAGGAAAATAATAAAACAAGTGACAGTTCTTCCTCTTCTTGCAAAAATCAACGCGAAATGTCATAATTTACATAAGTAAAATGTCATCAGCCTTTGACATTTCTAAATATCAGACCAATGCCGTCTCTAATAAAACAGCCTCGGAGCGAGATTTATGACGTCACGCTAGTTAGATACTACGGATTAATAAATATGTTGTAGAATACATTGAAAACATAATTATTCCTCGTATTTTTGATTTGTATTTTAAAAATTGATATAGTTTACATGAAATATAAATAATATACAGTTAATAAATAGAATATATAAACGTATTTATAGTAATAAATACTATGGCAAATAAACTATAAACCATAAAAATGCAGCAAATGTTTTACAATATAAAAATAGTGAATAGGTATATGGGCATAATGGGTAAAATAGAGAAGATAATGGGCATAACGGGTAAAATATAAAATATATTTTAAATTTTAGGGTTTGAAAATCGATCTAATTTAACAAAAAACATTCAATATCTACTAATAGTGATGTATTATTATTTGCATTCACAAAATTTATATGTATAATTTGTAATAATCAATGTTCGAAAAATTATATTTGCAAATAATACAATATCATTGAAAAAAAGGGGTCAGCGATGGCTATGAAATAAAGATCGCTCTCATTTTATATGTAAAATTATTCTAAAATTTTTGATTTTTTTGGGATTTAGGTTCGGGAAAAACGCTGATTAAGTTTTCATTTGGGGTTTCATTATTTCTTTTGGTTTAAAAAAAAACGTTATAGCTAACGTTTATAGCCTTCATCAGTGTTGTGTCATATGAAAAAAATAGTGTCGAATATAATCCAAAAAATTACATATACGAGGAATAATTATGCGTTTCCGTCATAAATCTCGCTCCGAGGCTGTTCTATTAGAGACATTGCATCAGCATGGCCGCAAGTTGCTAACCTAATAAAATTTACACTAGAAAACCCCGCGGGAACTGTCAAATTCAAAGTTATTCGTTTCACAGACTATAATAGGGTTCCCGTTTTTACCCTTTGAGTACGGAACCCTAAAAAGTACCACATGATCCAGACTTCATCTGTTACACTGTATAAATTTTATATAGCGGTATCCACAAAGTATATATGATCAAACCCCAAAAAAATGAGTAGTATAAACGCTCACCCTTCAACAAGTCCCATTCCTAAAGTACCAGGAACAAAGTAAATATCTTGCAAGCCGACATATTCTCTCGATTTGATCGTGTCAATGTGTTCAGCGTGCGTGGCATCAGTGCCTATACCGTGCTTTTCCATCAACGCTATCAAGTCGGCCTCTGTGAGCAGTTTTGGAGGTGAAGTAGAACCCTCTGACTGAGATACACAAAAAAAAAGAATTATAGAACTCTATACTACACTCAGAGACAAAAAAAACGCAATAGGAATGTTTTTCTTCAAATTTTAAGTGTTATTTTTAGTCCTATTTTCATGATTTTTTTTAGCAAACTGTATACAGGGTGTTTCAAAAAACATGTGCCATCCCTCGTGGGGAGATTCTTCACGTAAAAATAAGATTTATTTTTCCTATTAACATAGGTCCGTTTCTGCTTTGTTTCGTAGCTACAGGGTGTTAAAATCTTGATATTTTTTCGATTTATTATAAGTTTCTTCGAGTTTAAAAGTTACCAAAAGTGCTACATATATATATATATATATATATATATATATATATATATATATATATATATATATATATATATATATATATATATATATATATATATGTAGTATATATATAGAAAAACAAATAAAAAGAGACTGACAAATATCATGGTAAAGAGTGGGACCGCGTTCCCGTAGCGCAACTCAGAATAACAATTTTGAAACCAATTAGCAGGACCACGGCAGGACATACGTTTTTAATGCTATCTTTCTTTATTATGTGTGCTTTATATGAAAAAGAAAGAGATAGGTATAAAACATATCGTAAGACATTATCGCACATTCTGGCTGGGGGGAACTTTAAATTAGGCATTATTAGTAGTATTCTTTCATTCTGAAACTGAAAATTTTCATTTAAACTGATTTATTCCCTATACCACGTAAAGGGAACGTGGTGTAGGGAATAAATCAGTTTAAGTGAAAAATTGCAGTTTCTTTCAGAGGCTAAAAAGAATACTACTATTATAAAGGAAATTATAAAAAAAGCAAAAATTGTACTGTTTATAAACATATTTATTTATACATAAAAATAAATAAACTTTTTATAATATAATAACAAAAATAACAGTGTTTATTCCACCCACCTACCAATTTTAAATGCAGAAGAACTGACTGTTGCAGGGAAACGATCGGCCAATTTTTTTAAATGGCATTAAAAATCTCATTTTCGAAAAAACTGCCTAATTGCAATAACAAAGTGAATATCCAAGCAAAGAAGACTTTACGAGAATCATGATCCTGAACCATTTTCAAGTCCAGTTTTAATCCTAAAACAAAAGTAAAATAGGTCTATTAATAAAGTTTCTGGTTACTATAAACCAGCTATAATAATAATAATATAATATTTATTTATTTCCAAATTATGTTACAAAAAAAAACATAAAGAGAAATATCGTCAAACATCAAAATAAATATTCCAAAGCATATTACACATATTTTACAAAAATTAGATAAGTCTACTTACATAAACGGGAAAATATATAGAAAAAAAAATAAACCTAAAATTTTACAATATTGGATATAATTCAACAATATTTCCTTAATCCCTAATTAACCATTGAAATTAAAAAATTCTGGCAAGCTATAAGGCTCTATATTTAATAAATAATTTTTTTAACTTAAATTTAAATTCGCTTAACTTTCCACAGAGTCTAAGTGTTAAGGGCAGTTCATTATAAAACTTTAAACACATATACAAAGGGCTTTTTTCCGTAATCGCAAGTTTATGAGCAGGATAGTTTAATAAATTCTTTCTAGTATTGTACTGATGTATTATGTTACTCTCAAACATTCTCTATTCATGTATAAAAATATACTAAACATTCATAAATATATAATGCATATACTGTCATAATTTTTTCACTCTTAAAGATCCCTCTACACGATTCGTTGAAATTCATTTTTCTTACAGTGCGTATTACCCTTTTTTGTGTTACAAACAGTCGTTGTATTTTGCTGTTGCTGCCCCAAAATATTATCCCATAGCTCATGACGGACTGAAAATTGGAATAATACAGTGTTTTTAGTGTTCTCTCATCCATATATTTGCTTATTACCCTAATTGCATAGCACACTGAACCCAGCTTTTTCAAAAGATATTCTATATGATTACTCCAATCTAAATGCTCATCAATTATTATTCCTAAAAATTTCGTGTGGTCAGATATTAATATATTTTTAGTCGAATCATATATAAGTGGTCTATTTGTTCGTGACAATTTTGTTCGAAAAATGATGACATTTGTTTTATCGGAATTCAGAATTAAATTATTTTCATTGAACCATCTAGATACATTATCTAATAAAATTTTGCTCTCGTCAATTAATTCGGGTAGGTGTTTTTTTCCAATTAACAGATTGGTATCATCAGCATAATTAATTATGTTTTGGTTTTGTCCATTTACTGCCAGATTTAAGTCATTTAGGAATAATAAAAACAAAACTGGACCCAATATACTACCCTGAGCTATACCGATGTTATTTGTGCGTATCTGGGATTTATATATTTTACCTTCATTGGTAATAGAAACTTGTTGTTTTCTGTTATTAAGATATGACTGTAGCCACTCGAGAGACTTCCCTCTAAATCCGTATCGTTCCAATTTTCTTAAGAGCAATTCTCGGTCAAGACAGTCGTAGGCTTTAGAGAGATCCAAAAACATCCCTAGTGCCAATTCCCCCACCTCCATGTGTTCCAAAACTCTCCGAACAAATTCAAAAATTGCTGTTTGAGTAGATTTCCCTTTTAAATACCCGTGTTGGTTTTGGCGTATCAAGTTACATTCTTTAATAAAAAACATCATTCTACTTAACATTGCTAACTCAAAGAGCTTTGAAAAACCCGGAAGAAGACTAATTGGCCTGTAATTATCTATTAACTTGGGATCGCCTTTTTTATGTATAGGTTTTATTAGTGCGGTTTTTAGCTCTTGTGGAAATATGCCTGACTTAAAGGAGCTGTTTATTAAATAACACAATACATCTTGACAAGCACCAGTTGACAATTTGATCAAGCTTGTAGGAATTTCATCATTACCACTACTATGTTTATTTTTTATTTTTGCATTTATATCAATTAATTCTTGAGGCGTTATTGGTCTTAAAAACATTGATTTATTATTAATTTCAGTGTTAATGCTATAGCCGCTTGGTAAATTTTGTAGTAGATTGGGAACAATTGATAATAAATGCTCATTAAATGTTTCAACCATTTGTTGTCCATTTTGATTAAGATTATTTGGAGATGCATCTTTATTATTACCAATTATTTCCTTACATATGCTCCACATACACTTCACTTTATTATCTGATTTTTCAACTCTGCCCTGATATGACATAGCTCTACATTGCTTTAATAATATGTCATATTGTTTTTTATATTTTTTATATAGTTCTTTGTAATAATGGTAATGTTTCGAGAGTGGTAGTAAAATATCCATTTTTTTCTTATGTTCTAGAATTAGTGGATTATCATATAAATGTTTCTTTTTGTTCTTTATTGATACTAGCTTTAAAGGAAAATGTTGGTTAAAAATTTCAGAATATATTTTATGAAAAGTACACCACTGTTTATCAGTATCATTATCTTGAACTTCATATACACTGGCCCAGTTTTGTTCGCTCAAAGATTCCAAAAACAATTTTTTATTAGTTTCCGTAAAAGATCGTTTATATACTTTACTATTTTTAATTATTGATATTATTTTAAACACCCTACCCAAAAAATGTTATAAACTCCCTACCCAAAAAATGAAAAAAATTAATTGTATTAATTTGTTATAAATAAATAAATAAATAATAGTTTATTGTCTAACAGGAAATCCCAAATTAAAGACAATTGTGTACACTAAAAATTCAGAACATTCATAATAAATGAAGCTAACATAAGCACAAATCAACCATAAAAGTACAATGCAAAATATAACAAATCTATATGTAATCTTAAAAAAAAAATAACACCTAATATAAATATAAAGTGAAAGCAAAACTCTAAATCTAACGAACTACAATAAAAAAATAAAATATCACAAAATGTTAGGATTCTTCATTTGCCCGACCAAAACATTCCTGAATTGACGCAGTGAGTCGCCAAATATATCAACAGATGCCAGTCTCTCAACATCATTGAAATCAGTACAGGCCCGGTAGAGAGGGTGCCTTACCGGCTAAACAAGTCCTGACGTTTGACAGGTAGAACGTGTTTTGATTTCTAGTACGGACGAGCGGAGCTGAAAAGTTCAGCCGAGCTAATAGCGAAAGCGCAGTCCGCATGACCGTTACAAAGTTTATAAAGGAAAGATAAAGAGTGAAGTCTATGAGTTTGCTCAATAGATAAAAGATCAAACCTTGCAACAGCCGTAAGTGGTTATAACCACGCTCTGGGAAAACACCATCCAGTTTGAACGAGAGATATTTTAGGAATTTACGCTGAACATTTTCTAACCTCCGGATATGGACCTGGTGAATTGGTGACCAAATTTGAGAGGCATAATTGATTTTTGATTTCACAAGGCTCATGTATAATGCCGTTAGACATAATGGACTATTGAAAACCTTCTGTGGATCTTAGGAGAAATCCTAAAGATTTAAGAGCGCCACAGGATACTTCATCAATATGTATGTTAAAAGTCAGTTTCTTATCCAGGTAAACACCCAAGTCCTTAACATGCTCACAATTTTCCAGGATTGCGCTGTTTATGGTATAGGGGTGGTCAAGTTCAATACGTTTCAGAGAATAGGACATTTTTTACATTTAGAGGTGTTTAGAGCAAGCCGATTTTCCACGCACCAATTAGAGATAACATCAAGATCGGCCTGCAGACGGATGCAGTCATCCTTACACCGGACGACACTAAAATCTTAAGATCATCTGCAAATAAAGCGAACAGCTCTTTAATTGGGTCACTATATCATTTATGTATATTGAAAATATCAGTGGTGCCAAACAGCTGCCCTGCGGTGCACCACTGAAGTGGCTATAAAAGGACACGATCTGTGACCATTATATTCAACATATTGCTTGCGTTGATGCACATATGAGGAAAAGAACTTTATTAATTTATTATCAAATCCCATTTGTGACATTTTCTCTGCCATAATCCCATGGTCCATCTTATCAAAGGCCTTCGAAGTCTGTGTAGAAACAGCATCAACCTGATAACCTTCATCGATAGAGTTATATGTATATTCAAGAAAGCATGTTAAAATTGGTGACAGTTGATCGCCCTGGAAAAAAACCATGTTGAGATGGTGTTATCAAATTTTTAATTTTGAAAAATAGTTTATTATGTATGCACCTCTCGAAGGCCTTTTGCAATGTTGGATAGAATTGAGACCGGACGATAATTCTCAATGATATCTCTGTTGCCCGTTTTAAAAATTGGACAAATCTTGGCTTGCTTCCAAACACCAGGAAATGTTTGTGTTGAGATAGAAAGGTTAAAAAGTCTAGTTAATGGTTCAGCCAGAACAAAAGCGCAATCCCTTATAAGAAAGGAAGGAATCTTATCTGGGCCAGCCGTTTTTCTATTTTTAGTGAACTTTAAGGCCTTCAACACATCTTCGGTGTCAAATGTCTCCAAAGAAATACTATTACCACATTCATACGAGACATTGCCAGGGCTTGACACAATATAAACACCTTGGAAAAAATTGGCAAAAAGAATTTACAATGTCAGTGGGATTGTCAAGAGGAGTATTATCACTGTTTCTAAGAGTGCCAGGAATACGAGATCTATTCTGTTTCTGCTGAATATATTTCCAGAATTCTCTGGGTTCAGCTCGTAGTGAGTCCTGAGCAGCGATTATATACGTTTATAAGCACTATCAAGTTGTTGCTTAATCACTGCTCTAAGAGTTTTAAAAGCCCCATAGGATTCCGGAGATCGATTGATTTTCCATCTCTTAAAGTTTCTAGATTTCTCCTTAATGTTACTGATGATTTCGGATGTGTATACCATGATGGGTAGGAACACTTTTTGTCATTTTTATACTGTTTGTAGAGTGGGATGGATTGGTCAAGAGTTCATACAGTTTATTATAGAAAGCCTCGACTGCTGCGTTAACGTCTTTCATGCCTTCTAAAAAGTCCCAGTTAGTGGTAAGGATAAGATTATAAAGATGCGGGTAGTTGGCTTTACTGAAGTTATAGTTTTTGCCTGAACAGTAGAGGAAAGTTTGAATGGGGTTTCATCGGCAAATCAGGAATTATTAGTAGTGTTGGATGATAACCGTCTTCCTTGACAAATGGAAAAGTTGTAAAGACTTCTGAAGGCAAGTTAGTAATAACTAGGTCAAGAATAGTATTGTTTTGATTTTGAATTCTATTACATTGCTTAAAATCAAAAAAAAGCGAGAAAATCGTTTAAAAGCTGAAGTTTTGGACAAGTCTCAGCAGGTGAATCTGAAAAATGAATATTGAAATCGCCTAATAAGATTATGTCGCGTCCATAAAGAAATGTTAAGGACTCAAAAACGTCAAAAATACACGAAAATGCTCAACTGAAGTGTTAGGCTGAAAGTAAACTGCAAACACATACAGAACACCCCCATCACCCGCAACACTCACCCCAACAATGTCGAGAGCCGGCAGCGCATCTTCAAAAATGGACAGGTCCAATACGGTCAGAGTGAGATAACTTCGGACTGCCAGCAAAACTCCACCGCCTCATTCAAGACTTCCAGATTGCGATCCTTACGATACAAATTGTAGTTGGTGTCAATAAGCTCAGCATCATTCAGACCAGACTGCAACCAGGTTTCAGAAATTGCTATAATGTGGTGTTCACACACAGATATAGACTTGTAGAATTCATGAGTCTTAGTGTTCAACCCACGAACATTTTGGTAGGCGATGTTTAAGCCGGACTGATTATTTGCGTTCCCTGGAAGTTTAAATGATTCACGTCCACACTAACGATCCTTGGACTGCCATTAACATATTTAATTTTTTAGATTGGATTCTCCGGCTGCTAGTCTATCAATGAGGCGTTGTTTAGTTTCTCTGTATTCTTAAGAGTTGCTTGGGTGTCTTGTCGGAGCTGATTGATAGACTGGATAAGTTTGGTGTGTTCCTCAGAATCTTAGAATTTGAGAGTCTTTCTGAGAAATTTGAGAACCACAAATCACCTTTATAGAGGGCGTGATTTATTCTGGGCAAATTTTCCAAGACGAAAGGTCCTGATGCTGACTGGATCCAACGCTGTTATTTGGTAGTGTAGAATTCAATACATTCAGTGCAGTAACTTTGTCTTGATCGCTTATGGATTCAGAGTTAGAATCTGGTTGTCCAAATATGATAAAGTTCCCTCTTCTTTTTTCCCGGTCGTGAAGTTCTCTCAACAAATCATCTGTTGCCATCGAAGCCGAGGACGTGGCAGCAGGACCGTTACAAGCGGAAAGTTGACATTTGATTTCTGCGATTTCTGTATTGGAGTTCAGCGTTTATTTTAATTTGTTCGTTATATTTGGAAAGGAGATCCGAATATTGAGATTCAATCTGTAATAATTTGTTCATAATATCCGAAGTGAAATTTGGTCGTTCTCAGGAACATCCTCGGGAAGAGCAGCCCCAGGGCCGATGGAACGACGAGATTTTGTTTTCGTGTTTGTTCTTCTACCAGATTGTAGAAGTGTTTCGTCCATGCAGGGTTGGCATGTCCAAGTGGTCGCCTTTGATTTATTCCACAATGATGCTTGTTTGTTGAATTCGGGATTGGTGAGACCCGAACAACCCTTATGAAACCATGTATAGACATGAAGAGCATGAAATTGAAGGTGAATTCACTCTGACAGTCTTTTCACAGTGTGAACATCTCATTTGATCGTTCCTTGAAGACGCCATCCGTGTTATGGGTCCCTCCCAGTAAATTAAATGTAAGGGAACATTAAATTTTGAACCGACCCCGTATTCGAAACACACTATGTTATGTTAAGAGAGGTTCGAAATGTTTTTGATACTACTACTTCTACTTTTTTCTTAATAAGATGATAAATATAACTACTTACTTTTATTTTGCCGGGTGTCTTTAACATATCTATCAGAGAAAGGGGGCACCAATACATATAAAAAATAGATGATACTGGCTCCTGCAGCAAATAAAATAACAAATAGTATAACCTAAAATTATAAGTAAGAAAATATAAATACCTATATGGAACAAAGGAATTTGTTCCCTATCCATATTCATAAGTCAATAAAATGGAGAATTTAGAAAAAAAGGTAAATCGCGAAAGAAAAATTAACAAACATGACGAATTGTCATGACGTTGTCATCTTGGTTGTCATGATGACGAAAACGAAAGGCGATTGTTCTAATTTCTATTTAGAAATTACGTTTCATATGGCAACTTCTTTCTCTCTTGTTATATTAGAATGAGATAGTGGGCCCAATAGACGCAATGCGCAGATCAACATAAATAGAACGAAATTTTGCGTTCTGAGTTGCGCTACGGGAACGTTGTCCCTCTCTTTGCCATTTAATTTGCCAGTCTCTTTTTATTTGTTTGTCGATGTTTTGACATCAAAATTGGGTAGGCCGTTTAATGTCAATTAAAAGTTATCTCTTGATATTTTGTTGAATTCGGTCTCATTGATGAGATAAACGAAATTTTATTAATCACAATTATTAATAAAATTAAAATTAATAAATTATATATTAATTTTACCTAATGTATTATTAAATTAGGTAAAATATTACTAATAGTTATTATTACTATTAGTCTGACCTACAGAGCAATTTCAAATAAAAAAATAATGGTATTTAAAATAATTACAAAAAACCTAATTTTAAAATTTTTTTAACATCTTGCAGCTCTAAAACTATGCATTTCCATACCCATGTTACACACCCTGTATAAATATATCAGCATTAATTCGTAAACAAAGTTTTTTATAAACTTTAGTATTTGGCTTATTATACAGGGTTAAGCAAAGGGTTGTTTTTTACCATATCTTTAAGTCAGAACCATGTCTTCTGAGAACCTTAAATATTTTTCTACGAACTATTACACTTTTACAAAAAAAAAATAACACACCCTGTACATTGTTTAATACTTACCAACTCTAAAACAGTAGGGTTAAAGGTATCTCCTTCTTCATAATTATTAATTTCCTTTCCAGACCATTTTTCATAAATATATACATCTAAATAATTTTTCTCTAATATAATCAGTCCTTTGGCATAGAATTGTTCACCTAAAAATTACACACAGGGTGTTCTAATAGTGCCGTATAAAAATCAGGCTCTTAGTGATTTGTTTTACCAGCTATATCGACGTTTACAGTGGTCTCAAATCCCTGAGCATCTTTATGTACGCAGGCCAAAAAATGTCTCACTATATATTCATAAACCCTCTTCTCATTGCCTGCTAGATTGTTTGCGTATTTTGTTGGATGTATAGGAGGATGAGCCTATCCGGTTTTTATAAAAATTAAATTAAATTAAAAAAAAAATGAAAAAGATGAAAATAGAATAAAGGAACATCAATAATAATTGGACGAATTATTAATAAAAAAATGCAAAATAAATTACTTTTACACTGGACGCGCGTTTCGCTAACCATGTTAGCATCATCAGCAGATGATTATAAACTAAAGTACAATCTACAAGTTGAGCGTTTATATACTCGCTCAGTGGGCACCGAGTGGGCGTGGCAAGATCTAGCCAAACGAGTCAGAGCCCACCGAGCGTAACAGTTAAATTTATTTTATAATTTGGCAAAATGGTGATCAAGGGAGTTCGAAAGTTTAGCTGTTCATGAACCCTCTTTCTCAGTTAAAAATAATATTGAATTCATTAACAAAATTAAAGGTGAAATTTTGGTCTCTTTTGATGTATCTTCGTTGTTCCCAAGTATTCCAATTCCACATACTTTAGGCTACTTGAAGGAATTACTGAACGCAAATGGTCTCGACAACAAAACTGTGATTGAATATATTGAGCTTACATCGTTATGTATGAAACAAAATTGTTTTCAATTTAATAACAACTTTTTTGAACAGCGGGAAGGTACAGCAATGGGTAATACATTGTCTCCATTTTTGGCTAATTTATTCATGAGCAGATTTGAAGTGGAGGCTAAGAATCAGTTTGAGTATTTTCCAAGAGTATGGTTTAGGTATGTGGATGATATTTTTGCTGTTTTTGACACACATTCAGACACCATAGATAATTTTATTTCTAAGTTAAATAATCGATTTCCTTCCATTAAATTTACGCATGAAATTGAGAACAACGACAGATTACCATTTCTAGATGTATTAGTTATTAGAAATAATAATAATTGCCTGGAATTTGATATCTATAGGAAAAATACCACTACACGCAGATATATTCCTAATGAATCATATCATAGTGTTGAACATAAAATGGCTAGTTTAAATTTCTTAGTTCATAGATTACTTAGTTTTCCACTTTCCAGCGAAAGATATGAAATAGAAAGAGATTATATTAGGGGTGTAGCTGAGTGTAATGGATATTCTCCTTCACTAGTTGATAAAATAATTAGAAAACGTAGGTATAGGTTAATGATTTCTGAAAATTCGACTTTTCAAGTGGAGAAAGATACGTCAAAATATTTTTCTATACCGTTTGATAGAGAGTTATCCCGTGGTCTAAAAGGAATGTTTAAGAATGTCAATTATAAACTTGTGTATAGTGCTAACAAAAAATTACAACAATTATTAGGTAATCCAAAGGATAAAACGCCTCCATTGGAAAGGTCGGGTATTTATGAAATTTCTTGTAAAGATTGTAATCAGAAATATGTTGGGCAAACTAGAAGATCAATATTAACTAGATTTAAAGAACATTTAGCTCAGATAAGATATGGTACCGGATAAATCTTGCGTTGCCGAACATATTGTTGATAAAGAACATTGTATAGATCTTAATAATTTAAAATTAATTAAACAAGTCTCAAATTACAGGCAATTAGATGCATATGAAAGCATCAGAATTAGTAAATGTAAAGATAGTATGAACAGAGACAACGGTCCAATTCCTTCAAGTTCTTTGTTCCTACTACTCTAGCGGCGGAAATTTAACTGTTACGCACGGTGGGCTCTGACTCGGTTGGCTAGATCTTGCCACGCCCACTCGGTGCCCACTGAGCGAGTATATAAACGCTCAACTTGTAGATTGTATTTTAGTTTATAATCATCTGCTGATGATGCTAACATGGTTAGCAAAACGCGCGTCCAGTGTAAAAGTAAAAGTGTTTTGGTGTGTTGTGGTGATTTAGTGTTTTATTTTGCTGAGTTATAACATTCAAAAGAAAACTGCCTTAAAATAATCAAACTTCAACCTTCAATATGCAAAACGAGATATTTTTTCCAAATAGTAAATACCGAGATATGAATTTTTCTTTCTAATAATAAGAATAATAAAAGGCGGAGGACCTTCCTGTTAAAATTGAGAGCTCATACTTGAAGAGCATTTTTTTTGAGAGGTCTACCAACCTTTTTTCACAGTACAAACCAAAGAAAATCTTTGATGACGTGAACACCAACTTTTATCAATTTCTTTGTACCTGATCTGATTTTTTTCCTTGTCTGGGAGTGGGCCCCCCATCTGTCATTACTCTTCGAGCAAAGGGGCCCCATGCCGGATCGTTTTGCTGCTGTTCCACCAAATTTGCCAAGTTCAATTCTTTAGGAAATATATTGGTTTCTGTACGAGGATAACTTATAAAACCCTGCGTATACAGTCTTTCAGCGATTTTCATTGTGTCTTTTGCATTGATTTTCAGTTTTTTCGATATAGTTTTTTCCATTTCCTAAATTTTATTATAGAGTTAGCCAGTGGATTCTACGTGAAAAACTATACAGGACACAGTTTTCACATTTTCGATAAGTTATATGATAACAAAAATACAAAGGAGGACAAAAATTGCAACATTTTAAAATTCGCCCTGTATATCAAGAACCAAGGGGGCTAGGACAAATCTATGTGTAGCGTCTTTAGTTTCATAAAAAAGTAGCATAGTAATATGAAAGCGCATCTTTGTATCTGAACTCAAACAAGAAACCCTGTAAAACACTGAAAATGGACACCCTGTACAGAGATTATGTAAACAAATAATTTAGTAGCAATATAATTCCTACTGATTTATTGCTATTTTATTTCTGTTGTTCTCATACACCACTCGTAATTGTACAAGTTGAAAATAAAGACATTTTATTATTATTATTATAATTAGGTATACCATATACAGGGTCCAAAACATAGACTTAAAATAAAATATAGACTGAGCATCTCATTCATAAATAGCTGGAACATGCGGTCAGACAATGTCTTGTTATTGTTGTGTTATTGTTTTAGGTTATAACGAGTGCGACACGAGCGATAGATAGGTTGTCTCTGTCGTAACGGTCGTTCCCCGACGACTCTGCCGAGAAACACAACACTGTCTTTCGTTTCTCAAATACACCTGAACTCTCCGTATCATAGCCGGGTAATTTTTATTTTAATGAAGCTACAATTAAATTAAAAATATATCGTATTTAAACTTTTTTATATTTTATTAAGATTTAGGACAGGTTTTTTAAATAAAAGTTTAGAAAAAACGTCTTAGAGTCCAAAAAGGATAAAAATAACAAAATACACGTTATAGAAGAAATTTTATAATCGAAATTACGTAATTTTTGAAATGAATAATAAATTATTAATTTTAGTCAAACATTTACAACCTCTAATATTAATCAAAACAGGATCTATTCCACAGATATAATAGAATCGGCGACAGGGAGAGAAAAAAAATATGATTGTTGTAATTTTTTTTCTGGTTAAGTGATGTCTTATGTAAATTAGGGAAAACATAAATCTGTTCCATTAAAGGAAGGAAGGTGACAGGAAGTGGATAAAATGAAAACTACATTTATTTAACTCGGTACTGTCTTTATTATACCGGGTGCGTCCCAAAAGTCCCATAATTTTTTTTATATTTTCAAATAAAAAAACAAGATTTAGTATGTTAGTACATGACATAAATTAGGATTGATTGACGCATTCAATTGTTTTTGGTCACTTCCTGTTTCACCGGAAATGACTATAACTTTTAATTTTTAAACGGCACCCTTGGTATATTTCTACTTTATTCGATAGAAAATGATACTCTGAATAGACTGACATATCATATGTCAACTTTTGACATTCTCGCATATGGTTTAATTGTAATTGTAACACGCGGTTCATAACGACAATTTGACTCGAAATACCAAGTGTGTGGTATCAATATATTCATAAAAAAATGCTTTTTCCAAATATGCTAATGAGTCACCCTTGTTCCATTTGAAAAAATTGACATATGTATGATTAAAAATACGATTTGTACATCTTTTAACCGGCCTAGACAAGACACAGAAACCCATTAGACGATCAAAACTATTTTTCCAAGGCTCCTTGATTAAAACTTAGTGTTTTTAACAACACCATGGCACCCTGGATTGAAATTTAAAATAGGATTTGTTTTTAAGCGACAATGTCAAAAGTTGACTTATGATATGTCATTCTATTCAGAGTATCATTTTTTATCGAATAAAGTAGCAATATACCGAGGGTGCCTTTAAAAATCAAAAGATGTAATCATTTCGGTGAAACAGGAAGAGACCAAAAACAATTGAATACGTCAATAAATCCTAATTTATGTCATATACCTACTAACATACAAATCTGTTTTTTTATCTGAAAAAATAAAAAAGTTATAGGGGTGAGCCACTTTTTGAGACGACCCGGTATATTAAAAATATTGTTTCATAATGTAATATCATTTTAAAATTCTTGTATGTTATTTTAGATTCTGAAGATAATTTTAGAATAAACCGGAATATATTTTTAATAAAAACATTATTAATTATTAACAGGGTTATAATTATGATTTTGTGTACAATGTAAGTAAGTAAATAATGTAATGTAAGAGAAAAAATTCAGATTTTACATTTTACTAAAATATTATGTAAATAAGCGCCTTTCTACAACAACGCCACTGTCTCCCAATGGGTAAATTGAGAGTTGCCTACCGGTCAAAAGTCGTTTCAAGACTTAAATGGATTGTTTAAGTCAAATTTCTTGCAAATTTGGCACTGGCGAACCATATTTTATAGTTCTTGAACAGAAAAAGTCAATAAAATAAACACTTAAGGACTACAAGCTAAGAAAATGCGTTAATACAGCCGGGGAGACAGCGGCAACAAAGCTTTACCGCACACGTGCGACACGTACTACAAGGTAATAAATGAATGAATAGGCTCCCTCGCCTCTAATCGGTGTTGTCATGTTGTAAAGAACTTATCCTTTTTTAAACAGTATCCGACTTATAATTTAGTAGTATAAGGACTATTTAATACATCTCTGGAATATTAAAACCTACTTTATTAAACTGTAGTATTAATATCTCAATATATGTGTATAACAAGAAAAAAAATATTGATAATATTAAAGACGTGACAACATAGGCTGGATGAGGAAGGCTCGGTCGACTGTACCCAGAAGTAAACACGTGTACAAAAAATATTGTCTGTCCGCGTTGAGATGTAAATAGTGTAGTCTATATTTTATTTTAAGTCTATGGTCCAAAATCACTGTTATTTTACTTTGAAAATTATAAAAAAATGATTTTTATGTAAATTTTGAGAACCACTGGATTTTTTCAGGGTTTTCCTTCTTGTAATTTTAATCTTCTACATATGTTGCCATATTATCAAGAATTTATGTTTTTTAACTAAAAAAAAAAAATAAAAAAAAAACCATAGGCGTGTTTCTGGGGTAGAAATATACTACCCCTAAAATACTTTCACTTATTTAAGACTCACCCTGTATAATACAAATTAAACTAACTTACTACAGTGTCTAGTGGTAAAGGTCTCCATTTACTTTTGGGCTTGCTATCCACGCTTTCCACTGTTGCCAGTGGAGTTTCCTTGCAATGATCTAAAATCGCCCCGCAAGCATTTTTATCAAACAATCTGTTCCTTTTCCATAAAAATTCTGTGGTCAATTCTTTCAAAGTGTGCATCACTGTAAACATATGTTAATACAAAAACATTCAAAACAACTATTTACTGAGCGACCCAGTGTTCCTAAAAAGCTTGAATATACAGGGTGATTCAAATATATTTTTATAAACACTGGATCAGGTTGTATAAACAGGCTCCTACAAAAGTGCATTCTAGCTCATATATAATAAAAAACTTAAGATTATTTTTTTTTAAATGCAAACCTAAAATATGTACTAGGATGTTCTAGCAACTTCCACAGGGTGGCTCAAAAAAGTATGAGTGAATTTGGATGTTTTTTTTTAAATGGAACACCCTGTATATTATTGCATTGGCTCTTACTTTTTGAGCGACCCTGTAGAAGATAAAACATTTTTCCTGAAATACATCCTGGTACATACTTTAGGAATGCACTTAAACAAAATTCCTAAATTCTTTTTTATAGGACTTACAGAGATGCCAGAAGCACTGTTGCTGGACCCTGTATATCCAAAAAAGTACTTTTAATTTTCCAAAACGGTTCTGCTATAAAATCCTCAATAGCTTGATATCTTTCAACGACAAACCCCAAGGTAGGAAACTGACAAGAACCGTAACTTATAAGTTTTTCTGCTAGTTTCTGTGGAAAAACTTGCCGTAGTCGCAAAGTCTGTAGTCTAGTAAAGGCAGCTCCTAAAAAAAATTAAAATAACCATCATTTAAACAATAATATTAAGTAAATTGGGGTACCAGTTCGCAAATCTAATTCTTGCCGAACATCCACTGCATCACTGATATTTTTATTCGGCTGTCCTAAGGTATTTAAAGCCCTAAAAACTGAAGCCGCTGTAATTTCAGAAAATTTCGCCCTGTATATCCTTAAGTTTGGTTTAATATCTGTGCAAACTTTGATTATTTCATATCCTATATTCTCTCCTTCTCTGTCACAATCGGTCCATATAATCAATCCCTGACAAGAACGTATTTCTCTCTCTAAAGTTCTCTATAAAATACCAAAAAAATACTTTTAAACACAATACCTATAAATAAAATAAATTACCTTAATTTTTTCATAGTCTTTTGAACAATTTTTAACAACTGGAGCATCAAATAACGCTACAGGGTTACAACTTTGCCAGCTACGATACGTTGATACAAATTCATAATTTAATAAATGTCCTGATACTGATGTCATGACCATTTGGCAGTTTTCGCCAAACACTTGTGCACTGAACTCGTATATTTTATTATACGGTGAAAAACCTTCTCTCTAAAATAAGTAAATGATATTAAAATGTTTTAAGAAAGACTAAAAAGTTATTCGAACTCTATTTGAATTCCCTCTGGACAAAATGGCAGCGATATTTTTAGCTGCATCGTTCTTTTCGGCTACATTCAGATATTTCATTATCGTATTCTTGCTTTTTGTACAATAAAATCGAGGAATTAATAGCTTAAAATTGTAAATAACTTTTAAAAATCCCATTTGTTTTCTTTTGAAAGTGACATTTCGAAACAGAGGTTAATTTCTAGGGTTTTCTTTTTTGCAAAACCTTTTTTGTGTCTTCTCAAAATTTATGTTGGTCCTACTGCCGGTTCTTTGGCGCGATTTGTATGACAGATGACGGCTGTTATTGGTTATTGGAATTTGGCATTTAATTTATAGAAAAATTGAGATAAAAATTAACAATTTTGAGTGAAAAGAAGTTATTTAAACGTTTGTATGTATGGTATCGATTTGAAAAAAGTATTACAAAGGCTGTAGATTGAAAATATGGCCACCGTTGGTGATAAAGGGGATGCAGGTTCGTATACAAGTAAAATTTTATGTATGCAGTATAATGTTTGTGAATTTCATTTATACAATTCAATAAGACACCTGCAATTGTAATAAGGCAATTAAATTATGTGGTACTTGGTTTCTAGAAACGTTTGATGATGCTGTAGAAGAAAGGGTAATCAATGAGGAATACAAGATATGGAAACGAAACACCCCTTTTCTGTACGATTTGGTGATGACCCATGCCTTAGAGTGGCCCTCTTTAACAGCCCAGTGGTTACCTGATGTTACCCGACCCGAAGGAAAGGACCATTCACTACACAGATTGATTTTGGGCACACATACAAGCGACGAACAAAATCATTTACTAATTGCAAGGTAATTCAAGGAGATATAGCTTCATTATTTGCTTTCACATGTCAATTTCAGTGTTCAATTGCCAAATGAAGATGCCCAGTTTGATGCATCACATTATGATAATGAAAAAGGAGAATTTGGTGGCTTTGGATCTGTTTCAGGAAAGATAGAGATTGAAATTAAGATAAACCATGAAGGAGAAGTGAATAGAGCCAGATATATGCCCCAAAATCCGTGTGTTATAGCCACTAAAACACCATCGAGTGATGTTTTAGGTATGCCATTATTTTTTACCTTTTTAATAGTGTTTAAAGTGTATTTAATAACATTTTAGTGTTTGATTATACAAAGCATCCTTCTAAACCTGATCCCAGTGGAGAATGTCATCCAGATTTGAGACTGAGGGGCCACCAGAAGGAGGGTTATGGATTATCTTGGAACCCCAATCTCAATGGTTATTTATTATCAGCTAGTGATGATCATACAATTTGTCTGTGGGATATCAATGCCACACCTAAAGAAAACAGAGTTATTGATGCAAAAACCATTTTCACAGGTTGTTTATTCTGATGTTTATGACTTAATATTAAAGATTTTTTTGTTTTTTCAGGTCATACAGCTGTTGTTGAAGATGTGGCATGGCATTTACTGCATGAAAGTTTGTTTGGTTCAGTAGCTGACGATCAGAAACTGATGATTTGGGATACAAGATGTAACAATACAAGTAAACCTTCCCATACTGTTGATGCTCACACAGCAGAAGTCAACTGTTTAAGTTTTAATCCATATTCAGAGTTTATCTTGGCTACAGGTAATAAAAATAGAATCTTAATTAAAAAAATTTATATTTATAAATTTATATTTTTAGGTTCGGCTGATAAAACAGTAGCTTTATGGGATTTGAGGAACCTCAAGCTAAAACTGCACAGTTTTGAATCACATAAAGATGAAATTTTCCAAGTCCAATGGTCGCCACATAATGAAACGATTTTGGCATCGTCAGGAACAGATAGGAGGCTTCATGTTTGGGATTTAAGTAAAATAGGTATTTGGGTTCAATAAATAGTTATTTATATAAATTAATTATATAATTAAATTATGTATTAGGTGAAGAACAAAGTGCTGAGGATGCAGAAGATGGTCCACCAGAATTGCTGTTTATTCACGGAGGCCATACAGCTAAAATATCTGGTAAGATACAGCAAAAAAGGGGTTTTATTGATACTTAGCAATGGATTTTTAATAGATTTTAGTTGGAATCCGAATGAGCCCTGGGTAATATGCTCGGTATCCGAGGATAACATAATGCAAGTGTGGCAAATGGCTGAAAATATTTACAACGATGAAGAACCAGAACAGCACACTCCAGATCCTGAAGTTCCTGCTTCATAATACGCAAAATAATCAAATTTAAATTGTATATCATTGTGCACGTTTTATGTGAACTATTTTAGTTAATTTTAACAAAATTTTGTCTTTTTTTAGTGATGTTTAACATTATTTACATTTTTTATCGCTGTAAAACTTTATATAAATGAAGCAATAAAGATGGTTAATTTTTTAATACACAGTATAATATGTTCGTATGTTTAGAAATTTTAATCTTCTAAAAGTTCTTTTGAAAAAATTCATCAGCTGTTATTATTACGCGCGAACATGGTGGCCAACATGGCATAAGAAAATTTTCCAAGCTCATTCTCCATACCTCTATATCTCTGGTTTGTATTGGTATTCGTCATTAGTGATATAAAAGTCCCTAGATTTTTGTTGACAGTGACAGTTACAAAAATAAAGAAGGTTATGTACGATGTTTATTTTTTATATTTTCTGTTTGACTTGTCAAGCAAAATAAACATAAAATCTCATTTGATTATTTAGTGTGATAAGTTTTTTTTTGTGATAATTTAAAGGCTGTAAATAAAATGATTGGAGCGTTGAACGTTTGATAAAGGAAAAGACATGGAAAATTTGTTCGAAGAAATCGGAATTCCGCCCAAGTACCTGAAGAAATCTGCGAAAGACGATAGATTTGTCGCTTTAGTTCATAAACAATGGCTTAAGTAAATTATTTTATTTAATAAAAACCTTTTTTCTTAATATTCTATGTTCTAGATCATTAGTGAAACATTCCAAGCTTATAGACTTTATCGAAAAGCCAAAACTAGAAGCGTGGCATTGTATAGAAGACACAAACTCGCTGTGGATTAAAGTTTTCGTTTCTGTTTTCAAGAAGAAAGACGCTAAAGTCATCCCACTGCCTCGTATTAGGCCTAATTTAGCCAAAGATGATAACCCCTTGCTCTTTGTACAATTCTTGCAATACATTTCCCATTCCAATTATAAAAATCTCTGGAAGGATGCTTATAAGAAATATAATGGAAATATTGATATTAATAAAGATACTCAGGTATTTTCTCACTAATTTACTGTCGTTTTGTGGTATTTTTGTATTTTTTTCCTCTTAGGTAACTCTTGTTGACTATAATCATGTTTTAAGAGAAATAATTTTAAGAATTTACGGCTGTTCGATAGTAAATACTCTAGATTCCTCATTAAGCATAGAACATTCGAAGGTTTTTGATGTTAATTTAAACGTTTTACCAGCTTGTTGTGGTGTGGAGACAATGAACGCAATATTTTTACTTCACATTCCATTTATAGAGCATAACTTACTAGACGGTGTTACTTTTAGCCCTGCAATTTTAGGTAAGGTAACTTTTTATAATCAAAAAAAAGAAAAAGAAGGTTAGACAAGAAAAAGTATGTATATATTAAATATTTTTTTTATTTTAGATAAATGTTACTCAAAACCTTTATTTATTATTTACCAACTAATAAATCTGTTAAAATCTCTCCACGACAGGAGTCTAACTTTAGGCGATATAACGTTAAATGATATTTATTTTTCTGAAGACTTATGGATCTATGTGTTTCCCCAAATAACTTCCAATATTTACGTTCAAGATTTGACGAATTTTGAACCGAGACATCCCACTTTTAGGGACTGCAGGTTAAAAAAAAAGTTTTTCTTTCAAATTTGTATTATTAAAAAAAATATTTTTTTCAGAAAATTTGGTCATAAATTTGACAGCAGTTTGATGAGATGTTTTTACTGTCAATTGAAAACGTACGATAAGGTTCAAATTTGTGAAGAAAGTCTAGAGGAAATATGCCAGTTGTGGATCGAAGGAAAAATATCGAATTTTACTTATATCTCAGCTTTAAATAAATTTTCAGGTACGATTAATGATATTAAAATGCTTCAGATTTAATTTTTATTTAAGACCAATTTTTTTTAAATCCTTTTTTTTAAAGTATGATCACCCTGTATACGGAGTGGTCCGAATTGTATTTGAGAAACTTCGGCAGCATATTCTGCAGATAAAAATGAGTAAAAAAGTTTATATAAATGTATATCCTAAAATGCTTTATTTCGGAGATACAGGGTGTAAAAGTTTCATTTTTATTTCTATTTTTTGAGACATATTATGATGAGAAAATACAATTCGGACCATCCTGTATACAGTTTTGTTTTATTATTCAATTATTGAAAGTGAGTTTAAAGTAAATTTAATAGCAGAATAGTAAAAATTCTTCTATTGTGTTTTAAAAAAATGCGCCAATCTGCATACAGTAGGGTGGGTAAAAAAATCGACTATTTTTTTCACTCTATACTGTGAAAAAAAGGTTGGTAAACACCTCAAAAAAATTCTCTCCAAGTATGAGCTTTCAGTTTTCTATTTTTTCCTTATTATTAGAAAGAAAAATTTATATCTCGGTATCTAATACTTGGAAAAAATATATCTTTTCATATATTTGTAGAAAATTGAATTCTCTACAAAAAAGGTATCCTGCAATTTTTTTGTAAACCTCACCATTCGAAAGTTATTAAAGGTTGAAGCACAGATTAGGTAAACTATATGTATACAGATAAAAATCTTATTCCTAATTCGTGGTACGAAATTAGGGATTGTTTAGGAATTGTTTTTTATGACGATGAGGAAACGAGTAAAATTTCCTGTGCGCAAAAATAAACTCGCGTAAAATAACAATAAAATAAACAGCGTAATAGAGAGATATCGGTAAACCGAATAGCGTGCATGGACGTTAATAAGGCCAGGTGTTATTTCCTTTACGTGAGGTGGTATTAACTCTCTTCATTTATAGTTATCGGATCGGAAAGAATTCTGTTCGCGTCATGTCCGCTATATAAACTTAACCTAACTTTGAATTTAAAACTTTAAAATTGTTTTTTTACTAGGTATTTTAAAACTAAAGGGCTAAAGTGCTTATTTCCAGTGCTTTATTGTTCAATGTCTGCCAGTGGGTTTAGGGCAACAAGCAACACATTCTCTTAGAAGAGCTAAGTCGTCATCTGCTGTAAACCTAAGCCTCTTTATAGGTTCTTTAATATTGGAAGAGGTGGAATCCATGTTTTGGGCCATATTTATTTAATTAAAACTAATCCCAGCTACTTAAATATCAAATTACCTAATGAAACTAAAGTAATAATTCAAAACAATTCAAACATAACCTAAAATAAAAGATCTCGCCGGCCAAATCAGGCCGAAAGCCACCTCTAAGAATCTCGCCGGCCCGGCCCCTGGTGTCAAATACCCGCACATGTAGGGATCGGCAAGACAAGAAATCTTGTCTTGACAAGCAATTTCTTGTCTTGTCTTGAAATATTTTCAAGAATTAAAAAAAAATCTTGTCTTGGCCATTTCTTGAGAATTGATTTCTTGTCTTGATTCAAGAAATCTTGAAATTTCTTGATATCTTGACAAAAGGGGAACCCCAGTTTAAAATTCGTTTATTAAAGGGGAACCCCCTGTTTAAAAGTCGCGGTAAGATTGGTTAATGTGATGTTTATGCTTTATGCGTAAAATCGAGGGTCAGGGCATCTAATTTTCAAAAAATTCAAAAATTTTGGGCTTATTATACTACAGTAGCCAAAATCATCAGATTTACATAATTTTGTTAATTATTATTATTATTATCTAACATTAAAATGAGTGATTGTGAGGGTTCATTGAGCAGCAAATCTGAGCCATTCGTAATTGAATCTGGTTCAGAATACCTACCACCTCAGACACCTGGACGTAGAAGTTTAATTAGTGATTTTGACAGTAGTGACGGTGATAATACTACTACCAAAGACTACTACCTTTGAATAAGAAGACTAAGGAAGGAGCATAATGATATCCATGTATTCATGCATGGTGGGCGGAAAAAGCGCCATAAAAGCACTCTAGGGTGGGGATCCTTGACAGTTCTGTTTGACGATTCATTTGACACATTTGAATTTGATTTGAAATTTTGTGGATTTGTCAGTCTTTATGGAGCTTATTTTATGTTATTTATTATTTATTCTACTATTGATAGTTGTATAAAGGTAGTAAATCTAGATGGAAATTGTGGCAGAACTTAAATTAACAGTGACACTATCGCGATTTATCGAAAAAGACTCTAAAATAGTTGGTTGTGTAGCGTGCGGTAGATCTCGGCAAAAATTGAGTGAAATAATGGAACAACTTTTCGCTAGTAAGTGACTATATAATATACATACGTGTAGTAAACCGATCATTTATGAAATTCACTTAAATTAACTAAATTATATATTTTCTTGCATTTTAGCTTTTATTTATTACTTGTCAAAGATTAGATGTCAAAGAATTTAGATACGTTAATTTGACTTACCTGCTTCAGTAGCGTATCGGATGTTTGTGTTAATAAATACTTATTATAACTTATCTATTTTTTATTAGAATTATATATTTTTATAACAATTTTAATAACTACCAACATTTATTCACAACGTAAAATAAAACAACAAATTATTGAGTCTACCCCACGTCTACCCTACATCATAGTTTTACATTTTTTAAATAAAATTAGAACGACACTGATAAACCGGAATTTAAGTCGGCCATATTTGAGGCCCATCGCGGTGTACCTAAGATTTTTGATATGCTCCTTCCTTAGTCTTCTTATTCAAAGATTATTATCTATTTCTCCGTCAGCATTTCGAACTCTAATAATATTTTCAATATTATTCATTGTTTATTAACAATTTTCACGAACCCCAAAAGAGAAAAACAAAAGTCAGTTCGTGAGGTTATTTGGTAACGTTAACGTTTGACAGATGACGTGTTAAATAAACGGTTCAAAATCTAAAATGACAGTACCTGGCCAACAAATTTTGTCGGTTATTTTTCACAAACTGCGCATGATCAGTATAACGTTTAGCGTTTTACGTCATTTACCAAATAGGCGACCTAAAAACTCTCTATTGACTCGCGCATATCGTAACCATGATAAGGTACGCGTAAATACTGCATGACGCTATTCGGTTTTCCGATATCTCTCTAATAACTGTGCCGGTCAGGCGCTGTGCACAATTTTAGTGGCCATAAGTGGGCGTGCTATGTGCGCAAACTAGTAACCTAACTAGTGCCCGATTCCGAAAATTGGAACCACGAAAAACAATAAAGAAAAAGCAAAGTTTATAATCTGTGCTAATAATAAGTATAAAAATAGAAACCTGAAAGGCGGAGAGAATTTTTTTCAGGTGTAGAAAAAAATAGTCGATTTTTTTTGACCCACCCTAGTATACAGGGTGACCCAGCTTTCATTTTCAACTTCAGGAAGAAAATTAGGAGACCCAAACTGTCACTATGTTTTCCCGTGGGTCAGCGATTTCTCGTCAGCCTGCGGCAAAAACTGGCGCGATTTGAAAAAGTCAAAGTACAGATTGAACAAAGGAGATAGACAGCTGGATTTGACGTACGACCATTCACAAGCTCAAGTAAGTCAGATTTTATTTAAATAAAGTACTATAAAGTCTGTCCAAGGAGTCAAGAGACGATTTCGACAGAGGATATCCAAAAAATGATAGAAAATACGATCCGCGGTTTGACCAGAGTTTTTTATTGCCAATAATAATGCAATCCCAGAGAAATAAGTAAATATAGATACTTCTTTCTTTTATTTTAGTTGAAAATACGTCTAAAATTCTATTAGTATTTGTTAAAAAAATAAGCACAGTGTGTTTTATAGAATAATTAGTAATTCCACTGATATAATTATTAAAATTAATTTTCTTAACATATTGTGAAGAAACTTAAAATTACTCTTTATAAACACGCAAATTTCAGGAGAATGAACCTGCGCACAGTGGTTCCCAGATAGGTCGTTACTTAGAAATACTAATTTCAAAATGTTTGCATGAAATTGTTGCTAATACTTTTCTTATATTCCCATATAAACTATACATAATAAATAACAAAATCAGGTAAGCCTAGTGTAGCGCTTTTTTTATTAGAAATGTCACATTTTTGCTACGCTAGATAACGCCAATTAATTACTTATTTTATTAAAATTGATGATTGAAAGCTGTTGCCTTTTCTGTAATGGACGTTCGAAAAGAAGGTAAAAAGGTGCTTTGGAAATGTTTCCATAAAAATACAAAATTTTCCATTGCAAAAAAGTTACAGCGATTTGTTAAAAATGCATATTTTTGAAAAACACCCCGTAACTCCGAAACGGTAATAGATATTGATGTGCGGTTTTCACCATCATGTTTTTGATGAAAATTGAGCTCCAGACAGCGATCTTAGTTTTCGTCTATATCCTATAGAAAAGGGTGTTTCCATTTAAAAGCGTCGAATTTGAGCCACCCTGTACATATGTGCAAACATAATCTGTATACCTCTCCGAATAGTTAGAACTTAAAATGCAAATCACAGGAACTGGGCCCAATTTTTTTAATACATATTACATTAAGTTTTTTATATACATTTATTTAGCATTGGTTATCAATTTCTATTAAACCAATTTCTCTCACCAATTTCCATTAAAAAAGGTGCAATCAAGCTATATCTAGATATTTAGCAGTTATGACCGCGCAGCTAATTAAGGGGAACCACTGTGCTGCGGTACTAAAAAGTTTTTAAAATTTTTCAAATACTTGCACCTACTTACGAAACACCCTGTATCTAGGTTCCCCATCACGTGTCTGACGTACTCTCGTCCATAACCTACTACGTCTATATGGCTCGAAGGACGCCGAAATCCGTACTATGTAAGAACGTGAGAACCGTTTGGGTACCGGCAGAGTACCCCAGTTCAATCCAGAGGATGCAGGAATGGACTCCGGATGAGTGTATCCCGGAATTCTTTTCGGATCCCTCGGTATTCAGGAGCATTCACGACGATCTGGAGGACCTGGAGGTACCGTTGTGGTCATCAGGGCCTGAGGATTTCGTGGAAAGGCATAGAGAAGCACTGGAGAGTGCCTATGTGTCTGAGAGACTGCATCACTGGATTGATTTGACTTTTGGATACAAGTATGAACGATATTTTGTTGTTATTTAGGTAGCTTTTATAGAAATTTAAAATTTGTTCTACATTTTTTCAAAATGTTAAATATGTCAAAAAATTACATTTTAGTTATACCGTGCTGGCAACTGTTACTTTTGGGTCGGTATTTACATGTGTGGAAGTAAATCGCATAGGAATCTTATTAAGTCGGAGTGAGAGAAATGCGACCGACCGACGCGACGCACAGTGGGCAAAAATCCAGAAGTATGTTGCAAAAATTCTTTTTTTGTACGATTTCATTCAAATTTGGTAAAAACATTCTATGCTAGTAGCCCGTGAACCCAGTTAGTTTTGGCTGACTTGAGAGTGGTTGGGGGTGGTGGGGGGGATTCATAAAATGGGAAAAATCATCTATTGACTAATACAGCTACCAAAAGGCGGTAAGAATATTTTATATTTCACTGAATTTTACGATTTTTGGCAGAGCCAAGATGAAACAGACAAATATTGAGCAATTATTACTCCTCCGGCATATACAGGGTTTGTTTTATATATTGACATCCTCTGTATCTTTTTTATTCGACGCTTTCGAAAAAAGTGTCTTGAATAAAAGTTTAATGGTCTCGAATACATTTTTCAGAACAGTCTTCTTTGCATATACAGGGTGCCTTAGAAATCCTGTGCGTGGCCCAACTTTCTTATTTCAAATTAGTACCCAATTTCTTATTTGATTTTTATTTTCTCCTAAAAATCCTAACCATTTTTATGTAGCATAGCCTATACCCTTGTTTATATATTCTTCTATACCTAATTGGAAATAAGAAAGTTGAACCATGCCCAGACTTTTTGAAGCACTTTGTATATGGAAAATAGACTTTTTTGGCAAATTTATTCAAAACCACTTTCATTTGAGACAGTTTTCGGAAACGTCAAATAAAAAAGATAAAGGGGGTGTCAATGTATAAAAGAAAACCCTGAGTATACTAATCCAATCTATTCAAGATTGTTTGTCATTTAATAAGTTGGGTCTCTAATAATACCAGACAATATGTGAACAATATTTTATTATTATATTTTAAATAAGTAACCATATTCTGAGAATTAAACAATGACGATTTAGAAAATAACAGAACTTATACCTATTAAAAATATCTAAATTTTATTTTACCATTTACTATTTACTGATATTTTGTTTTCTAACAGCTGGATGCAATGGTCACGAAGTGCACATTTTTAAATCTGAAAGAAAAATCCATTTCATTTAATTTAAAAAATTTGGTACTGTCAAAATTTGTCAATTTGTCAAAAAATGTCATTTGACATTTCTGACATACCCCTTCGGAAATCTTGAGAAAAAAATACGTAACTTTATATTTCAAGTTCTTCTCTAGCTACTATAACAATTAATTTATGAGAAGTATCTTCATAAAGGATCTTACTATACACATACGCATGGAGGCTTACGCTTCCAATAAATTTAATGTTGCGATTTTTTGCGATTTTTTTGACTCAACTTTTATAAGACAGAATATATGCCACTATCAAAAAAACCTTAAATGATTATGTTCTACTTTGACCTTTACCTAGTTTTTATTCAAAAAATCAAAATAAAAGATACTTTTTTACTTACCTTGACATTAAATTTACCGCAACCGGGAATCTACGTAAAACACGTTATGACAATTTTACAATAATTATTGACAGCAAGCTAAAGTCGTCCGATTCAATTGTTATACTACTGTGTCACTTGAATGCAACGCCTACTATTTAGAAAATTGTAGAAAAAAGGCAGTTATTGGACACAAATTTACTGAAAATGTAGGATTTGCGCAAAGTTCGTTTTACAGCCCCTCGAAAGAGACTCCGAATATGTTTTTTTGTTAGTTTTATGTGGTTTCCTCTTTACTAATATGTTTCCAATCTAATGTTATTGTCATAAATGCTAACTGTGGATGTTATTTTTTGCAACTTGGTTTGGACATATTGCCTACTGTGCGACGGTGTGCTGTTGCGGCGTTGCCGATATCAAAATCACGATCGCAAACCGCTTATTTTTAAAAGACTTTTTTTTCAAGAGATAACTAGAAAATTACAACGACTCGTTGATAAATAAACAAATCAAGTATCACGAAACGTAATTAAATCGTGAAGCTGAACGCATAACGTACACCTTTCCCTAGAACTTTAAGTACTGACAGAGGTATTGATTGGGTCGACCGGTCAACTGCGACAAATCTGCTATATCCCCTTCCACGTCTCTTAGCGATGTGCACAGTTTCTCGGTTTATTTCATACGTTTGGCAACGTGTTTACTGTCCTCTCTTTGTTCAGTACATTATAAACGCATTGTACTCTTCTTGCATACGGAAATCTCGACCCAAGAGTTTGCCAGCCCTTAGTATGCTTTTTTAATGAAACAAGTGTCACAACCTTTATTTTTTCCTTGAATCGGAAAATCAATTAATATATACGGTGCTCCATTACAAAAAACACAACTTTGATGCGTAACTTTTTTAGGTGTACACCCTGTGGAACTCTATATATTTTAAAAAATGCTCTAAATTAACCTACATATGCTCACGAAATTTTATTTCAATACAAACTGTCGTTCTCCTTGCCGTGGTTTTTTGAGGCGTCACCCTGTATAGCTGTTAATTTGCAAATAACTATTAACAACAACAAATAATTGAATTTATTGTTATTCCAGATTATCAGGTATCCCTGCAATTAAGGCAAAAAACGTTTGCCTGCATTTGGCTGATGATCACACTTATCTGACAAAATCTGGTAAAATTCTTAAAAAAAAACATCAGACAAGTTTGGTTATGTTTGAAATTATTTGTTTTTATAGGAATAGTTCAACTATTTAGTCGTCCCCATCCACCCAAAGCTATACCTTCTCCGTTTTGGAGCAAAAATCCGCCTAAATTTTACAATACTACGCCTTCAAAAAGTGTTCATCAAAGATCTAGAGATAAGAGTACTTCGGCTTCGACCAGCGAAGTGAATAGAAGCGATGAAGAGGTAGTTGAATATGCAACTTACAATACACCGACTCTTAGTAGTATACATATAAAAGAATATACTGTGGGTACTGCATAAATTCTTGTGTTGCCAGAAGTATTCTTTTTATAATTCCAAATATATTATAAGACTATATACTAGTACCGCATTTACACAATAAGTGGAATGTGAAGCCGAAGAAAAGAAATAGGAATATCAATCTTGCATAAGTCTATCCTTTTGGTTCAATGGGATTTTGGTGCGCACGCGCCAAATAAAACGATCGGTTCGTCTACCTCGTCGCTGAACGCTGTCACTATTTTAAACTCTAAATATTACTAACGTATAATATATTATTTTTTTATTGGTAATGGCATTATTTCAACCTGTTATTTTAGATATTCATCGTATCTATCCGTTTCTTGTTTTTGTTTAAATATGTCGGAGAGTAAATTTAAATTTATAAGTAAAGGCGCGAATAGTCGGACGCTAAATTGATTTACGTGGTATACTCTGTGAAACGAATAACTTTGAATTTGACAGGTCCCGCGGGCTTTTCTAGTGTTAATTTTATTAGGTTAGCACTTTGAATAAGAAGACTAAGGAAGGAGCATAGCAAAAATCTTAGGTACACCGCGATGGGCCTCAAATATGGCCGACTTAAATTCCGGTTTATCAGTGTCGTTCTAATTTTACTTAAAAAATGTAAAACTATGATGTAGGGTAGACGTGGGGTAGACTCAATAATTTGTTGTTTTATTTTACGTTGTGAATAAATGTTGGTAGTTATTAAAATTGTTATAAAAATATATAATTCTAATAAAATAGATAAGTTATAATAAGTATTTATTAACACAAACATCCGATACGCTACTGAAGCAGGTAAGTCAAATTAACGTATCTAAATTCTTTGACATCTAATCTTTGACAAGTAATAAATAAAAGCTAAAATGCAAGAAAAATATATAATTTAGTTAATTTAAGTGAATTTCATAAATGATCGGTTTACTACGTATGTATATTATATAGTCACTTACTAGCGAAAAGTTGTTCCATTATTTCACTCAATTTTTGCCGAGATCTATCGCACGCTACACAACCAACTATTTTAGAGTCTTTTTCGATAAATCGCGATAGTGTCACTGTTAATTTAAGTTCTGCCACAATTTCCATCTAGATTTACTACCTTTATACAACTATCAGTGGTAGAATAAATAATAAATAACATAAAATAAGCTCTGTAAAGACTGACAAATCCACAAAATTTCAAATCAAATTCAAATGTGTCAAATGAATCGTCAAACCTTTGAATAAGAAGACTAAGGAAGGAGCATAATGCTATCCATGTATTCATGCATGGTGGGCGGAAAAGGCACCATAAAAGCTCTCTAGGGTGGGGATCCTTGACAGTTCTGTTTGACGATTCATTTGACATATTTGAATTTCATTTGAAATTTTGTGGATTTGTCAGTCTGTATGGAGCTTATTTTATGTTATTTATTATTTATTCTACTACTGATAGTTGTATAAAGGTAGTAAATCTAGATGGAAATTGTGGCAGAACTTAAATTAACAGTGACACTATCGCGATTTATCGAAAAAATACTCTAAAATAGTTGGTTGTGTAGCGTGCGGTAGATCTCGGCAAAAATTGAGTGAAATAATGGAACAACTTTTCGCTAGTAAGTGACTATATAATATACATACGTGTAGTAAACCGATCATTTATGAAATTCACTTAAATTAACTAAATTATATATTTTTCTTGCATTTTAGCTTTTATTTATTACTTGTCAAAGAATTTAGATACGTTAATTTGATTTACCTGCTTCAGTAGCGTATCGGATGTTTGTGTTAATAAATACTTATTATAACTTATCTATTTTTATTAGAATTATATATTTTTATAACAATTTTAATAACTACCAACATTTATTCACAACGTAAAATAAAACAACAAATTATTGAGTCTACCCCACGTCTACCCTACATCATAGTTTTACATTTTTTAAATAAAATTAGAACGACACTGATAAACCGGAATTTAAGTCGGCCATATTTGAGGCCCATCGCGGTGTACCTAAGATTTTTGATATGCTCCTTCCTTAGTCTTCTTATTCAAAGCGTCAAACAGAACTGTCAAGGATCCCCACCCTAGAGAGCTTTTATGGTGGCTTTTCCGCCCACCATGCATGAATACATGGATAGCATTATGCTCCTTCCTTAGTCTTCTTATTCAAAGTGTGAAACGAATAACTTTGAATTTGACAGGTCCCTTGACAGGCTTTTCTAGTGTTAATTTTATTAGGTTAGCAACTTGCGGCCATGCTAACGCAATGCCGTCTCTAATAGAACAGCCTCGGAGCGAGATTTATGACGTCACGCTAGTTAGATACTACGGATGAATAAATATGTTGTAGAATACATGGAAAACATAATTATTCCTCGTATTTTTGGTTTGTATTTAACAATGATATAGTTTACATGAAATGTACATACGTAATATACACTTAATAAATACAATATATTGTATAAACGTATGTAATTTTTTGGATTATATTCGACACTATTTTTTTTATATGACACAACACACAACACTGAAGAAGGCTATAATGTTAGCCGAAACGTTTTTTTAAACCAAATAAAAATAATGAAAAACCAAATGAAAACTTAATCAGAAAATTTTAGAATAATTTTACATATAAAATGACAGCGATCTTTATGTCATAGCCATCGCTGACGCCTTTTTTTCTATGGTATTGTATTATTTGCAAATATAATTTTTCGAACATTGATATTTGCAAAATGTACATATAAATTTTGTGAATGCAAATAATAATACATCACTATTAGTAGATATTGAATGTTTTTTGTTCAATTAGATCGATTTTCAAACCCCAAAATTTAAAATATATTTTACATTTTACCCATTATCTTATGTACCTATTTATCATTAGTATTTTGTAAAACATTTGCTGCATTTGTATGGTTCATAATTTATTTGTCAAAGTATTTATTACTATAATTAGGTATATATGTTGTATTTATTAACTGTATATTATGTATATTTCATGTAAAACTATATCATTTTTAAAATACAAACCAAAAATAGGAGGAATAATTATGTTTTCCATGTATTCTACAACATGTTTAATAATCCGTAGTATCTAACTAGTGTGACGTCATAATCTCGCCCAAGGCTGTTCTATTAAAGACGGCATTGGTCTGATATTTAGAAATGTCAAAAGCTGATAACATTTTACTTTTGACAATTATGACATTTCGTGTTGATTTTTGCAAGAAGAGGAAGAACTGTCACTTGTTTTATTATTTTCCTTTTCTATTTCATGAAAGTAAAAAGAGTTACCTATCTGATTCGTTCAGGCAGTCAATTTAAAGATTATCAGTAACTTTTTTGACAGAGGGATTTTATATTTGCCATGTTGGTAAAAAATAACGGTCAAAATTCAAAGTTATTCATTTTATAGACTATAGAAAGAAACTTAGAAAACTACTTCTATTGGATAGTATGAAATAAATCAACTAATCGCAAAGCACTTCTCGCTCTTGCGTAGTTCAAAGTTGTTGAACGAAAAGGACCGACTTATGTGGATTTTGTATAGCTCCACCTCAAAAATTTGGCTTCAATTTCTGTTCCTTACTAGCAATATATTCTTATAATATATTTGATGTAGACAGGCTATTGTATTTTTAGGAACATTTAGACAGCAATATGGCTGGAACTTCTAACTGGTCTCCATTGGGTCTGTCCAAGATTTCTTCCAGGAGTAGATCGTCGTTACACGAAGAACAATGTACGGTATTTTTGAACTACTTTTGACATTTCCTTTCTATGGAAGCTTTTGATTGGTTCTATTTTTTGTAGTTTCCGGTACAAAACCAAACAGGAGTCCTAGTGCGACACGCAGTTCCAGTGTGGGCCCCAAAAACCCTACTTTTATGTCTCACGTGTCTCAAAGGACCAAACCCGGTTCAGGCTCGAGCACGTTAAATACTGGTAATGTACCGGGTGTTTTGTATATTCCTTTTCAATTAAAATATCTCGGTGGCATACAAAGCAGAATTTCTTTTTAGGGGAACAAACATGTATAAAAATCTTTATTTTAGTTTTAAACAAAAAAAATATTATATATTAAATTGTTATTAGGTATATTAAAGTATTACAAAAAATATACAAAGTGTCTCTTAAATAAGAGTGGTCAAACACCAAAGAGACATATTTTCTATTTACAATTTTTTTTAAATAAGTTGAAAATAACCGAGTTATTTAACTTTAACAAAAAAAAATGCTGACATTTTGAGAACCGCCGACATCAACACGTTTTGCCACATAATATACAAGAAGGTATACACTTAATTTGATTAGGTTTATACCTAATTTACCTTGTAATATAGCAATAAAAAAATATGAATTTTTTTAGGTTTACTCTTTCAATTTAATTGAAAATGACAATTGAGAAAATTAAAATTACTGTAAAAATATAAAAGGGTTTGTTTACTTACATTCTGCAAATTATGCAGAATGTAAGTAACATAGGAGGTGGCAATATTGCAAGGCTTCGATACGCCATCAAGAAATTTCAGGAGAATGAATCTGCGGCACTAAAAAGTTTTTTATACTTCCCGGAAAATGCCAAAAAAAATTAAAATTTTCAACATTTGTTTATTTTTACCCTTTTTTAAGATACACCCTCTATTTTTAATCTAAGGTTTACTACTGTATGAAAGGCTGTATGAAATTAAAAGAGATATTTATCATTATTCAATATTATTAAATAATTTGAGTTTGACTGTGTTGTCACAATATTTTTTTAGGTATTATCAATCTTCCCAAAGAATACAAACCCGAACAAGCATTAGAATCGCTGGAAAAACAGTATGCTTTCCTATCAAGAACCTTCCACGTAGAAAGTGCGAAAAAATATAATTTTTCCGAAGACACCCAAAAAAACCAAGAAAAAAACACCGAAGAATGTCTGGTTCAGAACGCCTTCACGAATTTTATATATACGGAGAATTTTGAAGAAAAATTTCGGGTAAGTTGTTATAATTTTTATATTTTCAAACAAACAACTTATTTTTTAGGTTAAGTCTAAAGCCACGAAATCCTATACGTTTCCGATGGATAATTTTAACCTAGAGCGCCGAGGAACTACGGTGAAAAAATCCGAACATCAAATCTTGTGTAATTATTCGAATATAGTGACGTCACGTAAAACCAGGGAGTTACAAATCTTAGGTTAGTGTTATTCATATTTTCTTTGAATAAGAAGACTAAGGAAGGAGCATAATGCTATCCATGTATTCATGCATGGTGGGCGGAAAAAGGACTCTAGGGTGGGGATCTTTGACAGTTCTGTTTGACGATTCATTTGACACATTTGAAATTTTGTGGATTTGTCAGTCTTTACGCAGCTTATTTTATGTTATTTATTTATTCTACTCCTGATAGTTGTATAAAGGTAGTAAATCTAGATGGCAATTGTGGCAGAACTTAAATTAACAGTGACACTATCGCGATTTATCGAAAAAGACTCTAAAATAGTTGGTTGTGTAGCGTGCGGTAGATCTCGGCAAAAATCGAGTGAAATAATGGAACAACTTTTCGCTAGCAAGTGACTATATAATATACATACGTGTAGTAAACCGATCATTTATGAAATTCACTTAAATTAACTAAATTATATATTTTTCTTGCATTTTTGCTGTTATTTACTACTTGTCAAAGATTAGATGTCAAAGAATTTAGATACGTCAATTTGATTTACCAGATTTACCTGCTTCAGTAGCGTATCGGATGTTTGTGTTAATAAATAATTATTATAACTTATCTATTTTTATTAGAATTATATATTTTTGTAACAATTTTAATAACTACCAACATTTATTCACAACGTCAAATAAAACAACATATTATTGAGTCTACCCCACGTCTACCCTACATCATAGTTTTACATTTTTTAAATAAAATTAGAACGGCACTGATAAACCGGAATTTAAGTCGGCCATATTTGAGGCCCATCGCGGTGGACCTAAGTTTTTTGATATGCTCCTTCCTTAGTCTTCTTATTCAAAGCATATTTATATTGTACTGTTGACCTCTGGGGCAAAGGCCCAGCAGTGTTGCCAGTAGTTTTAAGATTTAGATTAGTTCACAGAGGAGTTGGCAACATTGCAAGTATTCGATACGTACGGCTGTAAAAAGTTTTTTTTTAAGTTTTTTGGAACATTTTCAACAGTTTTTGTAAAAATTATACTACCAATTAAAATACTTGCACTTATTTAAAAGACACTCTGTATATAATGGTTTTTTGTTTCATTATTTCTAGGTTGTCTGATAGTAGAAATCTTCATGCCCAAACAGCTGCGTTCGTCAGGCTCAACCAACACAGACTGTTTTTTCTCACAAAGACTCAAGTCCTGTCTCACTATTATCAGAAGCTGCCCTAACGATATACCACCCTGTATATCCTACCTGGTCAACTTACTGCTTCAACCTCACATAGTCAACCCCCAGAACTTTTCATATCCCGTCGTTACTGACCTAGGACTACCTCCTCCCACCACTCACTTACTTTTGGAGCCCTTGCTGCAAAGCGGTGTTCCTTTTC
This sequence comes from Sitophilus oryzae, assembly GCF_002938485.1. Taxonomy (NCBI): domain Eukaryota; kingdom Metazoa; phylum Arthropoda; class Insecta; order Coleoptera; family Curculionidae; genus Sitophilus; species Sitophilus oryzae. The sequence continues at coordinate 330,927 of NW_022147426.1, forward strand.
CTCGGGGATTCCCAGATGTTTACAGGATTTTGGCTTCGTTGAAGGAGTTCAAGAACGTGGCCTTGGAGCTGGACGTTTTGTATTATTTCGATTGTGACGGTACTGCTTGTTGGGAGTACGAAAATTTAGAAAGGTAAGTGTGTTAAATAAGTGTTATTGTCATTTTTAGGGTTCCGTACCCAAAGGGTAAAAACGGGAAGCCTATTACCACAGATTAAGTATACTATATGTATACAGATAAAAATCTTATCCCTAATTCGTGGTACGAAAATTGTTTTTTATGACGATGTGCAAACGAGTCAAATTTCCTGTGCGCAAAAATAAACTCCCGTAAAATAACAATAAACAGCGTAATAGAGAGATATCGCTAAACCGAATAGCGTGCATGGACGTTAATAAGGCCAGACGTTATTTCCTTTACGTGAGGTGGTATTAACTCTCTTCATTTATAGTTATCGGATCGGAAAGAATTCTGTTCGCGTCGCGTCCGCTATTTAAACTTAACCTAACTTTGAATTTAAAACTTTGAAATTGTTTTGTTTACTAGGTATTTTAAAACTAAAGGGCTAAAGTGCTTCTTTCCAGTGCTTTATTTTTAAACCTCTGCCAGTGGGTTTAGAGCAACAAGCAACAAATAATTCACTTAGAAGGGCTAAGTCGTCATCTGCTGTAAACCTAAAGCTTGTTTCATGTAGACGCGAATTACGAATTGCGGAAAGCGATTCGCCTAAAAACATTAGCAAAATTTGGACCTATTTCATACAGTCGCGAATTTTTAGGGACATTTTATTTTTGCTCCACTGAAAGTTACCAAAAAAAATCATAACCTGAGATAACTTAATTTGTTTTTTATTCGTGTTTACGAGCTTTATTTTATATTTTATAGCATACAATAGCTTACTTCGGGTTTCTCTTATTACCGATTCTGAACCGTCCTAGAACTGTGATGCGTATGCGCAGAAGGAAATATGAAGACATTATTTCATTTGCGCATGCGCTGTAGAGTTCTAAGACGGTTCAGAATCGGTAATAACAAGAACCCGAACAAATCTAATATGAGTTCAAATTTGTTTAATGATTATGAATATTGATTACGATTGTAGGATTGGAACAGAAGGCGTAAAATTGCCATTTACTTATCGTTAAAACGTAGAAGAGAACGGTCATTTGGGACATGTGACATATTTAAATTTCGTAAGCAAGAAACCCTTGTTGCTTATCGCAATTTAATTCAAGAAATGAGGACAAAAGATGAGAAAAAATTTAGGAATTTTCACAGATCGTCTGTACAGGAATTTGATAACTTGGTTGAAAAATTGTCACCACATATATCAAAAACATATCATAAACATATGCACGAGAACCCATTTTACCTGGAGAAATCCTTTCAGTTACTTTGTACTTTGTCAGCGTCGTCAAAATAATCGATAACCGATCACAGCACCATTCTGCGCAAACGCGAACCTTAAAATCGCGCGAATATTCGCAAAAAGTTGAAAACACTTTAACTTTCCCGCCCCCCAAATTTTAAATCTTGCAAATCGCCAAAATCTTAAAATTTTAAAATTGACAGCGCCGCCATGATCATTAAAATTGGACCAATGAGAGCAGTTTCGCAAAATCGCGATTCGCGTCTACAGGTCTGTTCCTAGAAGAATCCCTGACTAGTCAGCACGTTTCTCATTGACCCCTGACTAGTCAGCACTCTCTCATTTCTCAAATGCGTAGAAACCTGATTGTTAGTTAGGTTTCTACGCATTTTAACCAATGAGAAACGCGCTGACTAGTCAGAGATTCTTCTGGGAACAGACCTTACATGAACAAGGCTTAAGTCTCTTTATAGGTTCTTTAATATTGGAAGAGGTGGAATCAATATTTTGGGCCATATTTATTTAATTAAAACTAATCCCAGCTACTTAAATATCAAATTACCTAATAAAACTAAAGTAATAATTCAAAACAATTCAAACATAACCTAAAATAAAAGATCTCGCCGGCCGGCCGGCCCCGGTTGTCAAATACCCGCACATGTCCATTTAAGCAATTTTTAAACGTTATTTAGAAATAGCGCTTGGTGTAATTGATCCGCAAATTACGTAAGACGGTAACGTTATTAGCGGGCGTTGCGTTAAAAATTGACTCGCGCATATAGTAACCATGACTGACCATGAAAAGGTACGCGTAAATACTGCATGACGCTATTCGGTTTTGCGATATCTCTCTAATAACTGTGCCGGTCAGGCGCAGTGCACAATTTTAGAGGCCATAAGTGGGCGTGCTATGTGCGCAAACTAGTCACCTAACTAGTGCCCGATTCCGAAAATTGGAACCACGAATAACAATAAAGAAATAACAAAGATTATAATCTGTATAATCTATGCTATTACTAAGACTTCGTTGTCCGTCCGTCTGTCATAAAGGTCTATCTTATGAACCGTTATAGCTAGACAGTTGAAATTTTTACAGATAATGTATCTATGTTGCCGCTATAAGAACAAATACTAAAAACAGAATTAAATAAATGTTTATAAATAAAAAAGTACTTTCACTAAACATTATCTTTTAAGTAAGAATTTTACATAGAATCTTTCAAGTCTTCGGTGGCCGCGTGGTTAAAGCGTTAGGACTTTACGCTGCTCTGACGTTGGGGCCGTAGTAAGGCAGGTTCGAATCCTAGTCAAGGCGACTTTTTTTTAATCGTTTTTTTTTAATTTTTACATATTTATTTTTACTTTTTACATATTTATTATTGATTAATACAATTTTTAGTAATGTGTTTCTTCATTTTTTTTTAAATTACTTATACGCGCATTCAAACTTTCAGCTAAATCGAAGAAAAAAGTTTGTAATAATATAGTGACCAATTTTTTAAGTTATATGGCTTTGATTAATCGTACAGGGAAATAAAACGATATTTATACTGCATTTTTTTGTCTTTTTATGTATATTACAGTCGAGGGTTGAAACCATAGAATAACTAACTGAAAGAAATGAAAACTCCTATGTTAAAGCCTGGAAACACGCGCTCGACGCGATCCAAGCGGGCTACTGGCAGAACTAAAAATTCGCGCCATATTTTTAAATGGACCTTTACTGCCAGTTCATAAGTTTTTTACTTATATTTGGTAATTTCAATCTAGATTATGAACTTATTTGTAACAAAACATTTTACAAAATAAAAATAATGTATTTTGATACAAATAAATTAATAATCTAGGTTGAAATTATCCCTGAAATTAGAATAAAACACGAAAAATTTTAACTTGATTATTTTATTATAACATTGTTAATAAAATTACATATAACACATTCAACACTATACAAGTATATATAAAAGTTATCAGAATTTATACAATCAGTTATAAGTAATTATAAAAAAGGTTATAAATTATAAATAAATAATTTATTATATAAGACATATAGTTACCGTGAATATAATTTGGTATAATTTTAATCTCAACTTTAATGACCTATTCAAATAGAAACATCTTACAATTCACATTATATAATACACAAAGCCAAGGGACAAAATTGTTATTAAATCTATTCTCGATGACTCGAAGCATTTTTTTCAAATAAAACAGGACATATAGGGCTTATAAATAATACAAGGGTATAGAAAATATATAAATAAGTAAATACAAATATATTTTCAACCTAATAATTAATGATTATACTCGTTTAAATAAATAAATGATCTTTTTAAAATTACTTGTTTGTCTTTGCAAATTTGTATATTTAATATTTATCTAAAAGCGTACACTTACATAAATTACTGCACAACCTTTAAAATTAAGCTTTTAATATGTTATACAAATTCTTGATTCGATATAAATACACTTAAATAAAACTTTAAAATTAATGATCTTCCAAATTTCTGAGACAGCCATTTTGTTGAAAGAATTTGTTTTGATTATGAGAAATTTCATAAAAATTATCACAGGGATTAATTAAATCTTATATATTAAACTACTTGGCTTTTAAATTTCACAATCCTATCGTCCAAAATACTCTAAATTCGCAAAAATCCGTAAAATATTCCCATAAAAACAAATCACAATTCACTTCCACTTCACAGAAACTGACAGACATTGCCAAATATGGAATGACGTTTATTTTTCAATTTTTCTTTACTGATCTAACTGATCCGGGTCACTTAGTAATTAAATTTTTATTAAATTATTTAATTATAATTGTTTCTGGCGAAAGCAACTTCATATCAATGTTTATTCATAGGGTAACAAAGCACATCGCTATTAAATTATCAACATTTTATATAAATATTTATATTTTTCAACTACTCCAACTACTTCAATTACTCCACAGAGAATCAAACGAATTGTTAATTAAACTATACTCTGTAGATGACTTGATAAAATCATGATGAAATTAAAGTCCCTAGATGAATATCTAGGGACTTTGGATGAAATTTCTACGCAGCGCTATCTATCCCTCTACTGGCAGAAACTCCGCCGTGTCCAAAATTCAAATGGCAGTTTCATCCGCCTGGTTGAAACCTTTGCTGTTACACAGCAAAATAAAAACACTAAATCACCACAATACACCAAAACACTGTTACTTTTACACTGGACGCGCGTTTCGCTAACCATGTTAGCATCATCAGCAGATGATTATAAACAAAAATACAATCTACAAGTTGAGCGTTTATACACTCGCTCAGTGGGCACCGAGTGGGCGTGGCAAGATCTAGCCAACCCAGTCAGAGCCCACCGAGCGTAACAGTTAAATTTCCGCCACTAGAGTAGTAGGAACAAAGAACTTGAAGGAATTGGACCGTTGTCTCTGTTCATCCTATCTTTACATTTATTAATTCTGATGCTTTCATATGCATCTAATTGCCTGTAATTTGAGACTTGTTTAATTAATTTTAAATTATTAAGATCTATACAATGTTCTTTATCAACGATATGTTCGGCAACGCAAGATTTATCCGGTGTACCATATCTTATCTGAGCTAAATGTTCTTTAAATCTAGTTAATATTGATCTTCTAGTTTGCCTAACATATTTCTGATTACAATCTTTACAAGAAATTTCATAAATACCCGACCTTTCCAGTGGAGGTGTTTTATCCTTTGGATTAACTAATAATTGTTGTAATTTATTATTAGCACTATACACAAGTTTATAATTGACATTCTTAAAAATTCCTTTTAGACCACAGGATAACTCTCTATCAAACGGTATTGAAAAATATTTTGACGTATCTTTCTCCACTTGAAAAGTCGAATTTTCAGAAATCATTAACCTATACCTACGTTTTCTAATTATTTTATCGACTAGTGAAGGAGAATATCCATTACACTCAGCTACACTCCTAATGTAATCTATTTCTATTTCATATCTTTCGCTGGAAAGTGGAAAACTAAGTAATCTATGAACTAAGAAATTTAAACTAGCCATTTTATGTTCAACACTATGATATGATTCATTAGAAATATATCTGCGTGTAGTGGTATTTTTCCTATAGATATCAAATTCCAGGCAATTCTTATTATTTCTAATAACTAATACATCTAGAAATGGTAATTAGTCGTTGTTCTCAATTTCATGCGTTTTTTTGTACTAGAACTAAAATATTGCTGGCCCAGAACATTTCTGAATGTAAAGTGAAGAAGTGTACCAAAGATTTGGAGAGTTTTCTCGAAGATATCGACACAAATACTCAGTCGGAGGTTATCAATATTCTTCTTCCACACGCCAAAGGCTTGATAGAAGACCCACCAACATCGGTACTAGCTGCTTGGTACTTGTTTGACCCTATGTCAAGAGTTTTAGGTAAGTAAAGGGCAAGTTATTATTTTATTTGGGCTAAACAAACTTACTTCAAATTAAATGCAAACTATAAAACAATCATTCTGCCCTAAATTCGCATATATTTCATTTTAAAAATATACAATTTCTTACTGATTTAACAAAATATTAGCTGGACCCTCCCAACTTCAATCTTATTTTTTTTTAAACCAGTACCTTTTGACCTTATCTCTGTACAGTACTAAAATCTATTATTATTATTATTTACAATATTTGTTATTTGACATATTTTGACACAAATTATAACCTATAAGAGTTTGACAAGTCCTGTCACTCCAGTCATGTTGAAAAATGATCTGTCATTTTTGAAATAAACTAATAAGACTGATTAAAAATAACAAGAGACGACGCCATAACAGATTTATAATATACTAGCGTGTACCAGCGACTTCGTTCGCGTCGAATTAGTCATTTGTAATGGTGATGATAAAGCAAAGCAAGAATTTCCATTTTGAAATATGTCTTTCGAAAAATCCGTTTGCCAAAAATAAGCTTTTTACGTCAAGCAGATTAAGCAGAATCGTGGTTATAATCAATTATTACCAAAATTTTCAATTATTACCCAAACCAAACCAAACCAAGCGTTTTCCCGTTTTTTAAATAACAAATATTGTAATATTTGAGGGGCGTTTTCACCCTCTCTCGAATTTGAGATTCGAGAAACCCCTCCTTATCGAACCTCTACACCCCACCCGTTTACCAAAAATCAGCTTTAAACGTCAAACAGTTTAAGCAGAATCGTGATTACTCAATGGTCATATTTTATGAAACACCCTGTATAAATTTATAAAAAATCTTAAAATATGTAAAACAACAAAATAAAATATACGTGTTTAAGAGTTTTTCCGAAAAACTCACCGGTTTTTCAATAAAAAATATTTTAATATTTGAGGGATAGTTTCACCCCCTTAGGATTCGAGTTTGGAAAAATCCCTTCTTATCGAACCTCTACGCCCTAAAGTCAATCCGTTTTCCAAAAATCAGCTTTTTACGTCAAGCGCTTTAAGCAGGATCGTGATTAATCAGTGACCAGATTTTTCGAAACACCCTGTATACATTTTTAAAAAATCTTAAAATATGTAAAAAAAAATAAAATATACGTGTTTAAGCGTTTTTTCGGAAACTTGACCGTTTTTTAAATAAAAAATATTGTAATATTTGAGGGGTGGTTTCACCCCCTTGGAACTGGAATTTCGAAAAATCTCTTCTTATCGAACCTCTACACCCTAGAATCAACCTGTATGCCAAAATTGAGGTTCGTACGTTGAGTGGTTTGAGCAGGATCGTGATTAATCAGTGAGTCAGTCACTTAGATAAATTGTTAACTTCAATAATATTAAAAACTTTTTTTAATGAAATAAATGGATTGGTTTTAGTTGAGTTTGTTGTTAATATTAAGGTTTTCAGGTACAAAATTGTCAGCAAAAACACTGCTAGACTCGGTATTGAAGCTCTACGAACAAGAACCTTCAGAAACTTCACCGTATAATGGAAAAATCGCCAAAATATACCATCACAGCTTTTTGTTGAGGCTAATGGTACGTTTAGGTCTAAAATGCTTTTTGGAGAACTTTGTTACGCCACTGGTGGAGGCCGTTGGAGGTAACCAAACGAAATACGAGTCAAATTTCATGCGAAAATCATACAATTCATTTTTTTTATCAGGTTATAAAGATTTTGAGAAATTAGATTTTCCTTTCCACACTCATAGCGAGAAAATTTTGAAAAAAACGTCTCATTTGAAAAACATGGATTCGATGAGTAACGAGTCCAGTCCCACTTCTAGTGATAAGCCTGTAAAAGTACAAAATGACGCAGAATTAAAAAAGGATGAAGACATTTTTGAATTAGGTAAATTTCTGTAATATTTTGAGTAAATCTGAAGAAAAAATCGTTTTAGATGAGGAAAAAGATTCGGAGAACCAAATGAAGAGCCTGATTGAGCATTTGGAGCTGAACATAACCTCAGATCTTCCGTTCAACGTTTCGGCTGCTGAAGAAGCTTTGGATGCAACTCTAAGTGAAAATATGGACCAATTAAGAAGCCTTGAGGTAAGGTCTCTTAATTACATGAGTTTTTGAGGGTTTTTGACCCCCCCTTTGATTCCCTCATACCGTGCTGGCAACTGTTACTTTTGGGTCGGCATTTACATGTGTGGAAGTAAATCGCATAGGGATCTTATTAAGTCGGAGTGAGAGAAATGCGACCGACCAACGCGACAACAAGTAAAGTAAAATCACGATCGCCAAACCGTTTATTTTTAAAATACTTTTTTTTCAAGAGATAACTACAGTTATTGGCCATAAGTGGATGAACTTTGTTAAAATAATGGGTTTTTCCTAATATGTTAAAATTAAAATTTGAGCCATATTTACTTTGAAGCTCCAGTGCCTGCATGTAAAAATAAATAGTATTGTTTTTTTTTAAATGTTTTACTTGCAGTAAAAATTTAAATTTTAAAAAAAAAAAAAAAAAAAAAAAAAAAAAATATTTATGAATAAAAAATCTTATGTTAACAAAAACTGAAAAATTAACTATAATTTACTTGAAGTACTTAGTGTAATAACCCTTATTCTTAATTACTTTCAGAAATCGCTTAGGCATGGATCCCAAAAGATTTTCAATTAATTTATAAAAAAAAATCGATATTTTTCCCAGACTCTTCCAAAGCTGCACAATTTTTGCTTTATTTTTGAATTTGGTCCTTAATGTGTTGATCCAAAATTTCCATAAATTTTCTATTGGATTCAGGTCTGGGGATTGCGATAGCCATTTGAGAACAGTCACTATTTCATCTTCCAAAACCTTTTAACCAATTATGAGGCATGTTTCGGGTCATTATCATGTTGGTATAACTGGGTATTTTTCCCTCCAAACAAGATTGACCTCAGGTGCCAGTTTCCTGGTAAACGGCTCCTGTAGCCAAACCGATCCATTATGCCCTCAATTTAATGGAGAGTCTACAGAAAAACCTGTCACTCACGATTGGCGCCCCTCACGGTTTTTACAGTGGCTGCGTGTACTTTGGTGGCACCGTGTGTTGTGGAGAGTAATCTTCTAGATGTTGAATCTCCAATTCCATTTTTATCAATTTTGTTTTTTTTTTTTTTTTAAATCAATTAAAAAAATTGTAAAAACTCTTTTTTCCATTAAGTCAATAAGCGTCAAAGCTTTAGATATTCCTGGGTAAATGCTAATCGGCCTCAAATTTTTTTTGATAGCATTGTTTCGGGCTTACCTCGAAAACAAACTTTGGTCAACCACTTGATCGTCCTTACTCATCAGGATAGCCTTCTTCTCAAGTTTTAGCTTTTTATCTGCTGACGGCAAAATGGAATCTTTGGAAAAGAAAAATTCATATGGCTTTTTATCATATTGAATCAACCCTTAGTCCTGGTTTTCTTTTTATAGAGACATCTCTCTCATTATATCTCTTTAAAATATAATGTACTGCTGATTTTCCAAGGCGTAAATGCTTAGCAATTTCCGATTGCTTCAAACCATACTTAAAAGCATTCACTACTCGAAACTTAAGATCTGCAGACAAGTTAATTCCACGTGGCATGATATATCACAAGGGCTTCAAAATGTTTTAAATCAATTCATAAAGAAGAACAAATGAACCAATTGATTTTAAAAAATATTTGTTCATCTACTCTTGTCCAAGACAAAGTAACATTTGCCACACTCCCATTCTTATAAATGATAAGACCATATAGAATTTATATTTGTTTTGTAGCATTTTAAGATGAAATTGTATTAAACTTTAGCATAGTGGTAATATAATTCTTGATATTTAACACCTTCAAACTGATTTCTCTCAGCAACTACGGGTACCGGGTTCATCCACTCTTGTCAATACTGTAGATAAAGGTTGTTTTTTCCATTCAAAATTGTAAACCATTCCATTTACTTTAGAGCACAGCAATTTTTAGCAATCGCGTAATTTTTTATTGATAAAGATTAAAGAAAATAAAAATAAGAAAAAGAAAATAAATATGCAGCAGAAATAGCAATGTCGTGCAACTGAACGAAGGCAATACATCGATAGTAAAAGGATGATAAAAAACAAAATTAACAAAAAAAAAAAAATTATAAAATAGAAACAAATTTCTTGCTAGTATAGGTATAAATGAGAAATTATATAAGGTATCTTGCCACTTAACTGCTTATTAAGAAATTTAATTATACGCTGTGTTTGTCATAATGATCAACCTGCTCTCACTACCGGGTTCGGAGCCCTACTCCATAATCAGGTGAGCGCTGTGGGCAGATCCAACCAAAATGACAGACCACTATGTCTGTAACAGAGAGAAAAGGTTAATCCGACTGATGGTCTGCCAAAGCGCACCTGAGTTTGGTTAGATATTAAATCCCGAACGGAAGATAGCGGCCTGCGTGCAATGGTAAGTTTCGTACCACCGGGCGCAAACATCGATAGTAAAAGGTGGTAAAAGGCTTTTTTTCAGCCAAAGCCACAATTATAAAATAGAAAACAATTTTTTTTTTTTATTTTTTTTACATAATAACAAATTATATAAGGATTCTTGGCACTTAACTGCTTATATACAAAATTTAATTCATCACGCTGTTGTTGTCATTTTGTGGATCAACCTGCTCTCCACTACCGGTTTCGGAGCCCTACTCCCACTATCAGATGAGCTTGGGTCGATTCCACAAGACCCACAACAACTAGCCGGGCCGCGGAGTAGTTAATTTCGACTTGTCGGAAAGTTTCGGTTAGATATTAAGTCCGAACGGGAGATAGCGGCCTGCGTGGAATGGTAGTACTTTCGTACCACCGGGGCGCCGGCTATCGATGGTAAAAGGATGGCAAAAGGCTTTTTTTCAGGCAAGCCAAAATATGAAAAATAGAAAAAAAAAAAAAAAAAAAAATACGTATGACTAAAAATTATATAAGGATTCTTTGCCACTTAACTGCTTATATAGAAATTCAAAAAAATAAAAGTTATCTGAGAAAGCCTAGGCAGTCCTTGGAGACCTACGCACACCAAAATACTATATGTCACCAAATCTTTCTATAAAAGATTCATCCCTGTTGGAACTAAAAGAAGACAAGGACTAAGGTAAGGAAGAAAGCAGTATAATGCTATCCATGATCTTTCCCAACGACGCAGTCAGGTGGGCCGCAAAAAAGACCTCTAGGGGGGGGGATTTGCCTTGACAGTTCTGTTGACACAATTCATTGATGATCTTGACACAACATTTTGAGGACTTTGTTTTTGGAACAATGTTTGTGGATTTGTCCAGCTCTTTACCGGGCTTATTTTTATTCGGTTATGTTATTATTATCATGCTACTAGTGATACTTGTATAAAGGTAGTAATCTAGATGGAAATGTGGCAGAGACTTCAAATTAACAGTGACACTACGCCGGCCATTGAGTTGCGCGATGGTATTGAAAAAGACTCTAAAATAGTATGGTTGTGTAGCGTGCGGTGTAGATCTCGGCAAAAAATTGAGTGAAATAATGAACAACTTTTCGCTAGTAATAACTATAATAATTAGCATCATAGTGTAGTAAACCGATCATTTAAGAAATCACGTTAAAAATTAACTAAATTATATATTTTTCTTTTTGCATTTACTTTTATTTTATTACTTACTTGTCAAAGAATTAAAAAATGCAAGATTTAAGATACTTCATGATTTGACTTACCCTGCTTCAGTAGCGTATATCGGAATTGTTTGTGTTAAATAAATACTTTATTATAACTTATCTATTTATTAGAATTATAAAATATTTATAATACAATTTAATTAAAAAAAAAAAAAAAAAAAAAAAAATAAATAAAACACAAATTATATCTTACACACCAACGTCTATACACCCTACATCATAAGTTTTAAATTTCACATTTTAAAAATAATTTATTTTTGTTTCTAGAAAAACTAGATACAAAAATGCGCGGGAATTTAAGTCGGCCATATTGAGGCCCATCGCGGTGTACCTAGATTTTTGTATGCTAGTCTTCTTAGTCTTCTTATTCAAAGGATTCATCCAATAAAACCATCACAATCCGGCAGCGCTGTCACCATCGCTTGTCACTCAAAGTTAATCACGTGCATGGGAAATTGTTTTGCGATTACCATAGTTCTTTTGGTTTCGTTCAAGATTATTATTTAAAACCCCGAGATTTTTTCAAATGAAATGTTTTTAGGCTTGGTCCTGTTTTGATGTCGCGATATCTGTCGAGAAACCTCCTGAGAATGTTGACCCTGTGCTACGTAGGCAAGGAGAATTTGACATCTGTCAATCCAGAAAACGGCGCAAACTGTAAGGAGGAAGTCACAGAATTCTCTATCACCTCTAGCAAGGTTGTTGGAGACGACAACGCCTGTAAAGTCTTGCATTGTCTGGCTAACATAGCAGGTAGATTTTTATTTTTAGTCATATACAGGGTGTCTCACTTTAATATCTGTCATGTATTTTCTAGGTCTATACGGGGAAAAACTGATTCTATTCCAATACCTTCCTCACATGACAGAACTGGTAGCCTTGTGCAAGAAACGTCTGACTCAGACCCTCGAAGGAGGGCTAATATCCTGTTTCGCCCTGTTAAAACACATAGTACCCTACCTCAGTGACGCCACATTGATGGATCAGCTCCAAGAAATACTGACAGGCATAGTACAGCCTGCCGAGAGTTTGCTGGGATCCACCGAGTTACTTTTCCCTAGCGGTCGTACTGCTAGGAACGCCCTGGCAAGGAAATTCGTGGACGCCCTGTATGTTCTAGCTGTGAGGATAGGAGCGGACATGACTAGGAAGTACCTGGCCGTACCGTCTGTGCAGAAGTTCTTTTTGATTTTTGACAAGGTGTATGGTAGAAATAATGAAATGGTAAGTAAGATATGCTCTATGTTTTTTTTTTTATTTTTTGTATTATGATTTTTTTAGTCAACAGATACAGGGTGTTATAGAGCTACACCTGAGTCGTATGGATCTATAGAGCTGTCAAGTACTGTCAAAGCTGTGCCAGTGCCTCACGTTAGGCTGAAAGATTCGGAATCATTTGACAGTGTGTCTCCTACACATACATCGAATATAGGTAAAAAAATATTCTTAGTTTTATGCAAGGTTTTTTTTTATTTTGGCTTTAGATCTATGCCTATGAGTATTTTTCGCGATTTTTTTATATTTTTTGTTAAATATTTTAAAACATTTTTAGAACTGCAGATTCGTCTACTACCAGTGGCGTTCTATTTTATCTTCATAAAAAAGGTTTTTGGTTAATCATTTTTTTTTCTCAAAATGTTTTTTTTTTTATTTATGTAAATATATACTTTTTAAAAAAAAAAAAAAATATTTACAATTATTTATATTTTTTTTTTTTTTTTTTTTTTTTAGAGAAATAAATAGCCAAAAATTTGTCAGCGGGCGGCAAATAAGGTGAGACAGTGCCTTCTATTAAAAGATCAGCCTACGGGCGAGATTTATGACGTCACGCTAGTTAGCATTACACGGATTAAAAATATTTGTAGAATACATGGAAAACGTAATTATTTCCTCAGATTTTTGGTTTTGTATTTTAAAAATGATTGTTTAGCATGAAATTATATACATAATATACAGTTAATTAACTACAAACTATATACCTATTTATTAGTAATAATATACTTTGGCAAATAAACTATGAACCATATAAATGCCGCAAATGTTTTACAATGTACGAATAATGTATAGGTACATAAGATAATGGGTTAAAATGTAAAGTATATTTTAAATTTGGGGTTTGAAAATCGATCTAATTTAAAACAAAAAACATTTCAAATTTTTTTTTTTTTTTTTTTTTTTTTTTTTATTTATTTTATGATTAAAATTATATGTAATATTTTGCAGTATCTGAATAAATTCGAAAAATTTTTTTTTAAATATTTACAAATAATACAATATTATCTAAAAAAAGGCGTCAGCGATGGCTATGAAATGAAGAATATAAGAATATAGGTAAAAAAATAATCTTAGTAATCAAGCAAGGTGTTTTTTTTTATTTTTTTTATTTATTGGTATTTTGTTCGATTTTTGTTTTTCGCCGATTTTTATTATAGTCTTTCTTAAGATATTTTACAGAACATCTATGAAACTGCAGATTCGTCTACTACCAGTGGCGTTCTATTTTATCTTCATAAAAAAGGTTTTTGGTTAATCATTTTTTTTTCTCAAAATGTATCACCCTGTATGTCAAAATATATACTTTTTTGGACATTTATGTATTTACATATTTATATAAACTTCTAAGGCCTTTGAAAATGTGTAAGAAATAGCCAAAAATTGTCAATTTTTTCGACTTTTTTCCATGCATGTAGTTGTGAAAATTGGCGACTTTTGTCATGTCACTGATTTTGTTAAAATTGCTGTTATTTACTGATTAAAAGTCGTAGAAAAAGTAAATATAGGCCATTGTAGTATTACGAGAACAATAATGGATGTAGGAGACGTTTTAACCATCATCAAAAATAGCTCAAAACAAGGGTCCAAAAAATTAATTTTTGCACAAAACCAAGATATCTAAGCCTTTAAAGGTGTATATATTCTGAATCTACATAAAATTTCCTACAAATACTGAGAGTTTCGTAATTTTATGGCTATGGTTACTATTTTTCTAAGGCTTTTGAAATTGTGTAAAATAAAATAGTCATTTTTTTGAGTCGTGAAAATTGGAAATTTTGGTCGTGCCACCGATTTTGTTACAACTGCTGTTATTTACCGATTAAAAGGCATAGAATAAGAAAATATAAGCCATTGTAATCTTACGAGAACAGTAATGGATGTGAGAGACGTTTTAACCATCATCAAAAATAGCTCAAAACAAGGGTTCAAAAAATTATTTTTTCCACAAAACCAAGATATCTAAGCCTTTACAGGTGTATATATTCTGAATCTACATAAAATTTCCTACAAATGCTGAAAGTTTCGTAATTTTATGGCTATGATTACTATCTTTATAAGCATGAACGCTTTTTTTAACACATTCTAGGAGAAGAAAATGTCCAGGCTTTAGCTATGGAGGAACTAAGAGATGTTTTTACCCTAGAATTAGCATACAGGACGTACATACCGTTTCTAAAACATGTCGGTATAAATTCCCTAGAAATATCACTAAAAAACCATGACAGAATACGAGATTTGTGTAAAAACTATGAACAAAATGCCAAAACCTCCTTGGAAGGGTCTAAAATGATATTGTCTGACATCAATTGGAGTCAAAGTATACCGCCCTCTAGTAGCATAGGAAGTAACATTAATTTAATAGGTAAAATTTCATCACGATATTGAAGTGTATTCAACCTCACAAAAATTATTTAATGAAGGTAACAGGATAGACGTTCAAGCCGAGACGTCGGAACCGCCAAAAGCGAACGATTTGCTGAGTTTGGTCAGCAACAGGATGGAGAACAACGCCAGGCATTTAAAAGGCAACTGGTTCAGTTACTGGGCTCACGAAATAGGCAGACCAGAAAAAGATAATAGCTTTAATTTCAACCAGATCAAATTACAGACTTTTGTAGGTAAGTATTGTGTTATCTTCAAAATAATATTGAATTTAAAAAAAAATGACTTTATTTTAAGGACATACTAATAGTGTAAAATGTCTGTACATTTTGGACAACGAGAATAGTTTTATGTCAGGGTCTAGAGATAAAACTGTGAAACTATGGAGTCTAAGAAGTCAAGGAGATGGATCATCTACCTCAAACTGTCAGTGGACCTATACAGCTCACAAAAAGTCAATTTTGTCTCTTACTTTCGTTGAGAGCACCAGATTGGTAACACTAAATTATTTTTTTGATTAAAAAAATATTTTTAAAGACATTTAATTGTAATTTTAGGTAGTTTCTTGCGATAGCGTGGTACATCTTTGGGATCCCTTCATGGGGACTGTCCTAAACCAGTTGGAATCTCCCAAATTTTCTCCTGTCAATGTTGTCAAAAGCATGCCGTCACCTTCGAGCTTGGTATTTTCGGCAACAACCGAAGGAACTATCAAGGTTATTGATACCAGATTAGCCAACTATGTTTACGATTTAAAAGTAAGTGGGGTAAGACGACTTTATTTTCTTTATTCAGCTCATCTAGGCATTCTTAAAGAGTCTATTACGCTATACTGTACAAACACACGTGCTTGGATTAAGGCTTGATTAACGTTTGCAGATCCTATGTTATAGGGCTTGTTTCTCTCTACAATTTCCTGTCTCACAATGTACCGTTTGTGTCCGGGAAGGGTTCATAGTTTAATAGATGTCGATTTTCGAAAGAAATCAGTACATGTATATTATTTCGTATATTTTTCATTTTATTGATTTTATGGAAAGCACTGTTCATTAAAATGTTGTATCCTATGTTATAGGGCTTGTTTCTCTCTACAATTTCCTGTTTCATAATGTACCGTTTGTGTCCGGAAGGGTTCATAGTTTCCATGGGCGCCGGACAGGGGGGGCAAGAGGGGGCATTTGCCCCCCCCCTGGATCACTGAAACAATAAAAATAAAAGCTATCTTCTTACATCCATCTGTAAAAAAAATAATCATTATTATGAAATTGTTAGGTGTTACCTGTAAAATAAAAATGTGGTAATTATTGGGAAAACTGGAAATCGTCCGATTTTACCAAATTAGTATACACACTATTTCGTAGATTACGAATCTATTTTATTCTTGGCGATCTCTTACCGTTTTTCAGAAAAACGGGAAAATTATTTAAACGTTGAATTTTCTTTATTTCGGCCCTATAAAGTAATAATTTCACTATATTTTCATTATATTATAGTTTATCTAAAAGCCACACTTGATTGGGGATAGAAAAGTGTCCAACATTTTACTGAAAAACACTTTTCTTAACAAAATAACAAAGAAGAATTGAGACCAGATGGAAGTTTGACATTTTGATATATCCCTTCTTTCTCTCTCCTATGTAATAAGAGAGACAAATTTCTAGAACCTAATCTAGAAATTTTAAAATTTAACGTTGTCATATCTTCTATTTTTTCGGGTGATTACGGATTTTAAATAAATTACCTATTATGAGATCGACTATAATTAAATATACACCTATATCCACAAAATTACGCGGAAGAGTTTTGATTGCATTAGTTTTAACTTCTTTGCGGAGGGTTAATCTTTTTTGTTAATCTAATAATATAACAACCAAAGATTAACACCCTCTGCATGGAAGTTGTAACCAATGCAATCAAAACTCTTTCTACAACTCGTCGGTATAAATAGTCAGATCTCGTTGGTAAAATAGCAGTTATGGAAAGGAGCCGTTCTTCTGGCGACCGCCTTTCGTAATTCCAGAATGAGCGAAAAAACACGCTAAATTTAGGTTTAGCATTGGCAACGTTGCTTTAAATGCCAGAAACACATAACCGTCCTAGAACTGTGATGCGTATGCGCAGAAGGAAATATGAAGACATTATTTCATTTGCGCATGCGCTGCAGAGTAGCCTGAACGGTTCAGAATCGTAATAACAAGAACCCGAAAAAAGCTATAATCTAACATTTTCAGATTGTTTACAAATTTATTTTAGCAAATTTTCCTCTATTATGCATAGAATTGGTTAAAAAAGTAACAGAAAATAGCAAAAACATTATTGATTATTGAATACCTAACAAAATATGTGCTAGAAAACCTTAAAAATATTAGAAATTAAGAAAAAATTCGATATTGAAATTATTTTCCGTTTTTCTGAAAAACGGTAAGACCGCCAGAAAAAAGTTCAGATACGTAATCTACGACTTCAAAATAGGGTGTATACCAATTTTGGTGAAAATCGGACGATTTCCAGTTTTCCCAATAATTACCAAAAATGTCAATTTTTTATTCATTTTTACCTTGCCCCCCCCCTAAATTTCATTCTTCCGGCGCCCATGATAGTTTTATAGTTGTCGATTTTCGAAAGAAATCAGAACATGTATATTATTTCGTATATTTTTCATTTTATTGATTTTATGGAAAGCACTGTTCATTAAAATGTTGTATCCTATGTTATAGGGCTTGTTTCTCTCTACAATTTCCTGTTTCACAATGTACCGTTTGTGTCCGGGAAGGGTTCATAGTTTCATAGTTGTCGATTTTCGAAAGAAATCAGTACATATATATTATTTCGTATATTTTTCATTTTATTGATTTTATGGAAAGCACTGTTCGTTAAAATGTTGTATCTTATGTTATAGGGCTTGTTTCTCTCTACAATTTCCTATCTCACAGTGTAACGTTTGTGTCCGGGAAGGGTTCATAGTTTCATAGTTGTCGATTTTCGAAAGAAATCAGTACATGTATATTATTTCGTATATTTTTCATTTTATTGATTTTATGGAAAGCACTGTTCATTAAAATATTGTACCCTATGTTATAGGGCTTGTTTCTCTCTACAATTTCCTGTCTCACAGTGTACCGTTTGTGTCCGGGAAGGGTTCATAGTTTCATAGTTGTCGATTTTCGAAAGAAATCAGTACATGTATATTATTGTATAGACTCGCGTATTTTTTGAAGGTTACAGTGAATCCGTCTGGACTTATCCGGTGTCTGGCAATAGGCCCTTCCGGATCCTGGATAGCAGCCGGACAGTCTTCTGGATCCATTACAGTTCTGGATACCAGGAAGGGTTTGGTGGTATCCAGTTGGAGGGCTCACGAAGGAGAAGTATTACAGGTAATGGAAGGTATCCATAACGAATCCATAAAAAATAATAGAGAAAATTTTTAGAATTATTTTTAATATATTTCAGTTTCATTTTTGTTAGATCATCTTTGCTATAGACTGCCAGAAGTTGACGTCACGTTAGTGGTCGAAGTTTTAGGCTTCGCCCTTTAGCGTGACGTAACGCTGGTTATTCTAAATCTTAATATACAGGGTTGTTCACCACATACGACACGGAGTATTGTAGCTAAACGATGAGATTTTTACAAATTGTAAGTTTGGGGTTCGTTGAAGGACCTTTAGAGCTACAATTTAAAAATATTTTTACAAGATACAGAGTGTCCCAAATAAATAAAAAATATCAAAGTTGTATTTTTTTATATGGAATGTATATTATTACATTTTTAGTTTCTACGATACGGTAAATTCCTGCGAAAAATTTCTACGATACAGTTCTACAATACGGTAAAAAATGGTATAATATAATTTGATAGACAATTAAATTGTGCATTTGATTCTCATAAAATATACAGGGTGTTCCATTTAAATTAAACAAGTTATTGCCGTTTGAAGATAATAATTATTTAAAATAAATTTTTAGACACTCTGTATAAGGTAGTATTATTTTTATTATTGCAACACAATAACTGATCAGTAAATAAACTTCAGTAAATATTTAGTATTAAAAACTTTGATACCCTTGGAGAAATGAAGCCTTAAAATTTTGACTGCAATTTCACAAAATTGAAAATATTTCAAAAACAGTAAGGTTTAAGTATAATAAATCTTAATCAAATTTACCTTTATTTTAATCGTAGAAACTAAAAAACTGTAATAATATACAGGGTGTTCCATTTAAAAAAATACAACTTTGATATTTTTTACTTATTTGGGACACTCTGTATCTTGTAAAATTATTTTTAAATTGTACCTCTAATAGTCCTTCATCGAACCCAAAACTTACAATTTGTAAAAATCTCATCGTTTAGCTACAATACTCCGTGTCGTATGTGGTGAACAACCCTGTATATATTTAGGATGGTCATGACTGTGTACTTTTATTCTGTCTCATATTTTCTTTATAGATGGTGGCTCCAAACGATGACACGCTGATCTCTAGTAGTTTGGATCAGACGATCAGCGTGTGGAACGTCAACGATGGCAGATTCAAGCATCATATGAGGTGAGTGCACAATTCAACATTCATCATATTTGTTCTATGATTGCAGTTATTGTTTTGTTTATATTTCGTAAAAAAAATATATACTGATGGGTACTAATATAAAATCACGTGATCAAATTGATTTATCCGCTCTTTGGACAGTCGAACTGTCAGTATTCTTCAAAATCATTGTTTGTGTACATTTAGAGAAAATTATAGTAATGCTTTGTAGATAGTTGCTTTATTACGCTGTGTATCCTTGTAGAAAATCACATCGATTGGTTGAGGTTAGTTTATTGTTGATACATTTGAATAAGAAGACTAAGGAAGGAGCAAATCAAAAATCTTAGGTACACCGCGATGGGCCTCAAATATGGCCGACTTAAATTCCAGTTTATCAGTGCCGTTCTAATTTTATTTAAAAAATGTGAAACTATGATGTAGGGTAGACGTGGGGTAGACTCAATAATTTGTTGTTTTATTTTACGTTGTGAATAAATGTTGGTAGTTATTAAAATTGTTATAAAAATATATAATTCTAATAAAAATAGATAAGTTAGAATAAGTATTTATTAACACAAACATCCGATACGCTACTGAAGCAGGTAAGTCAAATTAACGTATCTAAATTCGTTGACATCTGATCTTTGACAAGTAGTAAATAAAAGCTAAAATGCAAGAAAAATATAGATTTAGTTAATTTAAGTGAATTTCATAAATGATCGGTTTACTACACGTATGTATATTATATAGTCACTTACTAGCGAAAAGTTGTTCCATTATTTCACTCAATTTTTGCCGAGATCAACAGCACGCTACACAACCAACTATTTTAGAGTCTTTTTCGATAAATCGCGATAGTCTCACTGTTAATTTAAGTTCTGCCACAATTTCCATCTAGATTTACCACGTTTATACAACTATCAGTAGTAGAATAAATAATAAATAACATAAAATAAGCTCCGTAAAGACTGACAAATCTACAAAATTTCAAATCAAATTCAAATGTGTCAAATGAATCGTCAAACAAAACTGTCAAGGATCCCCACCCTAGAGTGCTTTTTCCGCCCACCATGCATGAATACATGGATAGCATTATGCTCCTTCCTTAGTCTTCTTATTCAAAGGTTGATACAAATATAAAATTTATACAGTATGTCAAATTATTTTGACCACATATCGAAAAAAGTTTGATTGAATAATAACTTTTAAGAAGCTTAAACTATTTTTTTTCCAACAGTGTCCTAATTTTTTGAACACACTGTATGTTTATTTTGATTTATAAAAGTATCCTAGACTGTATTTTCATTACTTGCTTAGAAAAATAAGTAAACATAGAGCATTTAAAAAAATATTTGTTTATAGAATCATATAGTGATGTTGGGCACAGTGCGCGCTGAGTGGGCGTGGCAAGATCTAGCCAACCGAGTCAGAGCCCACCGAGCGTAACAGTTACATTTCCGTCACTAGAGTAGTAGGAACAAAGAACTTGAAGGAATTGGACCGTTGTCTCTGTTCATACTATCTTTACATTTATTAATTCTGATGCTTTCATATGCATCTAATTGCCTGTAATTTGAGACTTGTTTAATTAAGTTTATTTTAAATTATTAAGATCTATACAATGTTCTTTATCAACAATATGTTCAGCAACGCAAGATTTATCCGGTCTACCATATCTTATCTGAGCTAAATGTTCTTTAAATCTAGTTAAAAGTGATCTTCTAGTTTGCCCAACATATTTCTGATTACAATCTTTACAAGAAATTTCATAAATACTCGACCTTTCCAGTGGAGGTGTTTTATCCTTTGGATTAACTAATAATTGTTGTAATTTATTATTAGCACTATACACAAGTTTATAATTGACATTCTTAAAAATTCCTTTTAGACCACGGGATAACTCTCTATCAAACGGTATTGAAAAATATTTTGACGTATCTTTCTCCAATTGAAAAGTCGAATTTTCAGAAATCATTAACCTATACCTGGATTTTCTAATTATTTTATCAACTAGTGAAGGAGAACATCCGTTACACTCAGCTGCATTCCTAATGTAATCTCTTTCTATTTCATATCTTTCGTTGGTAAGTGGAAAACTAAGAGCGCACATAGTGCACAAACATTTAAATGTTTTTTTAATATACAGGTCTGCTCTTTATTTACTTATTTCTCCGAGGTACTGTCCTCCTTTCATAGCACGCTTTGCTTTTTGTTCACACCACGCACTACCCGCGCACCTTTTCCCCATTTTTCAGTACCATTTGCGTTCCTAGGGGTGCCACGGAACCCGCTCACTGCCTCTGCGTCTACGAGGGCAACGAGCTCGTCAGCGGTACCACCGCCAATCGCGTGGGTGTCCACACGGATATATCACCCAGGGCCGCCTACAGCAGTACCAAATTGCGAGGGGACACCTTCAAAGGACTCTTAACCTCCATGGGGATGCTACCGTTGAATAGGCTGTTGCTATTGGGAGCTGACAACGGCCATATCAGTTTATTATGTTGAAATTTTTGAGAAATATCACCAAAAAAACATAGTCAATTGAGAAATTTGCAATTTGAGTAACTTAGATCATTTAATAACATAGACACAACTTTCAGTAATCGGCGTGAAGCCAACATAACTTACTGTGTGACGTCATTTTGTTTATTACGTACGTTTGTAACGGCTTTTTGTTTATTATGTTGAAAGTTTATTATTTTGAAAAATTTAAGGAAAATCCAAAAAAATCATAGTCAATTGAGACATTCATTTTTTCTTTCTCAGAAATGTAATTTGAGTAACTTAGATCATATAATAACATAGACACAACTTTCAGTATACAGTGTGAAGCCAACATGACTCAATATGTGACGTCATTTAAGGGATGTTACTGTTGGAGGTTTTGATAACGGTCATATCAGTTTATTATGTTGAAAAATTTAAGGAAAATCCAAAAAAATCATAGTCAATTGAGGAATTCATTTTTTTCTTTATCAGAAATGTAATTTGAGTAACTTAGATCATATAATAACATAGACACAACTTTCAGTAATCGGCGTGAAGTCAACATAAGTTACTGTGTGACGTCATTTAATGGCTTATTGTTTATTATGTTGAAAGTTTATTATGTTGAAAAATTTAAGGAAAATCCAAAAAAATCATAGTCAATTGAGGCATTCATTTTTTCTTTCTCAGAAATGTAATTTGAGTAACTTAGATCATATAATATAGAGGACAACTTTTTCTCAGTACAGTGTGAAGCCAACATGACTCAATATGTGACGTCATTTAATGGATGTTACTGTTGGAGGTTTTTGATAACGGTCATATCAGTTTATTATGTTGAAAATTTAAGGAAAATCCAAAAAAATCATAGTCAATTGAGGAATTCATTTTTTTCTTTATCAGAAATGTAATTTGAGTAACTTAGATCATATAATAACATAGACACAACTTTCAGTAATCGGCGTGAAGTCAACATAAGTTACTGTGTGACGTCATTTAATGGCTTATTGTTTATTATGTTGAAAGTTTATTATGTTGAAAAATTTAAGGAAAATCCAAAAAAATCATAGTCAATTGAGGAATTCATTTTTTCTTTATCACAAATGTAATTTGAGTAACTTAGATTATATAATAACATAGAAACAACTTTCAGTATACAGTGTGAAGCCAACATGACTCAATATGTGACGTCATTTAAGGGATGTTACTGTTGGAGGTTTTGATAACGGTCATATCAGTTTATTATGTTGAAAAATTTAAGGAAAGTCCAAAAAAATCATAGTCAATTGAGGCATCCATATTTTTTTTTTCTCAGAAATGTAATTTGACTAACTTAGATCATATAATAACATAGACACAACTTTCAGTATACAGTGTGAAGCCAACATGACTCAATATATGTGACGTTATTTAAGGGATGTTACTGTTTGAGGTTGATAACGGTCATTTCAGTTTATTATGTTGAAAATTTTGAAAAAAATCCAAAAAATAACATAGTCAATTGAAAAACTCGGTTTTTATTCGCCAGAAATGTAATTTGAGTAACTTAGATCATGTAATAGCATAGACACAATTTTCAGTATACATTGTGAAGCCAACATAACTTAATATGTGACGTCGTTTCAGGGATATTATTGTTGGATAACGCCCATATCAGTTTACTATGTTGAAAATTTTGAGAAGAATCCAAAAAATAACATAGTCAATTGAAAAAAACTCTGTTTTTATTCGCCAGAAATGTAATTTGAGTAACTTAGATCATGTAATAACATAGACACAACTTTCAGTATACATTGTGAAGCCAACATGACTTAATGTGTGACGTCACTTAAGGGCTGTTACTGTTGGAGGCTGAAACTGTCACATTTACTATTTCCTTTTTATATTATTTTTGTAATATCTACAGTCTGTCCATCAAAAGAATACGTAATTTTGACAGAGGACGTCAGAAAATTATAGAAAAGTCTGTGACAGTTATCTGTCACTGTTATAATTTTTTTTCTAGACATATTGTACTAGTTTTTAGTATTTTCTTTTAGTCTTACTAGTCATATTTTTTTATTATTGTCTATAGAAAAAAAAATAATTAATTATATTTTTGCAGATATCAGTCATAAGAAAAGTATAAAAATGGGTCTCTATTTAAAAAATATATATTATTCATAGATATATACTAAGTATATTTTTAACTCCACTTGCAATAAAGAAATCAATACCAATCTTAACAAGTATTATAGTTTGTAAGAATAAAATTATATTTGTTTTTTAAGTTTTTAGTTAATTAGTTATTAAAAAAATATTTGTTTATAATTTTATGGAGGATTTTGAATGCATTTGCCAATAATTGCTGGTCTCAATAAAGGATGTTTTAGAAAAAAAAATGTTTTTAATAAGTATTTATTAAAATAAAAATAAATATTATAAATTAAACTTACGATACTAATAGTTGTACTAAAACGAACTAAAAATTAAAAAAGTGTATCAGGCACCGGAGTCATGAAAAAACTAAACTAACAGTCGATTTGAACAAGATTTTTCTGGAAAAAATCATGGTCTAGAGTTTGGCTGAGGTTTCAGTAATGCCCTTGTTGCTGAAGCCAATTTTTCTGAGACAACTGTAGCTATTTCTGGGCTTTTCTTCCACATGAATTCGTTGGTCTTGTCGTGGTTGTCTTTACTTTCAACTCTGACCTAAAATCAGAAAAAAAAACGCTGTAAAAAGGGTACAAAAAAATAACATGCATTAGACTTTGTAATAATATAGACACATTTTTTTCTCTTTGATAGATTTGACAAGGATTTGACCGAATGCCATTATTTTTATTTTTTTTTAGAATACTCTTCTAATACAATGATTTCAATAATTGGTAGTATTGTGAAACTCACAGGATCTCATTTTTACCTGCTTTTTGCACATTTTCAAAGGCGTGACAAAAATAGGAAACAGAGTCATAAAATTATGAAAACTTCAGCATTTCTAGGAAAATTTATGTAGATTCAGAATATACACACCTTTAAAGGCTTGGATATCTTGGTTTTGTAGGAAAATTAATTTTTTTGACCCTTGTTTTTCAGCTATTTTCGATGAAGGTTAAAACGTCCCCTACGCCCG
This sequence comes from Sitophilus oryzae, assembly GCF_002938485.1. NCBI lineage: Eukaryota > Metazoa > Arthropoda > Insecta > Coleoptera > Curculionidae > Sitophilus > Sitophilus oryzae. Next base: position 356,192 of record NW_022147426.1, read on the forward strand.
TTACTGTTCTTGTAAGACTACAATGGCCTATATTCTCTTTTTATTTTCAGAGACGGTCACCCGCCCAAACGCTATTCTAGTCTAACGTCGCTTAACTTAAGGTGATAGATTGGAAAGTTGAGAGAGTAAATATTATGATATAATAAAAAATCAGTTAATGTCGTACTTGTTTCGGCTGTAGAACTCTGATAGAATGCAAGGAAGCCGCACCTCCCTGGACTAAACGTAGTACCAAACGACCGTACATTTCTTCTGTGGTTGCTGTGGCACTTCTTAGCTCTCTTTTACCACTTTTAGCCACCTGAAACAGGAATAAAGATTATTTAACACATGTTTTTTGAAACACCCTGTATAAGAATATATAAACAAGGGTACTACCCTTTACTTTTTTCGCTGGTTTTGGGAAATGCTGTCAACACGAACAGCAGAGGCTCAGATGGGCACCAAAACTGTAGCTGTTAAAACAACGCAAGGAACTCCACAAGGTGGAGTAACCTCCCCTTTGCTGTAGAGCTTGGTGGTGGATGAACTACTAGATGAATTAACTCTAGCGGAAATACACTGCATTGGGTATGCAGATGACATAGTCATGATCGCTCGGGGGAAACATGAAGGCAAAAGAATTTTGTGCAGTGTTGCCATTTGTAATTTATATCGTAATACTTCCTGATAAAGCCTACCTTCAAATTTGCTACATCATTTAAACATATTAAAATAGATCAGAGCTGATTTTTCAGTTTGCCATGTTAGTTGGAATTAAATCTTATGAGCTAAATTACAATCACTTCCTGACGTTTGATTGTATAATTGAATCCTGAATTTTCATTGTAATTCGGCGACAATATAATAAGTATTGTTCTACTATTAAGATACCACTTCCTGACGTTCGATTGTGTTCATACCAAGTTCATATCGCATAATCAGGAAAAAACGGCGTTAGCGATGGCTATGAAATGAATATCGCTGTCATTTTATATGTAAATTTATATGGGAAATGTCATCGATCGTCCTTTTTCAGCCAACTGGACGCCGTTTTTTCGGTATCATACGGTATTTGATAAATACTATTTTTCATGACATTACAATATTATGGTACCATGAAGCATATCAAGTGATACCATAATATAGTACCATATTACGATACATGGCGTTCGATTGGGCTTATACTTGGTATACTATATCTTCAGTGACATTGTAATATCATGGTACCATGGAGCATATAAAGTGGTACCTTCTATAGTACCATATTTGATGACATAGCAATATTAGGTACATAGCGGCAATAGAGCTTAAACTTGGTATACTACGTATTTTCGGTGACATTGTAATATGATGGTACTATGATGCATATCAACTGGTACTATAATATAGTACCATATTATGTACATGGCGTTCGATTGGGCTTAAATTTGGGATACTACGTATCTTCGGTGATATTGTAATATTATGGTACCATGGAGCATAATAAGAGGTACCATAATATAGTACCATATTACGATATCATTTCCTGGCGTTCGATTGGGCTTAAACTTGGTATACTACGTATCTTCGGTTACATTGTAATATGATGGTACTATGATGCATATAAAGTGGTACCTTAATGTAGTACCATATTTCAATACCATTTCCTGGCGTTCGATTGAGCTCATATTTGATATATACTTGCGTATTTTTGATGACATTGCATTATTATGGTACCATGAAGCATATCAACTGGTACCATAATATAGTACTATTACGTACATGGCGTTCGATTGGGCTTAAACTTGGGATACTACGTATTTTCGGTGACATTGTAATATGATGGTCCTATGATGCATATAAAGTGGTACCATAATATAGTACCATATTACGATACCATTTCCTGGCATTCGATTGGGCTCAAACTTGGTATACTACGTATCTTCGGTTACATTGTAATATGATTGTACTATGATGTATATAAAGTGGTACCTTAATATAGTACCATATTACGATACCATTTCATGGCGTTCGATTGTTCTTAAATTTGGTATACTACAGATCTTCGGTGACATTGCAATATTATGGTACCTTAAAGTATATCGAGTGGTACCATAATATAGTACACTATTATGATATCATTTCCTGGAGTTCGATTGGGCCCAAATTTGGTATACTTGCGTTTCTTTATAAAGATTTGTTTAATTAATAATTTTAATTTATTTTACGAATTTTAATTTATTGTTCGATGTCGTAACAGCAACTTTTATGCCGAACTAATATATTATTAATTGTACCTGTGTCACTTTTTAAAATCTACCTAGGTCTATATAAATAACGTGGCAAACGGAAGAAATTTGTTATTATAGTATTTTTTAGTTAGTTAACATTTTTTGTACTGCATTTTAATAAATTATTTCCATTATTATTAAACTTATATTTCATTACTACGTTCCAGCATTAATAAATATCACTATCAATCGCCCTGTATATTATTAATTTTAAAGGTAATTAAAGGTATTTTCTTAGTTAACATTATAAGGTAATGTATATTAAAAATGTATATGTTTTGTAATAATATACTTAAAACTATTTTAATAGCCAAAGGAATAATTAATATAAGTGTATCTGACAAGAAAAGAAGAATAGAAAGAAACACATACTGCATTATACACAATAAAAAGAATGGGATGTCAATTCAAGTCTTTTTGAATCTGGCAACTGTGCATATTTAGCCTAGCTATAAGGACGTCGACGAGCCGTCGACCCAAAACCGAAAGTTCAAAATTTCTAATTATATTCTGATTATGATATTGTCGCGCCATCTAGTATTCTATTTGTGCAATTTTAGCTCTTTCATTTCGAGGATTTTTCTGTTGCGTAGCTAGATATTCTGTGGTACTACCCTTTACTTACTTCTCTTTCAACCCTGAGAATGAGTGGTCCCAGCATGAAATTCGTTTTTATGGTTGTGTAATCCGGTGTCATGTTGATGGTCACGTCACCTTCCCTCTTCAACGTACTAAGTCCAAACAGGTTGCTCTGGCTTTTTGCTTTGATTATGATTGCTTAGTCTTGTTTGAAGTCTTTTTCTGAAAAAATAGTTATTTTGTTATTAAGTAGTTGCACCAAATGGGTGTCTATTTAAAGATTTACCTTATTTGATCCTTTTTTATTCGAACTCGATGAACCTTTCTTCTTGTTATTCTGTCTAACAAATGGCGTAGCTCTCACTTCCTTGACTCCTTTGGAATTAGAGGTACTCTCGGTGGAACCGCCAGCTTTTGAGATCAAAACGAACTCAGATTCTTCGGAATTTTGTCTTGAACGTTGACGTTTTTTGTGTTCTGACCTATAATTTATTTATATTGTATAACTATACGTATACAAAGCAAGAGATAATGATACATAAAACAATCCCAAAGCTGTTTACAGCAGCACTAGAAGAAATCTTCCGTCAACTGGACTGGACCAACAAAGGATTATAAATAGATGGAGAATATCTTAACCATCTAAGATTAGCTGATGACTTTGTCACAAATTATCTATAACAGATGCGAAAGAAAGCGACTGCATCGGAAACCGCTCGGCAAACTCGACACGCCTATTAAGTGGTGTAAATACACCAGTCGTTTAGTCCGGAAACCTATGCTGTGTCGTATTCGCTTGCTGGAATGACATAGTGCGTGGTTATATGTTTCTTTTTAAAAAACGCGTGTAGGATTTTTGTTGAACTTTTGAACTGTTATTTCTAAGTTTTGGTAATTTGTATATCTTATTTAAAATGGGATGCAATGTGTGTTTATTTAAAAAAGATATTTATAGTATAAAAAATTTATTTATTTAACAAAATTTTAATTAAAAATGTGACAAAATAGTTACCTTTCTATTGGTTCTATCGGACTTTTTTCGACTATATAAATCTTTATTTGTAAACTTTAATACATCAAATATTTTCAATCTAATAAATCATTTAATGATGTAAATAAGAGGAAATTTCTCACATGGGTGGTCAAATTTTATAGTTTTCATTATATCAAACAGCCTCTGAGAAAAGATTTCAACTCAAAATGCCTTTAATTATGTTTGACTACATCATTAAAAAGGGTCTTCAAATACATCAATGTGATATTTGTCTAAAATTTGCAAAAGAATCCGAATCTCTGGATAACTCGAAATTATTTACCCATTTAAAAGCCTTTGATCATGAAAGTGGAAAAATTTGTTCATTTTTTTTTGACGGGCTGGAAAAATTATTTATATTAAATTTTGATGAGTTTTGCACTGAATAAAACATTCAGAGGCTGTTTGATATAATGAAAACTATAGAATTTGACCACCCATGTGAGAAATTTCCTCTTATTTACATCATTAAATTATTTATTAGATTGAAAATATTTTATGCATTAAAGTTAGTACAAAAAATAAAGATTTATACAGTCGAAAAAAGTCCGATAGAACCAATAGAAATGTAACTATTTTGTCACGTCTTTAATTAAATTTTGTTAAATAAATTATTTTTTAAACTATAAATATCTTTTTTTTTCCTAATCTCCTACGAGCTGATATAATATGACGAGCAATCTATTAAATTACTGTGAGATTATACAGAAAAGTCCACAGACTTCGAGACATAGGAAAATCAAGTCCAGTTAGCGTGTGTCCAAATTTTGACAAGTTTTCAAAAATTACAGTTTTGTTTAGACTGACATTTAATTTCGCCTGACTTCTCGGTGAATGATTTTATGGGAGTACATACAATCTAAAATTTACGGCCATGAAGAAATTAAAAACTTGGAGCAGTTAAGACAGAAAATATTTAATGCCTTTGACACTGTCACCCCTGATATGTTATCCAATGTGTGGAGGGGATTTTATGATCATTTGGGTTATTGTTTAATGCAAGAGGGAGGCACTTTTGAACAATTTTTGTAATTTTTTAAATTTCATTATCCTGTTTTTTTACCGTTTACCCATTACCTACCTTGACGGACATGGGAAAACGAAGGTCCTTTTCAGGACCACAAATATTTTGATTGAGAAAATTGGTAACTTTTTTTTGGATTAAAAAACAAAAGTTGTTAATATAATACCAATTTAAAAGTGTTTTAGTAGTTTTAATACACACTATGGTATAAAATTTATTATTATTATAATGTATATTATTAATAGATACTATTGTTCATTCGAAATGGCATTAAGGCCCAATTGCCAGCAATTATTTAAATTTTTCTTAAAGATAAGTAGAGCTTAGAATGAGCTGTATTTACATTTACTTTAATATTCACCTTAAATGAGGGAATTTGACTGATACAATTTTTGAATTTGAATTGTTTTTAATAATACTAACAATTTTAGTTGAATTTTTAATAAAATTTATTTAATATTAATAGAAATCCAAGAGATTTGAAACCTAATTTAGCGATTTATAACATTCTCAAATGAATTACAGGTGCCCTTATTTTCTATGAAAATCACACAGCTTTTTTCATAGTCGCTGCAGTTGCTATAGCTATAAAAAACTAATTTTTTAAGGTGTGAAAATTGCGACACACGCTAAATGGACTTGATTTTTCGTATGTCTCGAAGTCTGTGGACCTTTTTGTATGCCTCGATAACATATTGGTGCAGATTATCGCGTAAACCGCCTTACGGTGGAGTATTAGCATAAAAAGTTGATCGAAATTCGAAAAAGCAAATGTGTTTAAGATTTCCCAAAAAAAGATAAATGATAAGTTAAATCATGTCTGCCATGAATGGCGTTGCTATGGGTGTGTTTAATTGCATTCATTTGTTTCAACGAAACGTCAAAGTTGTTACTTACTACACAGATAAGAGGTAAATGGTTAAATTTTATGTTTAAAATTATAAATTGTTGTTGTTCTTGTGCTCCTTTTACGTTTATATTATTGTTTTGATTGAAAATGGCTCAGCAAGCTGCAGGTATGTATTCTACAAAAACATATTATTTATTTTGATATTCTCTATACTAACGATTTTTTTTGCAACTAAAAGTTAGGCGTTCAGAAAATTTGATTAAATTTGTGACATTTTTATTATTACTTTGAGATTTAGTTGCGCATTTCGAAGAATTCGGCATATTGTGTATATACGTTTTACTTAGTAAACATTAGGCTTTCATACAGTAAAATAAAATACTGCGACTTTTTGCGACTTTGCTGATAAAATGAGAAAAACATTCTTGGTTTCCTCTAATATGCCAATCAGTGATATACTAATGCGAGGTGTAAACCGCGATGGCATTGTTGTGTACAAAGCGATCGCATTAGTGCTATTAGCAGTATAGCACAATTTGGCATTAGTAGCGACTTTAGTGGTATGGGCACTGCTCGCGGATCAGTCGTAGCATTAGTAGTATTAGTTGCGATATTACTACTGGCATTAGTGGCATTGACCGTGGAAACACTGGAACAGTGATTTTTCTTTCTTTTTTTAGAATCGACGGAATTATCCTTTATTTTGTTCATATTATTTCCTCTTTAATTGAAAATAGCAATAATTTATAAAGGTCTACATAAAAAATTTCGATCAACTATCGGTGTCAAATACCCCACTGTGGTGCCTGTTGATATTTTAACTGTCAACAGATATGGCCTTTTTTTGAATTTTTATAATTTGAAAATTGCTCATAACTTTATTCTCGCGAAATAATAAAATATAGAAACTGTAAAATTCAGTTCTTAAGGCACTTTTTTAATTAACCAGTGGCGTGGTCAGTTTTTTCACACTTGCTTTTTTTTGTCAGAAATAATAAAATATATTTTTTAAATAGAAATCATAGTTGGCTAAAATGCTGGCGTTTAACCCTGTCCAACGATATAAAGTTATGTGTATTTATTTCTAAGAATGAGAGAAATATTAGGTTTTTTATCTTTATATCGAAGGGGGCCTTGATTTTGTATAATTATTTTTTATGACAATTTAATATTCTATATTATTATTTATCTGCATAATTATAGACTTTTGAAAAGGTAAATTAACATTCTATATTATTATTAGTAGGTACTAATAATAATATAGAATGTTAATTTACCTTGCTTAGTAGGTACTAATAATAATATAGAATGTTAATTTACCTTTTCAAAAGTCTATAATTAGGCAGATAAATAATAATATAGAATATTAAATTGTCATAAAAAATAATTATACAAAATCAAGGCCCCCTTCGATATATAGATAAAAAACCTAATATTTCTTTCATTCTTAGAAATAAATACACATAACTCTATATCGTTGAAGAGGGTTAAACGCCAGCATTTTTTTAAGTTCATAGCCAACTATGATTTCTATTTAAAAAATTATATTTTTTATTATTTCTGACAAAAAGAGCATGTATAGAAAAAAACTGACTACGCCACTCGATTGTGTTTAAAAAAGTGCCTTAAGACCGTTTTTACAGAATTTTATTATTCCGCGAAATAAAAAAGTTATGGGCAATTTTCTCAAAATGGTAAAAAATTCAAAAAGACCCCGTATCTCAGTTGGCAGTGAAAATATCAACAGGCGGTTTGCGCCATTAAACGTGTCTCAGAAATCGAGCCCATGACATCTATGTCGGTTTTGCTCTATCTAGTCAGGAAATAGGTTTTCTCTGTTAAAACAGACCAATTTCGACCACCCTGTACAACGAACTAGCAGACAGAAAAGACGTTCTAATAAATAACACGGAAATAGTATATAGAATATATTTGGAACAGAAGAATTAAGTGAGCACGGAGGACTTATCTAAGAAACTCAATCATGATGATGATACATCTACAGGTTGTAAAAAAAGTGTACCAAAATTCCGATTTAAAAGTTTTGAAAAGCGCTCGCTAAATAATATTTACCTTGCTATATCCAATTCAGCCATTTTATTGCTGACATCCGAACGAATTTCTGTGTTTTCACTAGCCGATTTGCCGAATTTGTTCTTCATATTCTCGCGTTGTGATTGGCTGAGTAGCTTAACTCGGACAGGGTCATATCCTTTACCCAAGACCCTGTTGATTCTGTTCAGAACAGCATCCACGAATCTGTTGTATTTTTCCACGTAGACTTGTGGCATTTTCGGGCTGTTTTTTACACCACTACCTATAGGAAAATTTCGGAAAAAATAATGTTATAGTGTTATATAAATAGATATAAAAATAAACTTATATGCCCAGATTTACATTGTTTTACCAATAAAGAATCTGTCAGAGTTGTAACTGTATGATTTTTTAGCGCTCTGAGTGAAAGTAAAACAAGATACATCAGAGAAAGTGATTTCTTTTGAACTAAATCAAAGAGAAATGGAATATATTATGAAGACCTGATCAGGTCATTTGCGGATGGTATACCGGTCCATAGTGACCGAGAAAGTTCTTTACCTTGACCTAGATTCGAAAGTACTTGAGAAATGCTTGAAACTTCGATCAATTCATTTAAAAGAACCAACAAAAAAATTATTTATACCCCAGTCATTGTTTTAATCAAAAATAATATACTCACTAAAGAAAATGAAGATGAAGTGCCATTTCTTTTGTATTAGAAAGTTTTCTTTATACCTATTTAAATAAATTTCTATAATTTTTCGTGTATAATTCCAAAATGTTTTGCTGAATTTTCATGACCTTTTAAAGAGTCAGTGAAAAAAATTGAGAACTACTTATTAAAATAAATAGCATCACTAATCGAATTTCTTTTGTTTATTCTGTCATTGTCTGCACAATCCCAATTGTTTTTGACGTACTGCCATTAATACATGCAAAAATATGAATACCTGCTCATACAATCATATAAGTAAGTACCATAAAGACACACATAATTTTACATAAATAATATATTTAACTACATAACGGTACTGAAATTAACGCAATAAATTATACAGGTTCTTTAGATTTACTACCTATTTTATTTCATTTCATTATTTTCTACATGTATACTTATCTATCGATACATCTATGAAATTGAGTTTATTGTTTTTCTAATGTACAGTTCGTCTGCTGAATCTGTGTCTATAAAAGGAATGCGGACAAAAAAGATTTAAATAAACAGCAATATATTTTATACGTCGACTTGTCGAGTACGTCACCGCAAATCGCTCCGCCCACTCATTTTATTGGCTACTTGCAAATTTGTCGAATTTTTATTGATGGGACCCGTCGTCTAATTTTTTACGAAAAACATCGAGAGAATATCGTTTCCCCTCTCACGGATACCCCGTAACCACAGAACGGACAGACGTACTGTAACTGTTATTGAAAAGTCATATTATTATTGTTTCTTGGCACACAAATCAAATTTGAGTCATATTTCGAAAACGACAGCTCCCAGCGAAAAACTAGTTACGTCACACAATTTCAAATTCACCCTGTATTTCCGGAACTAAGAGGACTAGGACAAATCAGTGTGCAATATATTTAGTTTCATAAAAAATTAACACAGTGTTGAGAAAACTGCATCTATGTACCCCTACTCAAAAAAGAGAAACACTGTAAAACACACGAAAAAGGGACACCCTGTAGTTGCTGTTTTAAACAAGTAAGTACATTCATTAAAGTAATCTGTGAGCTTAGGGACTGTTTTTGTGTTTTACTTAATCACTAGATACAGTACAGTACGTCTGCTGCATCTGTGTCTATGAAAGGAATGCGGACAAAAAACATTTAAATAAACAGCAATATATTTTATACGTCGACTTGACGAGTACGTCATCGCAAATCGCTCCGCCCACTCATTTTATTGGCTACTTGCAAATTTGTCGAATTTTTATTGTTGGGACGCGTCGTCTAATTTTTTACGAAAAACATCGAGAGAATATCGTTTCCCCTCTCACGGATACCCCGTAGCCGCAGAACGGACAGACGTACTGTAACTGTTATTTAAAAGTCATATTATTATTGTTTCTTGGCACACAAATCAAATTTGAGTCATATTTCGAAAACGACAGCTCCCAGCGAAAAACTAGTTACGTCACACAATTTCAAATTCACCCTGTATTTCAGGAACTAAGAGGATTAGGACAAATCAGTGTGCAATATATTTAGTTTCATAAAAAATTAACACAGTGTTGAGAAAACTGCATCTATGTACCCCTACTCAAAAAAGAGAAACACTGTAAAACATACGAAAAAGGGACACCCTGTAGTTGCTGTTTTAAACAAGTAAGTACATTCATTAAGGTAATATGTGAGCTTAGGGACTGTTTTTGTGTTTTACTTAATCACTAGATACAGTACAGTACGTGTGCTGGATCTGTGTCTATGAAAGGAATGCGGACAAAAAACATTTAAATAAACAGCAATATATTTTATACGTCGACTTGTCGAGTACGTCACCGCAAATCGCTCCGCCCACTCATTTTATTGGCTACTTGCAAATTTGTCGAATTTTTATTGTTGGGACGCGTCGTCTAATTTTTTACGAAAAACATCGAGAGAATATCGTTTCCCCTCTCACGGATACCCCGTAACCACAGAACGGACAGACGTACTGTAACTGTTATTGAAAAGTCATATTATTATTGTTTCTTGGCACACAAATCAAATTTGAGTCATATTTCGAAAACGACAGCTCCCAGCGAAAAACTAGTTACGTCACACAATTTCAAATTCACCCTGTATTTCAGGAACTAAGAGGATTAGGACAAATCAGTGTGCAATATATTTAGTTTCATAAAAAATTAACACAGTGATGAGAAAACTGCATCTATGTACCCCTACTCAAAAAAGAGAAACACTGTAAAACACACGAAAAAGGGACACCCTGTAGTTGCTGTTTTAAACAAGTAAGTACATTCATTAAAGTAATCTGTGAGCTTAGGGACTGTTTTTGTGTTTTACTTAGATCACTAGATACGTCAAAATATACCGTATGATCGAAAAAAAATAGCGTCTAAGGCGACTGGATAGTGACAAACCGATGAGAATTTTGGCGAGGTCAATCCATAGACGTCATTTATTAAACATTGACATAAAACTTGTCAAAAATTAACAGTAATTATAGACAGATTAAGAAGCATAAAACGTTACACAAATCTATTTCGAAAAAAATATTTTTTCTCGAATTTGAAACTACACGACTTAAAAATTATTTTTAATCAATATAAAAATCCGCGCCATGGACTGACCTCGCCAAAATTATCATCGATTTTTATTCCCCTGTCGTCTTTGACGCCGTTTTTTTTTCGATCGTATCGTATAGTATTTGTTCTAGTTAACATATTGTTGTGTAAAGCTTTCGAACAACTTTCATATGTTTTTCCATGAAAAATTACCATAATTTTCAACGAGCAAACGTCAAAAAAGAAAGCATCGAAAAATCGGTATCGAAACAGAAGGTTTTCACGGAATTTGATCGTTCATCAACACGATCATCGGCTTGCTTGAACACGGAACCTGTACAATGTGGGTCAGCAGGTGACCTTGTTCTTAAAGTGGTCAGACAAACGATTTCTTCAGGTCAACACACCTACCGATACCCAGAGCTGTATTACTTTTAATTTCCCATCTGTTATTATTTTCAAGAATTAGTACCGTATTGATTTAAATATCATATACGATCGAAAAAAACGACGTCGTCATGGACTTTGAACCATATTTCTTTGTAATAATTTCCGTCAGGTCGACCTCTATAGCGGGTGTGTTTCAAAAGTGGCTAATCCCTATAAAAAGTGGCTCATCCCTTTTTTATTTTTTCAGTCAAAAAAACAAGATTTGATATTCTGAATAGAATGTCATACTACCGTATGATCGAGAAAAAACGGCGTCCAGTTGGCTGGGAAATGAAGATCGCTGTCATTTTATATGTAAATTTATATGGGAAATGTCATCGATCGTCATTTCCTAGCCAACTGGACGCCATTTTTTTTCGATCATACGGTATATATCAACTGTCGCTTAAACAAATAGTATTTTATTAAAACTAAACATAATTTAATTAAAATTAAAAATAGTATTTTAAATTTCAATCTAGAAATCAATGACTGTGTTCATAACGACAATTTGAGTCGAAATACTCAGTATGTGATGCCATTTATTCGTATTTTTTTTTAATATATGAATGAACCACCCTGTATAAGGATATTTAAGCTATTGTAAGTTAAAACCATGTTAAAACGTATACAGACAATTAAATCGATAATAATATTGAATATTTGAATATAGTGAAAAATCGTTTCATCTGCAAGCGATACCAACTAAACTTTTAGCGTGGCTAACGTCATATTCAAGGCCTGACTGTTTTGACAGTTCTACCGAAGTGTAGTTTATTTCATATTAATATTAATATTCGTGCTTTAGATCTAAATTTTAATGCTATTCAATTACTTTAACGCGATAAAAAGTTAATGTTATTTTTTAATACCTTTCTGTATAATATTTTTCATATTTATATCTGGCAAAATTATCATTATTTATTTATGCAAAAACTATATGCAGTACCATATGGCACAATACAAAAGCCCGACTAGTGCGGTGACGTCACAAATCGATGTCTCTGGCCCGTATGTCATGTTGGTTATGATGAACCATATATTTTTAACTCGTATATTATAGGAATTTTAATTAGTTTAATATTAGAAGAAATAGAAGTATCGTAACGACTTTCTTAGTAGTTCTGAAGACTCAATTACACATTTAATTGTGTGCATCCCATTTTTAGCTCCACATACCGTGAAATTACTACATTTGTCTGACATTTCCTTACAAAAAAAAGCTGTAATTACAGTTTTTTTGTACTATATGCTTGGGCGAGTGTGTGTTCTTTACGTATTTTAAACCTTATTTAATGATGCCTGGTTATACCTTATCATTGAAAAAAACGGCGTTGAAGAAGGCTGCGGAATGACAAACGATGATAATTTTGACGAGGTCAATCTCTAGACGTCGTTTACTATAAACTGGCATAAAACTTGTCAAAATTACAACCTTCATAAGGCCAACTGACAGAAAGCGCCATTAAAAAATAGAGAAACGTAGGGGGCCGAGTAAATGGCGTATAGGGCTTGACCTCGTCAAAATTATCATCGATTGCCATTGCCCAGCCTTATTTGACGCCGTTTTTTTTATACGCCTAAAAACTACCTACTATTTTATTAGAAATATTGCGTGATCAAAAACAAATTATATAAAGTGTTTTAAAAATATTCCTTAATATACAGGGTTACTTAAACTTGTATGTAGTTGATCACACAACATTTCTTTGTTTAAATAAGCTAGAATCTACGTATATGTTGTTAAAACTAATAAAATAAAATGATACAATACTCAATCCTTGTTCCCTGATCGAAAAAGACCTTCATGCTTCATTCCTCATGGCACAATGCTTGGTTTAGTACATTCAAACGTCAAAATTGTTAAGTAAAGTCGATAGTAATGCAGTTTTAGTAGTTTTTTTGTCAATTTTTTCAGTCCAAATCAAGGCAATAACTAAACTACGAACTACAAGACCGAAAAAGAGCTGATTCTAAATCATTTCGACAGAAGAGATGCTATTAATTGAAATATACCGTATGATCGAAAAAAAAACGGCGTCAAAGACGGCTCGGAATGAAATCGATGGTACTTTTGGCAAGGTTAAGCGCTAGACGTCATTTACTTAGCCCGTATTCTTCTTTATTTTTTAAAGCAGCTGCTGCTGTAAAAATGTCAAGTTGCCGCACTTATTTTTTATATTATTTATATATAACAAACCTTACAGGGTGAGTCAACGAAAGAGTAAAGTCCATTATCTCATTTGTTTCGAGGTTTACAAAAAAATGTTAAAAACAAAAGTTATAGGGAAGGTTGAGATACACATTTTAAAATTATTATAGAGTATACGGGGTGCATCAAAAAAGTGTGGCGGATATAACATATGTTTTTTTAAATACAACACCCTATTTTTTATTTTATTTTTAGATTCTGCCGAAAATTCTATAACTTTTTATATATAATGTTATATACCTAAAATTAATAGTTTTTGTAATATTTAAATTTGTTTATACAAATGTTAAATTGCAGTGTGGTAAAAAATTGTCAGTGGTACCATTGTTTCTGAAGTTGGAACACCAAAATTTGGTATGAGAGTTCTATAGAGATTAAAAAGAAGATATTTTAGTTAAATGTTACATGGTGTTCAAAATATATTTATAAATTTCAACTACTTAAAATTAAAAAATCCCAGATTTTTTAAATGGTACACCCTATATATTTTGATTTTTTCTGATAGATTTTGCAAAGCTCTTCAACTTTTATTAGGTATTATAGTCATATACCTATTTTTAATAATTTGCGATTTATTCCAATTTATTCTATTTTTACTAGAGATGAGCAAAACTGCGATTTTCCAATCGCAGTTGAAACTGCGATTGTGATATATAAATCGCTGCGACTGTAACCTGCGATTGGGATTTTGATATTTTTAAATTGGTACGCTGTAATCTGGGAAGCTCAATCCCAAAATTTCTAATAAAAAACAGAATAAATAGCGGAATAATTTTTTTTTATTAAAAACTTACAAAGAAACTGTTGGGTGTTTCGATGCCATGTGCCTTTTAAAATTTGTAGTGCGTGTTTTTTATGATATTTTTGCTGCACACATATTGCATTTAAAATTTTCATCAATTATCTACCAAAAAAAAATCCACAAATAACTTAGTTTCCTTTTTTTAAACATTTTTGATTAGAACAGACCGAATAAATTTAAAAGGGAAATTAAAAATACATAAAATGTTCAAAATATTTGAATGTGCTTTTAGACAGTAGGTATACTAACGAAAAATTTATTATAAAAAAGGTTGCCGCCAACCTTAATTCAGATAACTAGAAAAAAAAACTGTTTATTTTATCTTGTTTTCTTTTAAAAACATTTTCTTTATATGTAACTCAAAAGAAGCCGACGCCGACGGCTTTGATACCAGTCCAGGTCCAGTGCAAGTGCAAACTTTCGAACTTTTAGATAAATAAAAGGACAATATCACATTTTATATTTAAAATTTCTCTAAAATGAAAAAACTGATTGTAAAGGATGTATTTAAATTAACATAGCAGCGGATCCACAACTGTTAGTATATTCAGAAAATTATATTATATTATGGACTGTTATAAAAATGTTTATAATAATATAATATATAACAAAATATAATAAATAAAAAGGGATGTTTCTTTTCCGTGCTCTATATCTTCTAGTAAATAAAGGATAAAAATAGATAATTTTTTATAATTTGAATCCAAAACTGTCCTTATGAATCATTTTACCTGAATCATTACCGGGGAGCAACTGTAACTATAATTAGTCATAACCGAAAACAAGAATTTTTTAACCTTCTCAATCCATAATTATATTATAAATCTAAAACTATTATCAAAATTTAAAACTAATAAATTATATATATTATGCGGTATATAAACATATATAAGCCTATTTTCCAACGCTTCATAAAAATTACGGGGCCCTGATTGCGAATGTGATTTTGCGATCTAGTCTAGGCCGATGTGTTGGGAGCTGCGAACGAAAATCGCAATCGCCGCTCTTCGTTGGCGTGCCCACTCCCGATGCCGCGCGGTGCCAACGAAAATCGCAATCGCAATGCTGGCATGAGCTGCGATTTTCGTTCAGCTCCTCGTTCGCCTGTCCACTGCCATGTTGAAGACGCGCCGCCGCCGGCCGGGGCGTACGAGAATCGCAATATTGCGATTTTCGTTCGCAGCTCATCGTTCGGCTTCTCAGTGCCGTGTCGATGCAACACCGGTGCGAACGAAAATCGCAATGCTGTGATTTTCGTTCGCAGCTCTTCGTTCGCGTGCCCACTGCGATTGCAAATCGCAACTGGTGTAATATTGGTTGCCTAAAAATCCAAAATCGGCAGATATATGTTTCAATCGCAAGTCGCAGTTTGCTATGGAAAGGAATCACAGGTTGCGATTGCGAATTTACAATCGATGCGATTAAATCGCAGTTTGCGATTTTCTGCTCATCTCTAATTTTTACCCATATCTTTAATACAATTACGCTATAACATCATAGTTGCCACGACAAAAAATAATAATTATTATCAGAATTTCATATATCTGTTAAGCAAGTTAATAATAAAAGGTGAATTTTAGTTTAATTTGTTGTAATAAGTATTAATGTTAGAGGTAGAGGTAATTGTTTCAGATTTTCCTGAAAACGGATTAGTCAGTGTGACTGATATACACGAACAAGCCAAAATAAACATATTTTTGGTTCAGTACTATAAGAATAGATGTAGATTATCTAGAAAACATTTTCATATTATGTTATATTATAATATTTTCAGTGTGTAATGGACGGTTTCGCGGCAGTAGGAATATTGGCTTTACGAAATGAATTATAAACCAGAATTACTATGAGAAAAAAAAACTTTACTGTATGTCGAAGAAAATTTCAATATCAGTAGTCGTCAACAATTAGGTAATCTAGTCAGTATTACCCTAATCTGTGGCTATTCGCCCCGACGGAACATCCAAGTGTCATCTTTCATAATATAGAAATACACCAAGAAATCCACAACTACGATTTTAGTTTATTTGAGTAAAGTTAATTAATTTTAACTAATAATAACAATTGTCACTAATTATTAAACTACTAAACTTTGTTAAAAATAAGTAATAAATATTTTTGTTTTGTCACGGCAACTATGATGTTATAGCGTAATTGTATTAAAAATTAGGGTAAAAATAGAAAAAATTGGAATAAATCGCAAACTATTAAAAATAGGTATATGACATACTTAATAAAAGCTGAAGAGCTTTGCAAAATCTATCAGAAAAAAAGAAAATATATAGGGCGTACCATTTAAAAAATTTGAGATTTTTTAATTTTAAGTAGTTGAAATTCATAAATATATTTTGAACACCCTGTAACATTTAACTGAAATATCTTACCATATATCTTCTTTTTAATCTCTATAGAACTCTCATACCAAATTTTGGTATTCCAACTTGAGAAACAACGGTACCACTGACAATTTTTTGCCACACTGCAATTTAACATTTGTATAAACAAATTTAAATATTACAATAACTATTAATTTTAGGTATATAACCAAAGACATTATAAAGATAGACCGAACATCTCATTCATAAATACTCGTTGGTAGTGTATCAAACATTCCAATGTATCAAACAAGGACAGAAGAGACAGAGAAGTCTAAAATTTCCGACCCCGGCAACTAGGAGCATTTCGATTGTTCTAATGGCCAGTGGCGTATCGTTTTTTGGAAAGCATTTAATTAGTAAAGTAAAAAGTAAATTAATTAGTAAAATTTATACTCCATATTGATATACTATATTAACACTTTTCGTCAGATGAGTTTTGTTATAAGGTCTAATATAATACTATAATTAATATCCCACATATACCTATGTTGAAACGTTAGTAGGTGGTTTTCGAAAATCGCTCAACGTCGATTTTCAATTTAAACTTTCTGTTAGTTCTATATAAACTTTCAGTTACGTTTGAATATTCACAGGGTGACTCAGGCTTCCGAAACAGTTCTATATTAGGTTTGTGGTTGGTGATATTTCTTTCAATTTTTTTCAGAATATGGAGGCAATGGTAAAGCACATTTTAGACATTTTTGTAAACATAGGTGGCCGGAACATATTTTCAAACTAAAGTTGTAGATTTGCCATTAAATTTCCATTCCAGAAATACCTAGGGTTGCCACCTGTCCTTTTTGAAAAGGACAGTCCTTTTTGGAATAACTTGTCCTTTTTGACTTTTTTGACTTAAAAAGTCATTTTTATTTTCGTATTTTCCCTGAGAAAATTACCTACAGCAAACAGAAATATTCTTTGCGTCCAAATTTAATTAGAGATGTTATAAAACTTATAAATAAATTTTTCTTGTTTAGAATAGGCAACATTATTTCGAATGATAGTTTAGGTTTTAGTTTTACCATTTTTGATCTTAAAAAAGAACTTCAAAATTAGTAATTAGTAACGATTTAGTTCGCAATCGATAGCTTCCTGCCAAGTACTGTGTAATAGTTGTTTAATCTTGTATTATTAATAACTTCCTATACCTAAAATCAATATTTAATGAGAAAATTGAAAATTGATTCATTAAAAGTATCAAACATGTGTGCTACAGTATGGGATTTCTGTCGCATAATAATGAATTACGTTTGCTTCATCTACGTTACCGTAGATGGAGCTCAAGGCTTGGTAGGGTATGTATAAATAAACAAAATACAAGAAGCAAAAAATTATTAAGGCCTAACCCCTACATATATGCTTATTCTCTGCATTAAGTTCAACAGACTTGTCTAAACAAGGCCGAAGGGGCAGATATAATAAAGCAATAAAATGTAAAAAAGGTCGGGTAACACCTTTGTTTATTTGTTGAGCAAAATTCCTTTAGAATATCGTATATAATGACCAGAAATGACGCAATTTTAAGAAAAAAATGTCACTTTCTGGCTTATAATAAAATTTCAAATGCAACGTTTATATTCAAATTTGTTATGATCTACAACAGTCATTGGGACGAATTATAATTCAATTACTGGCTACTACGTTCTTGTTTTAATAGATTAATTATTACAAATATAATTAGAAATTATTTTGATTGTGAGAGGCTCCCTTGTGGGACGCCTATGTACAATGACGAAAACAATACCCACCTGTGAAAAGACAAATTCGGGTAATTTGAGCTTATTTTTCCACACACTTGACACTGTCGTACCATACTGAATTCGCAGATTCAAAAGTACGTTAAACAAAAACAAAAACCACCGAAAAACACTGAAAGTTCACTTTCGTCTTGATTCCGACTTCAAACACACCGCAAGCTAAACGTAGTACGCTATAACGGACCAAGGGCCTCGCGAGGGGTGGTGGGACGGACGGCTCATTTCATTCTGGAAGACTAGCAGCGACGTTGCCAATAGTTCTAGACGTTTCAGCACATTAAACAGTAAAAATGTCCTTTAATAGTAACGCATATATCCTCTGGTTAATAACATATTATTCCGCATGCTTCTTTAAAAATAAACTATTAATTTAATTAAGAAATTGAGATTTATTGATATCCGGTAAAGGTTTTAAAGTCACCTTTTCTGCAAATCAAACTGAGGAGATAGGCGCAAATTTGAGATGCGGCAATGTCGCCTTCTCTATCTCAGTTGATTTTTACAGTACGTAGTCAACCTCCGATTGTTTGATCGGGTTAAAATGTCTAATGTGATATCTGTTCTTACTAAATCTATGTATATAACATTATATACAAAAAAGTTATAGAATTTTACGCAGAATCTAAAAACAAAATAAAAAACGGGGTGTTTTTTTCATTTAAAAAAACATACGTTATATCCTCCACACTTTTTTGAAGCACCCTGTATACTCTATAATAATTTTAAAATGTGTATCTTAATCTTCTCTATAACTTCTGTATTTAACATTTTTTTGTAAACCTCGAAACAAATGAGATAATGGACTTTACTCTATCGTCGACTCACCCTGTACAAGATAGCTTAATAGCCGTAAAAATTTGTAGGCAACGCTGTCCGGTCAAGCTTAATCACGTGACTAAAAATTTATTTCGTATGAACTGTATGTACTTGAGTAAAAATGATATTTAAATGATGTAATTTAAAATTCATTTTCTTTTAGTAAATGGTGCTTTGACACCGATTTTTTTCGATCATGCAGTATTTCAAATGCTTGAAAATTGATATAATATAAGTAACTTCTTTCTCAGATATTTTAACTTTCAACTGTTGAAATGGAAATAGAATATCACAATCCTTTGAATAAGAAGGCTAAGGAAGGAGCATATCAAAAATCTTAGGTACACCGCGATGGGCCTCAAATATGGCCGACTTAAATTTCGGTTTATCAGTGTAATTTTATTTAAAAAATGTAAAACTATGATGTAGACGTGGGGTAGACTCAATAATTTGTTGTTTTATTTTACGTTGTGAATAAATGTTGGTCGTTATTAAAATTCTTATAAAAATATATAATTCCAATAAAAATAGATAAATTATAATAAGTATTTATTACCACAAACATCCGATACGCTACTGAAGCAGGTAAGTCAAATTAACGTATCTAAATTCTTTGACATCTAATCTTTGACAAGTAATAAATAAAAGCTAAAATGCAAGAAAAATATATAATTTAGTTAATTTAAGTGAATTTCATAAATGATCGGTTTACTACACGTATGTATATTATATAGTCACTTACTAGCGAAAAGTTGTTCCATTATTTCACTCAATTTTGCCGAGATCTACCGCACGCTACACAACCAACTATTTTAGAGTCTTTTTCGATAAATCGCGATAGTGTCACTGTTAATTTAAGTGCTGCCACAATTTCCATCTAGATTTACTACCTTTATACAACTATCAGTAGTAGAATAAATAATAAATAACATAAAATAAGCTCCGTAAAAACTGACAAATCCACAAAATTTCAAATCAAATTCAAATGTGTCAAATGAATCGTCAAACAGAACTGTCAAGGATCCCCACCCTAGAGTCCTTTTTCCGCCCACCATGCATGAATACATGGATAGCGTTATGCTCCTTCCTTAGTCTTCTTATTCAAAGTCACAATCCAACTACTTACCTACATATTTGTAGCTCCTTTTGCTTGAATTCAAAGAAGTAAATACATGCATTAGTGTTAAAAAAAGCAAAGAAAACAAGACAGAGATAAGTGTTAGTGCATTAGCCAAGTAGATGTCACACAAAGAAAGAACGTTATTATTAGTTACAGGGTGTTTTGTTTGTAAAATAAAACTCCATCAAATTTATTTTTTGAAACATGATATATTATCAAAGGTTGTTTTTTCCGAAAATGTTTGACAATTTTTTCTATCAGTTTTAAGGTCACAAGGTAATGTGACATTTACCTAGGATAATGCTAATAAATAAATAAATAAAAATAAATAATTTAACTACTAAAAGAAGAGAGAAAAATAAATAAGTTACATCTACTTTCACTACTAGTAGAACTACTTTTTTGATTAAAAAAAAGGTGGGAAATCGAACCATTTAACGTAGTTTTTAAGGAAAATTGATTGGAATTATTTTTTTTTTGGCTTATATACAGGATGTTTCTTAAAAAAGGGAAAGATTTTGACTTATTTTAAAAATAAAAATATGGAAAATATACTCTATTTCTTACTTTTGAGTCAATATTTTTTAATTCTCTTTCGTGTCGATTGCTGATTGAACTGGAGCCGGAAATGGCTCAAAACGAAGTAAGTAAATTACCAACAGATATTCAAGCTGAGGCGACAAACGCCATATCCAAACTACTTCCGTTTAAATCCCAAATAACTTATGAAAAGGAATACAAAAATTTTCAAAAATGGAAGCAATTAAAAAACGTGCGAGAAGAAATAAAGTTTTTAACCTATCCTCGCTGTTGAAGTATCATTTAATCTACCCTTGCGGTATCTACTATTTTTGATAGATATACGGCAGTTTTAACAGTTGCTTTGGAAAAAAAAAATTCTAAATTCAGTAAGAAATATAATTATCTATGTACAACGGGAACTATACAGTGTTAATAAGTTTTCGTGAAAATATATTACCTATCATCACTTGTTTAAGAAACACCCTTATATCATTTTCTAAGTCAATATGACTTATTTTGGTTCGATGTCCCTTGTAAGCAAAACCATTCTACTGAGAGTTGTACTTAAATAAATAAAAAAAACAGATTTAAAGACACTTATAGGCAAGTTACAAAAAAGAGAAAATAAAACTGAAACGAACTCGAGTCTGATTATTGTTTAAATTGTTCTACGCAAGCTCTTTGTTGGACTTATCTGATTTTCTTACTGTCTTTGGCTTGATGTGTGCGTTTGGTTCCGTGGTGCTTCACCTTTTTGTGGTGGTGTTTCTTCGCTCTGGACTGACGACGCGCGTTACGTACTTCGATGACGTCTTCCAAGCCGGATTCGTCATCGTCATCGTCTTCATCGTCGTCGTCGTCTTCAGTGTCGTCGTCGTCATCATCGTCATCGTCATCGTCAATTACACTACCTATACCGTCGTCCTCGTCATCGTCATCTTCTTCGTCATCATCATCGTCGTCGTCGTCATCGTCAGCAGAGACGACCGGTTCGTATGCTGGGACCGGGTCTACTATGATGGGTTGCTGGACGGTGTTCTGGGCGATTGCTTCTTCTTGCAGTTGGTCTTTTTCGATCAGGGAGTCGGGATTGTTGTCTTCTTCCTGCACGATTTCCGTACCTAAACCATAAAGAGAATTTTTAATAGCATTAAATCGATTTTGAACCACCCCATTTATTGACATATATGATAATATCCATGAATTTTTTAGCAAGCTGTATACCGGGTGTTGCATCGTCGGACGGGACATAGGAAATCCCATTAAATTTTAATGGGGTCAATTATTGACTTCCTTAATTATTTTAGAGAATAATTCTGTTTAGGTTTATTGAAGAGCATTAAAACCCACATTCAAAAGAATAACTTTAGATGTTTTTGATTAGCTCGTTTACGAGTTATCGCCGATTTCTTTTTAAATATTTCTCCTTTCTCCAACGTCAAATGAAGTTGTCATTTCAGAAATTTACCTATTTAGTGCTTTATTATTATTGAAAACTCATTCCTACATCGGATATCTTCAAGATGTATTTATAAATACAAATTAATATGAAATAAAGTAAAATAAAGTAATCAATTACAAGGTTAATTATAGTATTATTACAATATTCAATAACTTATTAATTTAGGTACTATTAAATTGTTAGAACTTTAGGATTTAAGAAGATGTTCAAATATTCCTCCATCGACTGCTAGACAACAACCCAGGCGATCATAAAATTCTCTTCTTACATTCGCTAGTTGGTAAACTGAAATTCTATTGCATTCTGCAGAAATAGCATTTTTTAACTCGTCTAGATTTGGGTATTTTTTATCCTTGAATATCCTGTGTTTTAAATGGCCCCAGAGAAAGAAATCATTTGGCGAAATATCAGGAGACCTTGCTGGCCAATTTACTGTATGATTTAGGTCAATAACATTTCCGTTAAAACTGTTGTCTAAATATTCCCGAACAGCCAGGGTACTATGTGCCGGGCAGCCATCCATTTGGTACCAAACTTCCTGATTTTTCCTAGCGGCATCACGTAAAGCAGGTAAAATATGATTTTCGAGTAGTTCCAAATAATATTCTGCTTTTAAATTTCGCCTAAGAAATAATGGCCCGATAATATTGTGTCCGAATATCCCTGCCCAAACATTTACTTTCTGTGGATATTGCGTCGTTGTTTCGACAAACCTGTGTTGGTTTTCTTTGTTCCAATATCGATAATTTTGAACATTGGGTTCATTATTTAAGGTAAACGTGCATTCGTCAGTGAAACATATGTTTTTTAAAAATTCCCTATCCGTGTTTGCTCTTTCCATCATATCAAAACAAAACGCTTGCCGCCGTGTTTCGTCCCCATCTCGTAGCTCTTGGTGCTTTTCATATTTGAAGGAATAGTATTTATGTCGTTCCAAAATTCGAAACGCTGTAGTGTGATCTATTCCTATTTCATCCTCAAGTTTCCTTGTGCTGATCTTTCCATCGTTCTCTTCCACGCACAATAAAACTTCCAAGTCGGTATCATTTCTTGCATCTTCTCTTTGTTCCTGCCTTGCTTCACATCTGCAGTTATTTATTAGGGTACCTTTGGTCTCAAATCTCTGGATATTCCTTGCGATTGTAGATTTTTCAGGTATCGGTCTATTCGGATACAGAGCAGCAAACATGTCCGACACCTTTTGATGGACTATGGATAATACCATTTAATCATCAATACTTTTTCTTCGATAGTGTAATTCATGGCTAATATTTTCGATGTAGGTATGAGTTTTTAATAATAATAATAAAGCACTAAATAGATAAATTTCTGAAATGACAACTTCATTTGACAGTTATCTTTTACCTTGACTGATGCTCATAAGTAAATACAAGGCCATAAGAAAGGAGAAATATTTAAAAAGAAATCGGCGATAACTCGTAAACGGGCTAATCAAAAATATCTAAAGTTATTCTTTTGAATGTGGGTTTTAGTGCTCTTCAATAAACCTACATAGAATTATTCTCTAAAATAATTAGGGAAGCCAATAATTGATTGACCCCATTGGGATTTCCTATGTCCCGCTCGACGATGCAACACCCGGTATAATTATATCAGTTTTTTATAAACTTTAATACTTGGCATATTATACAGGGTTAATCGACGGGTTGTTTTTTACCATAACTTTAAAACACCCTGTGCAATAATTTCGTGTGTAAATTTTCCTAAAATATAATTTTACGGTCAGAACCATGTCTCCTGGGTATTTTGTTTTTTGGATCCACCAATAATTACCACCAATAATTTTCAATTTTTTCAATTATCATTTCCTAGGATTTCCAAAGTATAGAAAAAAAGTGGTATCTACCTGTTTCTCCTTCGACGTCTTCAACAGTGTTGATCTGCTCGTCGGGCTGTTCCTGGACAGCGGCTTCAGCAGAGGCTTGGGCTTGTTGAGCGGCTTGAGCTGCCTGGGCAGCTTGAACTGCTTGTTGTTGCTGTTGCTGTTGAGCGGTGTTGGTAAGCACTTGGGCAGGTTCGTCATCGTCATCATCATCGTCGTCGTCGTCATCATCGTCATCACCTAGATTATCATCATTTTTTTCGTGTCAATAGTAAGTTTTCAATCAAATTTTTTCATTGAAATTAAAGAAAAAACTTTTTTTTTAAATATTTTATAGTTCCTTGGACTTTCTGTCTTTGAAAATTGCGTGTTTTAAATAGAACACCCTATATATTTTTTGCTTTTTGGATTCTACATGAATTTCTAAACACATTTCAGTCATTAGGTGTTAGTGTACTTTTTTTGTGTCACATTTAACATTTTTTTTTGTATTAAAATATTTGTTATAAATCATTTTGTTTTAATACGTATTAATAAAAATGACATACGCTGTCAAATGAACTTATTGATATAAACTATATTTTATTTTAAATAGGACACCCTATACCGGGTGCGTCTCAAAAGTGGCTCACCTCCTATAACTTTTTTATTTTTTCAGATAAAAAAAACGAGATTTGGTATGTTAGTATATATGACATAAATTAGGATTGATTGATTTTTACAACTTTTGATTTTTAAATGGCACCCTCGGTATATTTCTACTCTGTTCGATAGAAAATGACACTCTGAATAGAATGACATATCCTATGTCAACTTTTGACATTTTTGGATATGATTTAATTGAAATTGCAACATACGGTTCATAACGACAATTTGACTCGTAATACCATGTGTGTGGTGTCAAATTATTCGTAAAAAATTGCTTATTCCAAATATGCTAATGAGCCCTCGTTCCATTTGAAAAAAAAATGAGATATGATTAAAAATACGATTTGGGCATCTTTTAACCGGGCAGGACAAGACATTAAAAACATTAGACGATCAAATCTATTTTTCCAAACACACCCATGGCACTCTAGATTGAAATTTAATATACAGTTTGTCAAAAGTTAACATATGATATGTCATTCTGTTCAGAGTGTCATTTTCTATAGAACAAAGTAAAAAAAAATACCGAGGGTGCCATTTAAAAATCAAAAATTGTAGTAATTTCCGGTGAAACAGGAAGTGGCCGAAAATAATTGGAATACGTCAATCAATCCTAATTTATGTCATATACTAACATACCAAATCTCGTTTTTTTCATCTGAAAAAAAAAATAAAAGCGTTATACACCCGGTATGTTCTCTGATTTCAGTAATATATACCCTTTCTTTTCAATAATTTTAATACAGTAGGTTTATAATTTAATTTTTTTTATACTGGGTGTCTTTAAATAAGTCTAATTGACTCCAAAAACACGTCAACGGTGTATATTTTGCAAAAAAAAATTGTCTTTTGAAAATTTGACATTTTTTTATATTTTTTTTCGTGCTTCAGAAAATTATTTCCACTAATTTTTGTATTGTTCTGAATGCCTCACATTGAAATAAGACTAACAAACTTCTACGCTCATTGAAACCACCAATTTTGAGGTTTTTAATGAAGCTTTAGTACGAAAATCGATTACAATAAAAGTCCAGTTAGAATAAATAAATAATTAATTTATTTGTACACACATGAAACAACAACAACATATTTACAATGGTATTTTATTTACAAGGAGAGAGGTTAGTGCACAAAGGACCTACCTCCGCCTAAGATATCATCGAAAAAACCGAAGTAATCTCCTCCCTCTCCTTCGTCATCGTCTTCAGCAGCGTCATCGTCATCATCATCGTCGTCGTCATCTCCTAAAATGTCATCGTCATCATCATCATCGTCGTCATCAGATGATTGACGTCCTGTGGCTTTGCCTTTATGATGTTTTCCGTGATGGGCACGACCTGCAATCAAATTAATGTTGATTTGAATGTGATAGATGCTTAAGATGTCTTAAGCCCAAGTAGCATTTTCACGGCTTGCGACCACATGTTTACTAAACACAACGTTGGATTAGTTACAAAAAATAGTTAGCTCCCTACCTTGGGTATTAAAATAAATTTAAACGTTTTTATAACGTTGTGCCGACGTTGGACTAGTACTACAGCAAAGTAGAAGCTTCTGCGACGTCGAATAAACGTTGTCTTGTAACCTTTTTTGCTTAAATAATCTTTAGGTGATTCGGACAACGTAGTTACAACGTTGGACAATATAGAGTTTTCCGACGTCAGTTTCAGGACCTATTCCACGTTATGCAAACGTCGTCTGTTTTACTAATTCCAACGTTGTTTAGATTTCCTTATTCTTACGTTGGTAGGACGTCGAGTCTTAAATCTTAAATTATCACTTCATTGTTCTGTTCAGTCAGACAGTTCAGTGCTGTTTTTGTTTTTATAAAAAAAAACTTAATTAAAATGGGACATAAGAAAGGTACATATAAAATTAAATTTAAATATACATCGACATATATTACCGATAGTTTATCCACTCCCTCGTTTATTTAGATTATAGAGGGCGGCACAAGCTAGACTCTAGGATGACTAAATTAGGCAATCTTGCGACTAGTATACTATCTGTTAAGGCCGAACTGCGACTTTATTAGTCCAGTATGCGACTACTCGAACTACTCCATCTTAATCTCCAAAACAACAAAGTGAAAGCCGCCATGTTGTTAAATAAGAAAATGTTTCGTTCCTAAAATAGCAATTCCTGCTTTTTGAATACATTAACTTGAAATATATGACCCTAAAAAACACGCGGAAACAATTTTTTCGACTGCGAATAAATTATTCTCATTTTACTAAAAAAAAGAAATTCAAGAAAGTTTTTAAAACTTCTTTAATTTGAAGGCCCATTAGTATTTTTCAAAGTAGAAACAATACATTTATCAATAAAGTTGTTTGGGTTTAACTTTTTTGCCTTGGGTAACGAGTTACAGAGTCGGTTAAAGTGTTTCAATAATTATGATCTTCAAACATCCTCCACACTTAAATACTTTTATTTTGTTTTCCTTCACTGCCATCTGACATATGTCTCTAACTAAATCATAAAAATAATATTTTTACTATAATTATCCCAATTTAGGATAAAACGCGACTTAGACGCCATATTAGTTTTGTATTTCTGTGAATTAGGATATTAAACAACGTTGCAGTTTGTACTAAATTAGGCTTCTAGTCAACGTCGGTATCCAACGTCGTTTCGACCCAAAAATTATTCTCCAAACTAGTGCAGACTAGGGTTGGCACGAGGTTGTGCCGACGTTGCGCCCCGACGTTTGGTCGCGTGACACAACGTTGTCCCGACGTCCAAATGCTGCTTGGGAGATGTTTAAAAAAACTTAAAAAAACCATCCATTTACTTTTAGTGCATAGCGATTTTCAGCAATCGTGTAACTTTTTTATTTATAAAGATTTTCACATACTGTCTGCGAAGAAAATATAGCAGATCTATTAAGAAAGTTTTTGAAAAAAAAACTAGATTCAATTATTTCTGATAGATTTCGAGATATCGATTTTTGAATTCAGATTCTAATAGCGCGACCACTGTCAAACACCAAATCAATTCCACTTATTTTGACCAAATGTGCAAGTGTTTCTAACTTGCACTTAAAAATTTACAAGCTATAGGGAAAATTACAAAGACTCGTTAATAAATAAACAAATAAAATATCACGAGACGTAATTAAATTGTGAAGCTGAACGCATGATGTACACCCTTTCCCTAGAACTTCCTTCCATGTTTCTTAGCAATGTAACGTACGTCTGCTGGATCTGTATCTATGAAAGGAATGCGGACAAAAAACATTTAAATAAACAGCAATATATTTTATACGTCGGCTTGACGAGTACGTCACCGCAAATCGCTCCGCCCACTCATTTTATTGGCTACTTGCAAATTTGTCGAATTTTTATTGATGGAACGCGTCGTCTAATTATCGTTTCCCCTCTCACGGATACCCCGTAGCTACAGAACGGACAGACGTACTGTACACAGTTTCTCGGTTTATTTCATACGTTTGGCAACGTTTTTACTGTTCAGTACATTATAAACGCATTGTAATCTTCTTACATAAGCCCTTGGTATTGTAATAATAAAAAATAGTACAATTACCTTCACTAGCTTTCTTGGCTTCGGCCAAAGTCGTCGTCTCAGCTACTTCAGCCACCTGAGTTGTTGTAGCTTCCTCTTCCTGTTTAGCTTCGGTAGAAGATGTTTCAGCTTCAGCTGCTTTCTTGGTTTCAGTCTCAACCTTAGCTGCTTCTGTCGTGCTACTTTTAAACACCCCTTGAGTCTCTTCTTGTTTGGCTCCTTTGGTTTGGACGGCTGTTGCTGTTTCTGATTTCTGTTCAGTAGGTTCGGCTGTGATGATGATTGGGTTGGCTTGACAGTAGAGTGACAGGCACAGGAGGGCCGCTCCTAGGAGGTACAGCCTCATTTTGTGGGTCTGGAATTAGAAAAAATACATAATTGTATAGGGTGGGTCAAATTGGACGCTTTTAAAGGGAAACGCCCTTTTCTACAGGAGATAGACAAAAACTAATATCGATATCTGGAGCTAATTTTTTTTTGCTATGGAAAAATTTGTATTTTTATGAAAACGTTTCTAAAGCACTTTTTTACGTAGAATTTAATGGTTTAAGTATAATTTTTTTTTCAAATTAATAATTTAATAAGAGTTATCAACAGAAACATTGATTTTTTGAACTGAAAAAGCCTAAAATTACCTTTCCAAAAATATAGCAGACGTGGTATTTTGTCATAGTCCCCTTCGAAATACAGAATTTTTAAAAGTTCGCCACTTTTAACTAGTAGGCTTTGAAACTCTTATTGATGATCTGCCTCTGACAGAACTCGGAAACATATTTTTCCAGCAAGACGAGGCACCGCCTCAGAACGCTGAAGTTATCAGCAAATTTTTGCAGCCAATTTCCAGAATAATTGAATAGTTAACCAAGATTCCAGCCGTTGGCCGTCGAGGCCGCCGAACTTAGTGCCTATGGATTTTTATCTTTGCGAGAAAATAAAGGATCTTATTATAATCTATACGGGCTAACTTCCATCCCTACTAAGTTAATGAATTCCGCGAGACATGTTCAAAAACTGTCCCGTCTGTAGCAAAATCTCATGTCTTGGTTTGCTATTTATTTTTATTGTTATTAGATATAGTTTAAATGTGTTGATGTTGTTAAATATAGTTTAAATTTTTATAAAATTTTGCTTCTCTCATTGCAAATATTATTTTCGTTTTAATTGCTGCTCACAGCTAGATTTTTTTTGCATTACAGACGGCGTTTAAAGCCTACTTATTCAAAGTGGGCGAATTTTTAAAAACTCTATATCTCGAAGAGGAATCGAGCAAAATGTCAAGTTTGTTATATTTTTGGAAAGGTAATTTTAAATTCTTTTCGATGAATTACAAATATACAGGGTGTCCCGTATAAAACTAAAATTTTCTGTTGATAATTCTTAAATTATTGATTATTTAAAAAAATTATGCTTAAACCATTAAATTCTACGCAAAAAGGTGCTTTGGAAATGTTTTCATAAAAATACAAAATTCTCCATAGCAAAAAAAGTTACAGCGATTTGTTTAAAATGCAGATTTATGAAAAACACCCCGTATAACTCCGAAACGGTAACAGATATCGATGTGCGATATGTATATGCCCACCCTGTACATGTGCACGTAAACCTTCAAATTTTAAGTACTTTTAACCAAAACGTTGTGTAAGCAAAATAAATAAAGACAATGGAAGTCCGAAATTCTTTTAGTTTGGTAGTAGATACAGATTATAAACTTTGTTTTTTCTTTATAGTTTTTCGTGGTTCCAATTTTCGGAATCGGGTACTAGTTAGGTTACTAGCTTGCGCACATAGCACGCCCACTTATGGCCTGTAAAATTGTGCACAGCGCCTGACAGGCACGGTTATTAGAGAGATATCGGAAAACCGAATAGCGTCATGCAGTATTTACGCGTACCTTATCATGGTTACGATATGCGCGAGTCAATTTTTAACGCAACGTTACCGCCTGACGTAATTTGCGGATCAATTACAGCAAGCGCTATTTCTAAATAACGTTTAAAAATTGCTTAAATGGGCATGTGCGGGTATTTGACAACCGGGGCCGGCCGCACAGTAGGCAATATGTCCAAACCAAGTTGCAAAAAATAACATCCACAGTTAGCATTTATGGCAATAACATTAGATTGGAAACATATTAGTTAAGAGAACACCACATAAAACTAACAAAAAAACATATTCGGAGTCTCTCTCGAGGGACTGTAAAACGAACTTTGCGCAAAACCTACATTTTCAGTTAATTTGTGCTTACTTTGTTATAAATATGGTAATCGTATATCATATAGGATGTTCAATATTCTACGCCAAACTTTCTAAAATATAAAATAATTTTTCTTCGTTATTTTAAATGGAACGCCCTGTATATTATTTTTTTATTAGATGGAAAGTTAAAAAATGAACATTTTTTGTATTTAGAGTATTTCAAAAGTTTGAACGGTTTCGCAGATACGCGCAGTATTATTTCATATGGCGCTTTCAATGGTAAAATACGAGAGAAAAATCATTGGGTGGCTTTGATAAAAATTTACTGTGGAAAATGCCATATGAAATATAAAACCGCAAATATCTGCGATTAATTCTCCGTCTACTGAAAAAATAATATACAGGGTTCCATTCCATTTAAAAAAACGAGGAAAAATTATTTTATATTTTAGAAAGTTTGGCGCAGAATTTTGAACATTCTGTATAATTTACGATTTTCATATTCATAGCAAAGTAAGTACATACCATCTAAAGTAAATACCTAATATAGTTTTTATTTCAGGACAGTTCTTGTATTTTTAATAATTTTTTTAAGAAGGGCTGAAAAATACATATTTTTTATTTATTTTTTAATATCTCTGAAACTATCAAAATATATTTATTCATATCTTAGGGTTATGTAAAGTGATCTGAAAGGAAGCCAAAAATACAATAATATACAGGGTATTCCATTAAAAAAAATCATCAAGGTCCACTGACACTTTTTTGAGCCACCCTATAGAAGTTAAAATATTTTCTTGAAATACATCCTGGCTCATACTTTAGGTTCGCACTTAAACAAAATTCTTAAGTTTTTTATTCTAGGAGCTACAGATGCCCGACGCACTATTGCCGGACCCTGTATAATGATTTTGGTTCACCCTGTATAAGCAAATTATTTTGTTTATTTGGAAAATACCAAATTACAACAAAAAAGATTTTTTTTTCAAAGTAACCAACTAATGAATTTTTATTAAAAATTATACCGGGTGCGTTTCAAAAAAAATCACCCCTATAACTTTTTTATTTTTTCACATAAAAAATTGAGATTTGGTATGTTAGTATATGACATAAATTAGGATTGATTGACTCATTCGATTGTTTTCGGTCACTTCCTGTTTCACCGGAAATGACTACAACTTTTTATTTTTAAATGGCACCCTCGGTATTTTTTTACTTTTTTCGATAGAAAATGACTCTCTGAATGTCAATTTTTGACATTTTCGAATATGGTTTATTTGAAATTGCAAGATGCGATCCATAACGACAATTTGACTCGAAATACCAAGTGTATGGTATCAAATTATTCGTAAAAAATGCTTTTTCCAAATATGCTAATGAACCAACCTCGTTCCATTTGAAAAAATTGAGATATGATTAAAAATACAATTTGGGCATCTTTTAACCGGCCGGGACAAGACACTAAAAACATTAGACGATCAAATCTATTTTTCCAAGGGTCCTTGATTAAAAATTAGTGTTTTTAACACACCCATGGCACTCTAGATTGAAATTTAAAATACAGTTTTGTTTTAAGCGAAAATGTCAAAAGTTTACATATGATACATGTCATTCTATTCAGAGTATCATTTTCTATCAAATAAAGTAAAAAAAAAATACCGAGGGTGCCATTTAAAAATTAAAAGTTGTAGTCATTTCCGGTTAAACAGGAAATGGTCAAAAAAAATTCAATACGTCAATCAATCTTAATTAGTGTCATCTCTTAAATTTCGTTTTTTTTATCTGAAAAAAATAAGCAAAAAATCTTAAAAATATATATTAATATCTATTTTTAAATAAAAATAAAATAAAATTCTTTACCTATGGTGTGTTCCTACTCAAATTACCCAACGGCTAACCTTAGTCGAATGTAATTTTTGATAAAATAATCCGCTATTTATATATAAGCCAACTTGATCTAGTTCCGTAACGCTTAGAGCTATAATAAAATAAATGTCCGGTGTACTACAGCAACGTGTTTATTTATCAACGACCTTACTACTACCCTTCTACTATACATGTTAGAATTTTTTCCTTATAACACCATTTATTTGATATATAAATGCTCTAATTACTAGGCAGGAAATTAAAAATAATCCGTCGTTTAATATGTTAAAGCCAATCCCACATCAAAATCAATTAGTTTATTTTTCTACGATCAAATCATCATCATTAGATCAGAGGCTAGAGTTAAGTCCAGTCTACACATAAGGTTTTACCTGGCAGTCTTAACCATAAAATAATTAACTAGAAAGAAGTGTCAACTCTGTGTTAAATCGTGGAAACACGATACGCCACCGAAAGCCTTCGTTGTCGTCTGGAGAACTAATTTTCCAATTGACAGGTTGACATGACAAGGACATGATGGCTTAATTTTAAAGTTGTAGTCATTTCCGTTTCCGGTTATTCAATGGCGGGCCCTCTTTCAGTTCAAATGTATTTTGTATTTTTTCTTTTCATGAATAAAACCAAAAAATAATTTATTCGCATATATTTATTTGAAATATGGAACAACGTGACTAAATAAATATAAAAATATAGAGGATTGTATTGTTTCAATACCAATTAGTTAATTACATGTACTTTTAACGTAAATTAGTTAAGGTATAAGCATGACTTACATTAATTTGTAAATAAACACACGTATTCGCAGACTTCAAGGACAGAAAACGGACACAGGAACATGAAAACGGGAGCCTTATACAAAAACCTGAAAACAGAAAAACAAATTTTTTTATACTAAAATTAACAATGTAAAAATATCAATAGGTATAAAATATAAATATACTGTTTAAAAAAGCTTCCATTATTCCCAAAGAGACGGGTCATAAATCAAAAAGAAGCAAAAAGAGACTTTTAGTCGGATAACATAATCAGATTATCAGTCCGATTTATTGCATTATTGACAATAAATCGCACATACTGGAGATAACTAATGTTGGCTATAGTTAAAAATGATCTTACCTTGCTGTAAATTGTTTCCATTTTTAAAAAAATCGCCGATCAAAGAGATTATAACACCATTTTCTTGCATCTAAAAAAATGTAAAAACAGTGTTTATTTACTACCTATTTTTCATATACATGGGACATACATACTACTGCAGAAACGTCATTTTCTCCAGGATTCTTCATGTAATATATATTTTTGATATACTTTATTACCTATATATTTATAATTTCAGCCGAAATTTTAAATTGAACTTCCAAAACGAAAATAAACGGAATGAATTAAAATTCGAATATTTTCGAATTTGTTCTAGAACAAATCTGAAGTTGTCTCTGAAACTGAAATCTGTCAATTCTAAACTGTGAAGTTAGACAATAGTTAGACAAAAACAATGCTGTCCTTGTCTAGGCGGCCATACTTGTCGTGAGGAGAATGACAGGAATGACACTAAACAGTGAAATAGGAAAATTGGAAACAGTCATTAGTGTCATTCCTGTCATCTCCTGACGACAAGTATGGCCGCCTAGACAAGGACAACAATGTTTCTGTCTAACTATTGTCTAACTTCACAGTTTAGAATTGACAGATTTGTTCTAGAACAAATCGAACAAATTTCGACGCCATTTTAATTCTCTCCGTTTAGTTTTGTTTTGTAAATTCAATTTGATATTTCGCCTGAAATTTATAAATATAAAGGTAATAAAGCATATAAAATATATATTACATGAAAAATCCTGGAGAAAAAGACGTTTCTGCAGTACTAGGTATGTCCCATGTATATTAAAAATAGGTAGTAATTAAACACTATTTCCATGTTTTTTAGATGCAAGAAAATTTACAGCAAGGTAAGATCATTTTTAACTATAGCCAATATTAGTTACCTCCAGTATGTGCGATTTATTGTCAATAATACAATAAATCTGTCTGATACAATCTGATTGTTATCCGATTAAAAGTCTCTTTTTACTTGTTTTGGATTCATAAAGCAGGTCTCTTTGGGAATAATGGAGCTTTTTTAATTAGTATATTTATATTTTATACCTATATTGATATTTTTACATTGTTAATTTTAGTATAAAAATGTGTTTTTCTGTTTTCAGGTTTGGTTTGTTATGGTATAAGGCTCCCGTTTTCATGTTCCTGCCCCCGTTTTCTGTTTCTGAAGGCTGTGAATACGTGTATTTATTTACACATTTCTGTAAGTCATGCTTATACCTTACTAATTTACGATAAAACTGCATATAATTATGTAATTGATATAGAAATCATTCAATTCTTTATTTTTTTATATTTATTTAGTCACGTTGTCTCATATTTCAAATAAATATGTTTGAATAAATTTTTATTTTGTTTTATTTATGATAAGAAAGAGTACAAAATACATTTAACCTGAAAGAGGTGCCCGCCATTGAATAACCGGAAACGGAAATAAAAATGAAGCCATCATGTCAACCTGTCAATTGAAAATTAGTTCTCCAGACGACAACGAAGGCTTTCGGTGGCGTATCGTGTTTCCACGATTTAACACAGAGTTGACACTTCTTTCTAGTTAATTATTTTATGGTCTTAACTATTCAGTCAAAACGTATAAAGTAAAAGCAACCATAGAATGTTTTAATTCATTACAAATAGTGCTTTCCCGATTATTGCATGAAATTTTTAAAAAAGAAATGCTGATTCGATACAGGGGGTCAAAAAAATTGTGTATCTAACTTCGTTGGGTGATTCTGATAAAAATAAACCAAAAAGTTTCTATATGAACATAGTATGCCCTAAAATGCTTCCCGAAGACGTTACAGCTCTCGGTAAATAAATAATTATCTTTTGTACAAGACGATAAAATGGTATTTCGTCGACCGAAAAGATTAATTCGCGAGCGATGAACTCGCGAGTGAATTATTTTTTTTTTACTATGTTCATATAGAAACTTTTTGGTTAAGTAGGGCTTGACCTCGCCAAAACTGTCATTCCACAGCCCTCTATGACGCCGTTTTTTTCGATCGTATGGTAATTTATAGTAAAAATCAGAAAATAAAAATTATAAAAGATCAATATAACACTTTTTTTAAAATATAAAAATTTACTTACCTATGCAAAAAAATTGACGAAAAAAAACAATGTAGGTACTGAAAATCAAAACTGGAGTCCGTAGAGAAAAAAACACGCAAAAAACTTGACACTTCCGACCTTGATAACGATCTTTCGACTACTGAAGACGGAAGCGCGACTAATCCGTGAAGAAGACATGGAAGAGCGGTCCCCCAGAAGGTCCAAGTAGGCCGGATATCGACCAATGGCCAATCGAAGAACGAAGAAACAAGTTGGCGGGGAACAGTGAAGAAGATCGCGGAGCGGCGATTGCCGACGCGGTGGCAAAACAAACGAAGAAACGTCTCGAGCAAAGCCTACTTAGACTCATACACTTGAATGTTTATTAAGGTGTCTAAATCGGTGACAATGGTAATGCTAAAAAAGTGTCGATAAATGATTTTATTTAAAAAAAAAAAACATGTGCGCCATTGACTTTTTTTCTTTTGATATGTTCTGTAAGCCGTTTAATGCCAATTAAAAATTATCTCTTGATATTTTGTCGAATTCGGCCTCCTTGATGAGATAAACGCAATTTTATTAATCACAATTAATAAAATTAAAATAAAAATAAAATTAATAAATTATATATTTTATCAAATTCATTTTTAAATATTATTACCTATTTGTTATTACTACTATTAGTCCAATATACAGAAATTTCAAATAAAACAATAATGGTATTTAAGATAATTACAAAAAAAAAACTAATTTTAATAAGTTTTAACATCCTGTACCTCTAAAACTATGCATTTTCATAGCCATGTATATGTTATAGGAACCATCCATATATTATAATATATCGAAAAAATATTAAGACTTTCACACCCTGTAGCTACGAAACAAAGCAGAATCGCACCTATGTTGATATGAAAAATAAATCTTATTTTTACGTGAGGAATCTCCCCACGAGAGATGGCACATGTTTTTTGAAACATCCTGTATAATTCATAAAAGTAGGTGATTACGAGTAATAAAACGTACTCCATATAAAAACATATTTCTAAAAATTACACATCTAATACCATACCATCGAAAAAAAAGGCGTCAACGACGTCTGGCCAATGACTATCGATGATAATTTTGGTGATATCAAGCCCTAGACCTCATTTACTTGGCCAATAAAGTTCTAAGGGAAGCATTTTAGGGACTTTTTGTTTTATTTTTGTCTGTAAAATCACACAACGAAGTTAGAAACACTATTTTTTCGACTCCCTGTATAGTAAATGACGTCTAAAAATTGAACTCCCCAAAATTACCACCGATTCTCATTCCCCAGCCGTCTTTGACGCCGCTTTTTTTCGATCATACGGTATATTAAGCACGGTGAAATATTTGACTAAAAAGTAACAGTGGCATTTTTTGTTTCTTTTGTCTCGGCATGACCAAAAAGTGAATCAGTAACATTCTTATTAATTATAAAATCATTTAGCGTATGTGTCATTCGTTATAAGACCGAGGTATTGAAAAATATACGAGGAATTTAGACCGGCCATATACTGGCGCAACTCGCAGCTCTACTAACCCTGAAGAGAAATCGTGGAATTGGTATTCGAACCGCCCACAAAGAACGTTTCTCGATATCGGCGTTAATTTCGGCTGTTTTATTTTATTTCCGCTTTTACTTAGACCTGATTTGGTATTTTACTTTTCATTTGGCACGTTTTGCTTTCGATAGAATCGAAAAAATACACTTTCTTTTGGTATTTAGTCGATTTTCTGTTCATTGCCGGCGATTTAAAAGGGTCAAAGGGTTTAAAAATCTCCATTAGTGTATGAGAGAGGGATTTTATAATTAAATTGAAGGGTCCGAGCTGTTACGAAACGTTCCAACCTTCCTCAGACAATATTAATGCTTGAGCACATTCTTCGCCAGTAAAATTTCTTGTTTCACGTGCACGTTGCATATTTTTGATATAATAAAAGGACGAAAACGACTGACACTGACAACAAGCATCTCTATGTGACATTTACTGGTAATCCGTGTTTTTCCATAGCCTGCTACTTACTTTAGTGAGTAAAATGAAAAAATGTTAATTAAAACCAATATTAAATCATGTCATCCTATAAAATGTTGTTTCTCGTGTAATAAGGAAGATAATGGAGTAAATAAAAAAATAAAATGTAAAAAAAAAGATAAAGCTAAAATGTGATTTTAATTTTAACTTGATACTGTAACTGATCAACTCTACAGGGTGTCACAAATTTTATTAAAAAAACAAGTTATAATTGCTACACCCGGTATTAGTATAAAAAGGGTTCCTATCAAAATACAGTTAGTATAGCAACATTGTGGAAAGAATAACCTATAATTAAAAAAAAATCGTCCAAATCGGATAAGTGGTTTTGACAAAAACTTAACTTAAATTTTTGGTTATTTTTTTGTGGTGCGGTAATTTATTGGGGAAGTGTATAAAATAATTTTTCTTTGTTTTTTTTTAGTGGAACACCCTGTATAGTATTTTTTTATTAGACGGTGAGTTAAAAAATGAACATTTTTTGTATTTAAAGTATTTCAAAATTATTAATGGTTTCGCAGATACACGCAGTATTATTTCATATGGCTATTTGAATGGTAAAATACAAGAGAAAAATCATTGGATGGCTTTGATAAAAATTTACTGTGGAAAATGCCATATCAAATTTAAAACCGCTAATATCTATGAAACCGTTAAAAATTTTGAAATACTCTAAATACAGAAAATGTTCATTTTTTAATTCACCATCTATTAATAAAAAATATAGAGGGTGTTCCATTTAAAAAAAACGAAGAAAAATTATTTTACATTTTAGAAAGTTTAGCGTAGAATTTGGAACATCCTGTATGACTTACGATTACCATATTTATAGCAAAGTAAGTGGAGTCAATCTAAAGTTAATACCTAATATGGTTTTGATTTCAGGGCATTTCTTGTATTTTTAATAATTTTTTTTAGAAAGGCTGATAAATATATGTATATCTTTTATTTATTTATTAATATCTCAGAAACTATCGAAATCTATCTGTATATCTACTAGTAGTTCTTATTCTACTAATAGTATTACCTTTGTTTATATATACAAGGGTATTACGAAGTTTTCTTTGAAAAATATTGACTAAATCTTCAATAATTATTTTCGAAATTCTCAGAGTAATTAAAATGTGTGTAACTACCTAGTAGTAAATATTTTCCTAATAATTGTATGTATATAGGTAGGTATTTCATGTTACCTTGATTACTCTTATTAATTGTTTTCAAGAATATAATATATAATTCTAAGTTATTTTGTCACGTTTTGCCACAGCTGTACCAATCATTTTTAGAGCAAAACAAATTCCAACATTGTTTAAGACTACATTGTGCTAAGATAGTAATTAAAAACAAATAAATATAGATACTACAAGGTTTACGTAAAGAAAAGAAAATAATATAAAAATTAACCAAGAGTATACAGGGCGAGTCTTAAATAAGTCCAAATATTTTTAGAGGTAGGATATTTCGACCCCAGAAAAAAAAATTGATTTTTTTTTAATTTTTAGTTAAAAATCATAATATCTTGAAAATATGGCAACATAGGTAGTAGATTAAATCTATGAGAAAGAAAATCCAGAAAAAATCCCGTGGTTCTCAAAATTTAAAAGAAAAATCATTTTTTTTTTAATTTTCAAAGTAATATCACAGATTAGGTATCCTATAAGTATACAGATAAAAATCTTGTCCCTAATTCGTGGTACGAAAATTGTTTTATATGACGATGTGCAAACGAGTCAAATTTCCTGTGTGCAAAAATAAACTCGCGTAAAATATCAATAAACAGCGTAATAGAGAGATATCGCTAAACCGAATAGCGTGCCTGGACGTTAATAAGGCCAGGTGTTATTTCCTTTACGTGAGGTGGTATTAACTCTCTTCATTTATAGTTATCGGATCGGAAAGAATTCTGATCGCGTCGCGTCCGCTATTTAAACTTAACCTAACTTTGAATTTAAAACTTTGAAATTGTTTTGTTTACTAGGTATTTTAAAACTAAAGGGCTAAAGTGCTTATTTCCAGTGCTTTATTGTTCAACGTCTACCAGTGGGTTTAGGGAACAAGTAACAAATTCTGTTAGAAGGGCTAAGTCGTCATCTGCTGTAAACCTAAGACTCTTTATAGGTTCTTTAGTATTGGAAGAGGTGGAATCCATATTTTGCGCCATATTTATTTAATTAAAACTAATCCCAGCTACTTAAATATCAAATTACCTAATAAAACTAAAGCAATAATTCAAAACAATTCAAACATAACCTAAAATAAAAGATCTCGCCAGCCGGCTCCGGTTGTCAAATACCCGCACATGCCCATTTAAGCAATTTTTAAACGTTATCAGAGGTTATTTAGAAAGAGCGCTTGGTGTAATTGATCCGCAAATTACGTCAGGCGGTAACGTTATTAGCGGGTGTTGCGTTAAAAATTGACTCGCGCATATCGTAACCATGATAAGGTACGCGTAAATACTGGATGACGCTATTCGGTTTTCCGATATCTCTCTAATAACCGTGCCGGTCAGGCGCTGTGCACAATTTTAGAGGCCATAAGTGGGCGTGCTATGTGCGCAAACTAGTCACCTAACTAGTGCCCGATTCCGAAAATTGGAACCACGAAAAACAACAAAGAAAAAACAAAGATTATAATCTGTATAATCTGTGGTAATATCTTGGTTATTTTGGACTTATTTGAAAAATGGCGAAGAGAAAAAATGTTTCTTTTATCGAGTTCTACCAACCCTGAAATATTTGCATTTATTTAAGACTCACCCTGTATAATAATACGAAAACGAAGTACATATATATACTAAACATATTTTTAAAGCTTAAGACTAGAATAAGAATAAAAATATTCATGAAATGAAGTGAAAATTCATGAATTCGGTTTTTGAATGAATATACATTAGATAAAGATCTGAGACTAAGAGACTCTTTGGTCGAATCAAAAACCGACCAACGTCCATGACCTAGAGAGTGCCGAAGAAAAGCCATTGACCTAGAAAGCAGTACTGGATGACGGTAATGTCAAGGACGAATCTTAATATTCGGCAAGTGGTACCTTTAAAACCTGATTTCTCTCTTAATATTCTTTAATCTACGACAATGTCATTATGACACATTTAATATTGTCATTTGGATGTCATTATGGCTTTCATAATGACATTCATAATAATTCATAATAACACGCAATTTTTAAACTAAGAAACAAGCAAAAAAAGATACTTAAATACTAATTAAATTTTAAACATTAATTATAATATCATTAAATTAATTCCAGACGATTCAAATTCTCGATTTTTTTGACCGAAATCCTTCCGATTTTCTTTTTAGAAATGCAATTAAATGGACGTACTTACTAATATCTGTATTTTTCTTCACTGATATAACTGAACGTAGCATGGAATAATATACCCAAAGTGATAAAGGCTTCCTATGTTTTGAAAGATGTGCAAAATATGCCAGGAGAACCTTTTCGTTACTATTCTTGATTCCTTTCCCTTTACACCAATCTTCAAGTTTTACATAGGCTTGCTCGTACGTTTGTCTTAATTTTTCGGGAAGTAGGGAATCGACAACGTTTTGCACAATGCCTTCAATATCCGAAGGGACACTTTCAGAATCAGAATCATCCATATTAATATTATTTTTTGCTGTTTGCCAAAACTGAACGTTTAACACAAAATTGAACATCAATAATTGAGTTGTCAAAGTCAAAATGGAAACAATCAACAAGCACGGTTACCACGGCGCGGCGTCGACTAATATGGGCACCTGATAATTTTGAATTTTAATTTTTATGAGGATATCTCTGATATTTTAAATTAAATTAAATCTCTTTGGATCGTCCCTCGTGTCGCGTCGTAGATTAAATTTTGAATGATACACGTTCGATACGAACTTTTTAATGAAACTTGTGTAACTAACTTAACGTTACACGCGTTTCATTATGATGTTCGTATCGAACTTGTATCATTAATAACCATTAAAAAATAGTATTTATAACAAAAAAATACACTTTCAGTTAGAATATTATTTGATTTTACAGGTAAATCAAATGCTATTATATGACCGAAAAAAAAACGGCGTCAGCGATGGCTATGAAATGAAGATTGCTGTCATTTTATATGTAAAATTATATCGGGAATGTCATCGATCGTCATTTCCAAGCCAACTCGACGCCGTTTTTTTTCTGGATTGCAAGCGACGCACGGTGGGGTATTAGCATGAAAAAGGTGATCA
Organism: Sitophilus oryzae; assembly: GCF_002938485.1. Classification (NCBI taxonomy): domain Eukaryota; kingdom Metazoa; phylum Arthropoda; class Insecta; order Coleoptera; family Curculionidae; genus Sitophilus; species Sitophilus oryzae. The sequence goes on from NW_022147426.1 coordinate 398,230, forward strand.
AAATTCGAAAAAGCAAATGTGTTTAAGATTTCCCAAAAAAAGATAAATTATAAGTTAAATCATCTCTGCCATGACTGGTTTTGCTATGGGTGTGTTTAGTTGCATTGATTTGTTTTAACGAAACGTCAAAGTTGTTACTTCTCACAGATAAGAGGTAAATGGCTAAATTTTATGTTTAAAATTATAAGAATTTAGAATTTAGAATGAGTGGGAGGGGGGTTAATCACTTCGACCTTACAGATCCATTGTGTCCCCCTTTCTTGAATCATAACTCATCATACAGTCCCAGGGCTTTGACAAAAGCCAGTATCTGGGACGGTTTTATAGAGGGTAGTTCTCCATCTCCAATATCAGTCGTACCAAAATTCATGGCACGAATGGTTGTCGTCTCGGCGCACTCAGTGATGAGGTGTACTGGTGTTTCACCATCTTCCCCACAGAATCTGCATTCGCCGTTTCTTCTTAGTTTCAATCTACTGAGGTGTTCATTGAGGAGACAGTGTCCTGTTAAAACCCCGTGACAATCCGAAGATTGTTCTTACTCAGACCTAGGAAGATCTGTGATTTTTATTGATCATAAGCCCTCAGAAACTTCTTCGAGTGTCCTAGACCATTGCAAGATTTCCATTCCAGGTTGCGGATGGAATCTTCCAAGTTCTTGAGTTCCTCCTTGAGTTGGTTACCACTTGGAAAGCAGAACGGTTCTGGTCCAGTTAGTGGAGTGTTCGCTCCTTTTCTACCTAGATTATTTGCTTTTTCATTGCCTTTTATCCCTTGGTGAGCAGGCACCCAGTGTAGGAGGACTTTGTTTTCTTTGCCTAATTTATTCAGCTTCTCTATGTATTCTTTGACCAATTTCGAATTGATTGAGACTGAGTTGATCGCCTTTAACGCTGCTTGACTATCAGATAAGATGGCTATTTCTTGTTTCCGATAGTTCCTATCTAAGATAAGTTGTACGCATCTCTCGATAGCGTAGATTTCTGCCTGTAGGATACTAGGGTAAGTGCCCATTGGTTCGGAGTAATTAGCTCTCGGCCCAAACACTCCGATCCCTGTTCCCGTATTGGTTTTGGAAGCATCAGTATACCAAGTTATTGTATGGTCTTTTAACTGCTGGGCAAGCGTTTCGCTCTTCCAATCCTTCTTATTGCTCAATACTACATTGACATGTTTGTCAAAGTTGTACGTTGTTGGCATATCGTCCACTGGGAGTTGCAGGAGTGGTATTTCCTTTTTGAGGGTGTTCCAAGCCCCTGATCTGACAATTCTCCCAGTACTAATTCCGTTAGTGACCATTCTAATCATTGTCGCATTGGCATATCTACCAATGACAATGTGCAGTGGTGTTAGATCTAGAATGACCTCCATTGCTGCTGTTGGACAGGTTCTCATGGCTCCTGTGATGCAAACACATGCTAGTCTCTGGACTTTGCATAGGTTTAGCCTTGCCGTCCGTTGCTCTAGTTTTGTGTACCAGGCAACTGCTCCATAAGTAATCATGGGTCTTACTATCATGGTATACATCCAGCGCAAAATGTTAGGGGAGCAGCCCCATCTATTTCCGGTCATTAAAATTATAAATTGTTGTTGTTCTTGTGCTCTTTTTACGTTTATATTATTGTTTTGATTGAAAATGGCTCAGCAAGCTGCAGGTATGTATTCTACAAAAACGTATTATTTATTTTGATATTCTCTACACTAACGATTTTTTTTGCAACTAAAAGTTAGGCGTTCAGAAAATTTGATTAAATTTGTGACATTTTTATTATACTTAGAGATTTAGTTGCGCATTTCGAAGAATTCAGCATATTGTCTATACTTATACGTTTTACTTAGTAAACATTGGGCTTTCATACAGTAAAATAAAATACTGCGACTTTTTGCGACTTTGCTGATAAAGTGAGAAAAACATTCTTGGTTTCCTCTAATTTGCCAATCAGTGATATACTAATGCGAGGTGTAAACCACGATGGCATTGTTGTGTACAAAGCGATCGCATTAGTGCCATTAGCAGTATAGCACAATTTGGCATTAGTAGCGATTTAGTGGTATGGGCATTGCTCGCGGATCAGTCGTAGCATTAGTAGTAGTAGTTGCGATATTACTACTGGCGCTGACCGTGGAAACACTGGAACAGTGATTTTTCTTTTTTTTTAGAATCGACGAATTATCCTTTATTTTGTTCATATTATTTCCTCTTTAATTGAAAATAGCAATAATTTATATAAGGTCTACATAAAAAAATTTCGATCAACTATCAGTGTCAATAAATACCCCACTGTGCGACGCTACAAATAGAGACATATATAAAACAGAATACAAAAAATGTTTTCAATAAAATATTATATTGGGCATAATTATTATACATTATATCACAAATAATCAAAATAAAGGTATATAATTTCTCACACAATAAATATAGTACTTTAGACATTACATTTTCCTTATTTTTAATATTATATAGGTATCAATTACCTTAGACTATCATCCTAACTAGACACTAATTTTAAGTCTTAACTTTGAAACCAGCACGCCTTTCAAACTGACGTCATCTCAGGGAATAGTTTTTATTAGACAGTTCTGTAGTTAATTTTTTTTTAATTCAACCTGTCTGAATGAAAAAATCTCTATGTTGATTACATACACTAAAGTTTGATTGAGGTGTCTTGGAAGATTATGGTTTAAGGTAACTACTAGCACAGATCATACAGATTATAAGCTATAGCTTTTCGTGGTTCCAATTTTCGGAATCGGGCACTAGTTAGGTGACTAGTTTGCGCACATAGCACGCCCACTTATGGCCTCTAAAATTGTGCACAGCGCCTGACCGGCACAGTTATTAGAGAGATATCGGAAAACCGAATAGCGTCATGCAGTAATTACGCGTACCTTATCAGGGTTACGATATGCGCGAATCAATTTTTGACGCAACACCCGCTAATAACGTTACCGCCTGACGTAATTTGCGGATCAATTACACCAAGCGCTATTTCTAAATAACGTTTAAAAAATGCTTAAATGGGCACGTGCGGGTATTTCACAACCGGGGCCGGCCGGCGAGATCTTTTATTTTAGGTTATGTTTGAATTGTTTTGAATTATTCCTTTAGTTTTATTAGGTAATTTGATATTTAAGTAGCTGGGATTAGTTTTAATTAAATAAATATGGCCCAAAATATGGATTCCATCTCTTCCAATATTAAAGAACCTATAAAGAGGCTTAGGTTTACAGCAGATGACGACTTAGCCCTTCTAAGGGAATTTGTTGCTTTTGTTGCCCTAAACCCACTGGCAGACGTTGAACAATAAAGCACTGGAAATAAGCACTTTAGCCCTTTAGTTTTAAAATACCTAGTAAACAAAACAATTTCAAAGTTTTAAATTCAAAGTTAGGTTAAGTTTAAATAGCGGACGCGACGCGAACAGAATTCTTTCCGATCCGATAACTATAATGAAGAGAGTTAATACCACCTCACGTAAAGGAAATAACACCTGGCCTTATTAACGTCCATGCACGCTATTCGGTTTAGCGATATCTCTCTATTACGCTGTTTATTGTCATTTTACGCCAGTTTATTTTTGCGCACAGGAAATTTTACTCGTTTGCACATCGTCATAAAAAACAATTTTCGTACCACGAATTAGGGACAAGATTTTTATCTGTATACTTATATGATACCTAATCTGTGCTACTAGCAAGCAAACAAAATTTATAAAAATCACATTTGTTTGCTTAAAATAACTCACATTTATTTTTACTAAAAGAAAGTGTATATAAAAAATAATAACAATTAAAATTTATAAATAAATAAAATGTCTTTTTTTTAAAGAGTATAAAAGTAATTTAAATATTTCAACAAAACAAAAAATAATTTGTGTAAAAAGAATCTTAAAAGTAATGAAATAATCGTTGAATCTAAAATATTTAAATTTAAATATTTTTTCTTCTTAATTATTTTTTTATGTACTCTATTTTTTCGTTGGTTGTTTCCACCTTATTTTCTACTAATTTATTTCGTTTATTTTTTAGCAGTTTCTTACCAACAATATACAAAACAATATAAAATAGTATTATCCAATGATAAACAGAGTTGTAATAATGTATAATTTTGTCCACATGCAATAAACTAAAAGCCAGAGCTGCATAAGAGAAGAACTGCATTTTTAGGAAGAGCATAATCACATATCCCAAATTTTTAGGCTGAAAAAAATATTCATAAGTGTTTTAAAACTATTTAAAAATGTATTTTACCATATAAAATTCGTCTTTTAACAGAATTTGAACCCACAAGTCTTCAACTATCAACCCAAATGGTATCATACCAACTGAGATGTAATAGCCTGAGTAGACTCCATGCCAAACACCAGATACAAACATTGTGGCAAAAGTCCTGAATTTTTTATATGGAAATCTGGAAAAAATGTACAAAATAGTCCAGATATTCAAGTTAAAAAATCGAAAAATGTTCACATTTTGACAGCCGCTGGTTTTACTCATGTTTTTCTCATTTTTCAAAATTAAATTCACCAACTATGTTGCCAAATTCACATGAAACATTTAAAAGAAATCTTAAAACCGTGCTAGATCATTTTCGACCTTATATCCACTATGCTTAAGGTTGAAATTTAACAAGCAAATAGTGTGGGATAATCGTAGGATTCTGTGTAATATTGGTTGCATACTTATGGCGTTTTCATCATTATAAATTATATTATAAAAAAAATTAAACCAAACGGAATTTACCTTTTATAGATGCACATAGCTAACCAATACTGAACTGTAATGTTCCAATTCCTCATTCCTTCTCTCAAAGTTGGGTAGAACTCAGTCCCATAAGGGTTTATATTGAGCACAGTCTTATAATTGTACTCAATACTACTCAAAATATCTTCATTATCACTAAAAACAATCAATTGACACCACAGAAAATTAAATAACAATTAAAAACTGTACCAAATTTCATGGAGCTTAACAAAATGTTCTGTAGGTCCGTTTCCTGGCTGATTTTTACAAAATCTTGGATAAACTCCCATGCCTCCCAAAACACAAACACATTCAGACAAAATTAGGCCAATGTAAATTCGCATTCTGAAATTTAAAAACGTAGGCCAAATATACCAGTATCTGTAGAGGAAGGAACGTTGTTCAAATTCTATTGTTGCTGTATACTGCAAGTATATTTATATCATGTATTTGTTTTAAATGATTTATTTTGACTTACTGAAAGTGGCCATAGATAGTCGGTTAACAAATAAATAGCAGCAAAAATTGGCACAAATGGAAGCAGTCGTTTCTTTATTGTACTCTTGTAATCGTCGTATTTGTTAAAAGGTTTGTATAAATGATCATAGTAAGTTTGATACTTGTAATATGGACCTTAAAATAGCTGTACAATTCCTTTGAATACCCTGTTTATGGTAATACTACCTGTTAGAACGCCAATATAATTGATAGAATAACAAAAAATATCCAAAAACGTTAAATCTATATTATGCAACTCATTCTGCGCGATTTCTTCGTTTGTTTTCTTCGCTTCATCCTTTTTTTTCGTATTTATATGACTAGAATTGACTTCAAAAGCTAGGCCTACTAGTTTTAAAGTTAATATCATTTGGACTAGATTGGTATGGCTTGGAGGGTACGGTATCCCGAAATATATAGTGGTTCGGAAAAAAATCAAGTAAATGAACGAGAAAACAAAGCTTATAATATGGCAGTACCTGAAAAAAAATACATTTGAGATATTTATAACCTAAAATTAAAATATTTGTTACCTTTTACTAAAATACAAAATAATAAGAGAATTTACGAATATAGTTAGGAGAATATGTAAAATATGAAGCCTGGATACTATTAAAACTATGGAAAAACCGACAAGAGCACCTATTTTTCTTTTGCTTTGTGCATCTGGAAGCTGTCTGTAAAATAATCCGAAACCTATTGAAAATACTAGAAAAAATAAATAAACATAGTCGTCGAAATTCATAACGTTGTTCTTTTTATATTAATATTCGAAAAGAGAATTTAAAATTTAGTTTATCTTTTATTTTTTGTCAAATAATCAGCTGATTTGTGTTTATTTTTGTATGAAATTAGCTAGCGACATCTGTGACTCTGTTATTAAACTACGTATTAACGCAGTTTCCCAATAGATGGCTTGCAAAAATTAACTGTCAAAGTCAGATGTGTTGGAATTTCAAGTGGTTGACGTGTGACGTGTTAAAAATGTAAACATTTTTTCGAGAAATAATTTGAGAAAAATATCCAGAAAAATGGCTTTACCAGGCAACGGGATATTTGTTGTAAAGGGCGAGATGACTATATTGATGGCTGCCATGAAAAGAGGTAAATCATTTTAAATTGTTACAACCAAATAATCAGATTTTTCAACTATTGTATTTTATGTTATAACTTTCTTTTTATCAATTCTAATCAAGTTATTGTTTATAATTTATGTTCGTTATGTAAATTTAAAATAGGTCAAGCAATAATACAAGATTTTAAGCCTAAAATTCATGGTTTAAAACAATAAAATATGTTGGTAAGTTGCTGTTATATTGTAAATAATTTTAGGCACAAGATGGTCATCCCACTCATATTTAGACGAAGAACTAGATTTACTAATGAAAAGTTTCCAAGAACTCAAAGAATTACTGAGCAGAATCGATGATCTTAGACTTATCGAACCAGAAGTGTTCCTAACCCCATTTCTTGAAGTTATTCGTAGTGAGGATACTACAGGGCCTGTTACCAGTTTAGCCCTAGCTGCTGTAAATAAATTCTTGTCATATGGCTTGATAGGTAAATTTTGCTAGCTGTTTACTAAAGAGAAAATTGATTTATTTTGTTTTTTTTAAGATCCTACACATTCCTCTGTTCCACAAACCGTACACAACATAGCCGATGCTGTGACTCATGCTAGGTTTGTGGGAACAGACCAATCCTCTGATGGGGTGGTTTTGATGAGGATTTTACAAGTTTTAAGGACACTAACTTTGACTCCTGAGGGAGCAATGTTAACCAATGAAAGTTTGTGTGAGATTATGCTGAGTTGTTTTAGGATATGTTTTGAAACACGCATTCATGGTAATATAACTCTAAGGTAAGATATGTTTAATGATTTTTTTATTTTAATTCTAGAATTGCTAAAAAAGACTGCAGAATACTACTTAAAAGACATGGTGCAATTAGTTTTCATGAGATTACCTCAGTTTTCCGATGATGTCAGATCATTGAGTATCAAGAATTTGAAGATGAGAGCTGGTACAGGTGTGGAACAGACAAAATTGAAGAAAAAGAGTAGGCATTCGTTCAGGAAAAAAAGCCAAACAGAAGACAGAGGTTTGTATAACAGTAATTTATTTTAATTCATGTTAAATTCAAATTCTTTTCTGTTTAACTTGAAATTTAATAGCGTTTTTGAAGATTTGCATAAGAACCAAGTAACATATTATCTATTTTGCAATTTTTTTGTATTATATGTTTTCGATTTTATTTTGTTGACAATTACTAGCCTTAAGCCATGAAACAAATAGACGCTGTGCGACGTTACCGCGCTTTGAAGCTAATATATGCTCTGAGTGTGACGTCACTAAAGGGCAATCATAATTATTGTCTGTTTTACTTGAAATTTAAAAGCGTTTTCAAAAAATCTACATATTTTTAGATGATCTAATTACATTATTATATGGTTTTTATTTTTTTAAGATGCTGTTGAAGAGAATTTATCAATTAGTAGATCAGTGTCGGTAGAAACAAATTCACTAAATAATGTGGATAACGTTGTGGATGTACAGAATCATCTGATTTCAACAGATGCAGCGTTAGAAGGTAATGAACAAGAAAATATTGAGAACATAAGTATAGAAAGTGATAAAATTCAGACAGAAAATGAAGAAGTTACAGGAGAACAACCTGAGGTAAGTGTTTGATGTTTTTCAAACAAAAAAAATATATTTTTATAAATAATTTCAGATAAATGAAGTTAAAAATTCAGAATCGGTCTCTGTGAATTTAGAAACTGTTCAAAAACAAGTGTCAGACTCACCAGAGTCATTGAATGTACCAGATCAATCAGTGAATTCAAGTGATTCAAATAAAGAGTATGTTAATCAGAGAGGGATAAGATTTACACCACAAATGATTCAGCCAGATGATTTAGTTCTGATTCCTTACGGTTTGGCATGTGTCAGGGAATTGCTTAGGTATGTCATGACAGTAGTATGAAATAAAAATAGTTAAAAATAATTATATAACCTTTCCTTTTATTGATTTTCCTATATGTAGCTATTCGTGTATTTTTTTAGATTTTTAATCAGTCTATGTAATCCAAACGACAAGCAAAACAATGAGGTTATGATCCACTTAGGGTTGACGTTATTGACAGTCGCATTCGAGGTGGGAGCTGACAGTATAGGCAAACATGCAGCACTACTGTCGCTGGTCAAAGATGATCTATGTCGAAATTTGTTTTCTGTAAGTTTTTTTATTTATAAATTTCAAGTTTTTTTATTACAAAATATATTTTTGTAGCTTCTGAATTCGGAGAGAATATCTATTTTTGCGGCAGATTTGCAAGTGTCGTTCTTGATGTTTGAGTCACTGAGAACTAACCTCAAATTCCAGATGGAAAAATACTTGACTAAGTTGATAGAAATCGTAGTTAGTGAAAATCAAAAAGTATGTTTTATAAAATAAAATAAAAATTATGTTTAATACATTATTTTTTTATAAAAAAAATAGGTGACATATGAGCACAAGGAAATCGCCCTGGATAACATTTTACAACTTTGGAGAATACCAGGATTTGTGAATGAACTGTATTTGAATTATGATTGCGACATGTACTGTACAAATCTCTATGAAGATTTGACGAAACTTTTGGCAAAAAATGCTTACTCTGCTTCGAACGGTGTATGGCACACACATCTCCTGTCATTGGACGCCCTTTTGACAGTTATAGAAGGTAAATACATATATTTCAAAGACCACTATGACGCCTTTTTTTCTCGGCAACTTATTTCAGTTTCAGGAATAGTATTAGTTATATTTTTTATTGTTGTTTTAAATTTATACCATATGATCGAAAAAAACGCCGTCGAAGACGGTCGATGATAATTGACCACGCCAAAATTATCATCGATTGTCGTTTCCTGACCGTCTTTGACAGTTTTTTTCGATTATATGGTTTTTAGAGATAGTAATGTGCTATTTCAAGGCGTACTATGACGTCGTTTTTATTCTATTTCATTGTTCTTATTGTTTTTTTTTATATTTCTCTATAATTAGGTATAGAAATGCATTGCTCAGATAGTAAAAGTTCTCAGGATTTGCCTCATAGTAAGAAGTCTACTAGTGAAAGCAATGAAACTATTGAAAGTATAGGAAATATTATAGGAAAACATAATCGCGTTAAGTATAGTGAATCTGTGCCTCCACTGGATGATTTGCTGGCCAAAAAAAGTATTAAAAAGGTACTAAAAATATTGTTATATTTTTTTTGGAAAAAAATTATAAACAATTAACAACAGTAAATTACACAAATGTCTTCAAACATATAAAAGTGGTGTTAGATGCAAAAAAAATCATATTATCATATGTCATATTGGCCAACCTTTTGATGGCCACTGTATAACTATGTAATAATTTTAGTGGTTACCTCAAGGCACTGAACACTTCAACATCAAACCGAAAAAAGGTATACAATTCTTCCAAGAGCATGGCGTTTTGAAGAGCGATTCTGACAATCAAGAGATCGCCTTATTTTTGAGGGAAAATCCTGCTTTAGATAAGAAAATGATCGGTATAAGCCTAGGGAAATAAAAATAAAAATGTTTTTTAAAGTTTTTTTTTCCTTCTAGGCGAATATATTAGTAACAGGAACAACCTGCATATTTTAGACGCCTTTGTGAAGACTTTTAGTTTCACTGGTGTCAGGATAGACGAAGCTTTGAGAAGTTTTTTGGAGACTTTTAGGTTACCCGGGGAAGCACCGACTATATCGCTGATTTTGGAACAATTTGCCGAACACTGGCATGTAAGTAACTGTATTATTCTAGAGAAATATGTTATTTACAATGTTGTTGTCCTCTAAGATTACGTATTTCTTTGAGAAGATGCTATAATGATTGATTTTTTTTACAGAAAAGCAATGGAGAGCCTTTTGCCGATGTAGATTCCGCCTTTACCCTAGCCTACGCTGTGATTATGTTGAACGTTGATCAACACAACGAAAACGCCAAAAAACAGACTATACCTATGACGCCATTGGCTTTTAAAAAGAATTTAAAAGGTGTTAATGGAGGTGACGATTTCGATGAACAAATGTTAGATGAGATCTACAACACTATCAAGTAATTTAATAATTAAATTTATCCATTTATTTACTATATTTTTTCGATAGTATTCTATTTATTAACCTTAGACCATGGTACAAATAGACACCGAGCTGTTTCCGCGTCTTGAGGTTAACATAAACCTCGTGACGTCACTTAAGGGCAATTTTAATTCTTGTCTATTTTACTCCGTTAATGCCGTATGATCGAAAAAAAACTACATCCAGTTGGCATATAATTTTCCATATTAAATGACAGCGATCCTCAGTTCATAGCCATCGCTGACGCCGTTTTTTTCAATCACGGTATATCTGGTTCCCATATTTTTTTTTTTTTTTTGTATTATATTTTTTCGATATTATTGTATTCATTGTTATTCGCAGTAAACCACGAAACAAATTGACTCTGTGTTGTGTCTTTGTGCTGTGAAGCTCGCATAAACTGTGACCGTGACGTCATTTAAGGGCAATCATAATTCTTGCTGTTTTACCTGAAATTTAAATATGTTTTTGAAGTTATTCATACCTATCAAGTAATATATCTACCAATATATCTGATTTCCATTTATTTGCAATTTTTTGGATTATATTTTTTCGATATTATTCTACCTATGTATTTATTATTTCTAAACTTAGACCATCAAACAAATAGACACTGTGTTGTATCATTATTCCCTGAAGCTAACATAAAACTTGACCGTGACGTTAGTTAAGGGCAATCAAAAATCTTGTCTGTTTTTTCTTGAAATTTAATAGCGTTTTTGAAGATATAAGTATTTATTTAAAAATTTCTATTTATTTACGATTTTTTTGTATTTCTTTTCCAACATTCTAATTATTATTATTACTAGCCTTAGACCATGAAAGAAATAGATACTGTATTGTGTCACTGTCCCTTGAAGCTAATATAAACCTTGACGTTTTAAAAATTTCGGATGGATTATGGATTTTTCTATTATTATATAAATTTACCTAGACCATACCAAACACATATAGATGCATCCGTATCGGCCGTTTGAAGCCAGCATACTTTGTTGCGTCACTACTATGGCAATAAAGATTTCGTTTTTATTTGAATTGATTGATTAAAATTGTTTAATATTCAAATTTAGACAGTAAAAACAGTGAAATAAATAGATACATGAGCTTTTTGACATATTGGAGCCAAAATAAATGAGATCTTGACCTTAGTTTTGCAGTATTTATATTTAAAAAGTTGAAATAATCTGTAGAAAACCACAGAATAATTTTGTATGGTTTTATTTTTTTTTAGAAACGATGAAATCGTTATGCCCGCAGAACAAACAGGTTTGGTTAGAGAAAACTATCTGTGGAAGGTGCTATTGAGAAAAGGAGCTTCAAAAGAGGGTGTCTACTTGCATATCCCCCAAGGTAGGTTAACAAAAAAATGTACAGGGTGGACAAAATGTCAAACTTCATTCAATTTATTTTTTTTTATTTCAGGGACCTACGATTCCGAGCTTTTTAAGTTAATCTATGGTCCGGTAGTAACTGCCCTATGCGCAGTTTACGAAAAATCGGAAGATTCGGGCATTTTTAAGCGCATCATGCTCGGGTTCGAGAAATGCGCGTTTGTGGCTGCGCATTTCAACATGACAGAGAATCTGGACACTTTGATATTGTCCCTGTGCAAATACACCGTCTTTTTCAATCAAAAAAGACAAAATAACATTGCGGTAAGTCCCGGTTAAGTGTACAGGGTGGTCCTTAAATAGTTTTGATACACAAACCTTTCATTAAAAGTTTTTTATGATCAAATTTTGGGACAAATCAACAGTGACAGTTGGACAGGCTATATTCATTTTAGAATGTATTTTCTGATTAGTCTGATTTTTTTTTCTATAGATATCGTTTGGATCCAACCAAAAAGCTCAACTAGCCCTAAAAACAGTATTTTCCTTGGTACATCTTCACGGAGACAATATTCGTGATAGTTGGAAACATATTTTTGATTTAATTCTAGCTCTATACAGGTAAAGATTAATTTAAAAAAAAACATACAGGTTTTCTAGAATTGTTTTTTTTTTCAGTAACAATTTGTTACCTAAAAGTTACATTGAAGCGGAAGATTTTATCGATCCCAGTGGAAGAATAGTTTTGAGTTATAAAGAAATCGAAAATTTACAGAAACAGGATACAAGTAAGAGTTTATTTATTTAATTTTTTCTTTTCTAGTCTTAATTTTTATAAATCTTTTTCACAGGTTTGTTGAGTTCGCTGTATTCTTATATGGTATCGGCAGAAAATCTCTCAAAAGTACCATCGCCAGAAGAACAACAATACATAGCCATAGCCAAAGAATGTCTGAAGGATTGTAACTTAGGTTTGTCAAATATTTATATACGTGGGCGCCTCATCTTCGCCATTTATTAAATGTTTCTTACATTACGTTAAAATTTGAGTAATTTTTTTGGATTTTTAGATCAGCTAATCACAGATTCGAAATTCTTGCACGAAGAGGCTCTGCTGGAACTGGCAAAGGCCTTGATTGAACTGTCCAGAGGTCCAGATGGACAGAGAAGCGTAGAGTATGGTTATAACGAGAGCGAGACTGTGTTTTTTATGGAATTACTTTTCAAAATCGTCATTCAGAACAGGTAAAAATTAGGTTTTTCTTTTATAAAATTTTTGGCAAATCCAGCGTGAAAGAAAAATCAAAATATTTCTCCAATTCACCCACGTTTTTAACGTATACAGGGTGCTTTTTACATAAATTCAAGTATTTTAATTTTTAGTAGACTTTGACATCAAAAACACACCTATGAGTTTTTTTTTATTTGAGAGAGACACCTTGTAATATTTTTAACATATATTAACTTCTCTAGGGATCGTGTTATGACAGTTTGGCAACCTGTCAGAGACCACATCTACACCCTAATGATGAACGCATCACTGTTTGACTACCAGTTCCTCCTCGAAAGATCGGTAATAGGCTTACTGCGCATAGCGATTCGCCTGATGCGCAACGAAGACATGTGTCCAATAGTAATACAGTCGCTGCGCATGTTGCTGCTGCTCAAAGGCACGACTTTGTGCAGGATTTCCAAGCAGATTTCTTTCGGGTTATATGAACTACTGAAGACTTCTGCGCAGAACATCCATACCACTACCGATTGGACGATTATTTTTACTTTGCTTGAGTGTGTTGGAGCTGGAGCTCAGCCTCCTAAGCCCATTGTGGACGATGGAGTCAGTCATGTTGATCCTGGTAAGCCAAACTTGTCAATAGACAATTATGACAATTACAGTAATCCGGAGTTTAACCATAGTTTTTTTATTGCAAATAATTGATCTTGTAGCGTTTTTTAAACCACTACCACTGCGAACGGCAGCTTTTCATCGGAGAGCAGTCGTGGATAAGGTATTTCACTAGAGAGAAAATTAATCAGTAATAATTAACAAAAGATATATAGATATTGGGCGCCAGGCATATACAGAGAAAGAAAACACAGTTGTGTAATACTTAAAACTAATGACTATATTTATTCATGACGTTCTTTGCTGATACATGACATTGTAGAGTTCTAGTAAATATATAGTGGTTATATGTCAAAGAAAGTGGTGGTAGGAGTCGTACTAAATATCTATGAAAACAACTACGATAAAATACAGGACATGTAAAGTTTAAGAGAAAATATGAAATGTAGCATTACCTACTTTAATTTAATTTGATATATTCCATATGATGCTAAATCGAAGATGTTACAACCTGTAGATTCTAGAATCTATGTTTGATTATCCATCTATTAAAATAGTGCAATAATATCTATAAAAGTAATACCATTAAAAGACTTAATGCAATGAAACCTAAGATCTAAATTATATTTTAAAGATTATATCGACATGAATGTTCTTAACAATCTAACCACTGAACATAGTCTGTACGATATTACTTAAGATGTAGGTACGTTATTGTTTAAGACTGAAAATGTTTTAGATGTTAAATGTAAAACTAGAACTTAAATATACACTTAGCTGTTCTTTTATGTAACCTTGCTTCAAACAGTAGCAGCGTGAGGTGGTCTAGCATCTCTGTACTGTCTGTCGGCGATCCTGTTGTCAAAACAACAAAAGGGGCCAGATTGAGGACACCATGAATCCTTACAGCCGTAGCTACTGACTAGGCTTAGAAATGGGAGTGAAGCAGCATGGGACTCAAGCTACATGGACGCTGTGGCACTTAGATGTAAGAAAAAATCGTTCTTACTGGGGACACTCGTCCACAGGACATCTGTACATAAGATAATGTCTGTACATAATGCACTACCCGTACCTTGGAAATAGTCCGTACCTTCGACCCTAAAAATATGAAACTCTTGTTTAAAACCAAACAAGGTCTAATAAACAAAATAAACCTACCTCGAAATACTTCCGAGGGCTCAATAAATAATAAACAACATGTCCTTTCTTCCATGTGACATTCTGGAGGACAAAAGAAAAGGGACGTCAACGTGCCAGCAAAATACAATTACAAGTTAGGTTGGAACATCCGCAACTCTACCCTAAAAATACGCAGTAATAGTAACGAATCTAAAAGGATAATATCTCATCATTACCTGTAGCTTCGAAATAGCAGCTGATTCAGATTACACAGCAAGACTTAAATAATCACCATTTCTCAAAAACTGGGACTAATGGCGTCTGACAGGCCAAACAGTCTAACCAAAAGTGAAGTTAAATCACAGAGAGTTGACAGAAGCGACGTTGACAGCGCGCGCTTCCACAGAGCGATAACAGGGTTGTGTCAAACGAAAACAGGGTTGTGGACTAGAGAACATAAAAATTCGTCAAATAAATCATCAGGCCCGAACGATACGGAATCGGGTGACCATATGCCAGACATCATATATTATATATAAAAAAGACATGTAACGAACTAAAAACGTTACAATCTTCATACAATTTTATGAGACCCCTATTTTTTATTTTACTTCAATTTCATCTCATTTTTTAAAAAAAATTAATCAATATTAATAATTTCAAATTTACACTTTTGCAATCTCTGGCGTCGCCTATCAGAAGTGCCACGGTTTGCCACCAGGTACAAAGGTAAATAAAAACCATTTTTCATGTATTTTAAAGTAGATATAAAATTAATTGTAAAATAAAACTTAAGGAACTTTATAAAAACTTTTTCTGGAGAGCCTTCAGAGTTATTTAGACAGCCCTTCACTTTCATTACAAAAATAATAAAGAGGGTACAATAAAACAAAATTGAAAACTCAAAGTATTTAACGCCAAACGCAAAATCCACAAAATACAAATCAAACTCGAACCCTTGATCGCCTCGAACATCCGAACAACTTTGGTAGTGTTTAGTCCTTTGATAAAAATGGCAGTAATCTGTTAATTATAAAAATTTAAGTGTTAATTTCTAGTAGTAAAAAATGTAAAAGTAAATTTAATATTGGGGTAATAAAGAAAAATCCCACGTAAAAACGTATTTTTTATCGATCTTAATAAAAATAGAAAAATCCAACGTGATTTTAAGATATATGGTGTAGATACGGTAGCAGAGAACTAGACACGCCATAATATGATTCTTCAGAGGCTCGCGCCCTCTGTCAACTATTCAGTCAAATGCTGATAGGTGACGTCATAATTTTCTACGGGTCATTTCAAACTAGTGTAATTTGTATTGAATTTGATTTATTATTTATTCTTTAATTGTAACTTCGTTGCAGTTCTTTTTGTATTGAGGGAGTACTTTTTAATCACTTCAATTGAATTTTATATTAAAAATAACAAAAATTTACTATGGTTAATCACCGGATTACAGTAATTAAAATATTTTTTTTTCTAAATTTGAACGTTTAGGTACAAAGTCAGAAGGCGAGAACCAAATAAACAGCGACGACGAAAGTATCGTTTCGGACAGAGGCTACACTTCTGATACCGAACTGACTAAAGCCGCTCGGACCAATCAGAGAGCTCCCAGCCCGATTTTAGTACCAAATTCACCAATAGGAACGCCCAATACTGGAGGATGGATACTAGTAAGTAGATACACATTTTTTTTCCAGTCAGATCATTGTACTATGAACTAGGGCTCTTTTTTAATATTTTTAGGTTGGTAACGAAGGAGAAATACAGCCAGTTATAGGTCGTACGGTACCGCCTACTCAATACGGAATAGCTTTAGAAAGAAACTTGGGAGCGCATAGCCCTACTAGTCTGATCAAGTGCTGTGAAAGCCTCGCTTTTCTAGTGAGAGATGTCGCTCACATCACGCCGTACAACTTTGACATTTGCGTCCATTGTATAAGAACGTTTGTCGAGGCCAGTTTACAAGAAAGTAAGTGAATATAAATCTTAATAGATTGTTTTTTAGAAAGACAGTTGTGTCTGGCATTTTTTCGATGTCTTCTGTCGAAATCTTCCCTGTCTTGTTGGACAGACTATAATCGATACCTTATTAATAATGTTTGTTAATTATTATTCCTGTGTCTTTTAAATAAGCTCAAGTGTTTTAACGGGTGTTAGATTTGGACAAAAGAAACATATTAAAAAATTAACTTTGAAAATTAAAAAAAATAATACTTACGTTTTGAGAACCGTCGGCATCAATCGGTAATCAGCAAACTCTCAGCTTATTTGACTTCCTGTGTTGCCGCATGCTCATGAAAGTATATATTTGATTGAAAATACTTTATAAAATGGCGATATGAGAATCTGTAATAATTGTGTTAACATTTATTCAATAATAATAAACGTAAAAATGTATTAGTGTGTGTTAAAATATAAGTATGTACAGTATATTTTTCTAGGATTGTTTGTATTAGCAATGATATGGGTCTTGTGCAGAACAGGTCCCCACGAAATCGTGGTTTTTTTAATTTTTAATGTGGATCCCATAGTTAATGGAATGGTTTAAAAGAAAAAAATTGTTGGATGAACCACTTTTTCTACGAAAAAAAATAATTGAAAATTCCAAATTTTCACTACATTTCAATGCGAAAACTCCCTATTATAACCTTCATAAAGACAGTAAAATACAAGGTTATGCACAGTGTTGCCATACTCACCCTGTGTAAAATCGACGAAAACGTTCTACTTTATATTCATTTTTTTACATTTAGTACGCACTTTAAGAACACGAAAAATTAAAAATATAATAAACGAGGCAAAACAAAAACACTATAAAAATAAATTGACAATAAAATCATTACACAGTATTTAGCACAATTGTTTAAAAATATATTTTTCCCGGATTTGTTCAGTAAGATTCCGAAATCGATGTGATCTGCGTACTTCAAACACTCCCCACCAACCTAACCTAACCAATGCATTAACACCCCCAAATAACCAGGCTAACCAATGCATTAACACCTCCAAATAACCAGACTAACCAATGCATTACCACCCTCCAAATAATCAGAATATCTAACCTAACCTAACCAATGCATTAACACCCCCAAATAACCAGGCTAACCAATGCATTAACACCCTCCAAATCACCAGGCTAACCAATGCATTAACACCCTCCAAATAATCAGGCTAACCAATGCATTACCACCCTCCAAATAACCAGCCTATCTAACCTAACCTAACCAATGCATTAACACCCCCAAATAACCAGGCTAACCAATGCATTAACACCCTCCAAATAACCATGCTAACCAATGCATTACCACCCTCCAAATAACCAGGCTAACCAATGCATTAACACCCCCAAATAACCAGGCTAACCAATGCATTAACACCCTCCAAATAACCAGGCTAACCAATGCATTACCACCCTCCAAATAACCAGGCTAACCATTGCATTAACACCCTCCAAATAACCAGGCTAACCAATGCATTACCACCTTCCAAATAACCAGGCTAACCTAATTGAGCCTAATGACAAAACTTCATTGATTACGCGTCGAAAAACAGTATATATTAAAAAAACTTATATTTTCGTAGAACCTGAAAAATCCGCAAATTTTATTTCAGAAATTGCTTTAAAATAATCCACACTAACGAATAAGCTACTAGACAGTTCAATTTTTGTTGCACTAAAGTGATAACTTACCGTTTTAAGTCCCTCCACAACAACTTTATTTCAGAAGAAAATCATATAAAGTAATTTTATTGACAACGTCGCAAATTCTATGCGAAGGCCATAGATGACATACCGATGATCGATTAACTGTCAATCGAAAAAGTCATAAAATTGCTAGCTTGAGCTGATGTAAATAAATATATTTTCTTAATTTTTATGCTTACAAAGAAGATTCGTTACATTTTTGTGCTTAAATTAGATCATTCCACGTCTATATAAGGTAATAAAGTACTAATATGTGATGTTTTTACTGAATCCGTGTAGAAAATTTAACATATTTACTGTCCGTCGCCTGTACCTAAAATACGTTTTTTTGCCGCTTTTTAAAGATAAAACACATTCATCCAACAATTTTTATGCTTAAAAATATTCAGTTTAAGATAATCTTGCAAAAAAATCCCAAAAAAGTGTTAAATGCGTGGGGACCTATTGTGCACCAGAGCCCAATGATATAATTATATGTATTACAAGAACTATTTATTGTAATTCATTGTGGAGAAAATTACAATTAAATTATTAAATTTAAAATTACTGTGAACTTATAAACACACAAATATGCAAGATTGTAGGTAATGTAGGAGGTGGCAACATTGGAAGACCGTCAATAAATTTTAGGAGAATGAATCTGCGGTACTCAAAAGCTTTTTAAAATTTAAAAAAAAATCAAGAAAAATGTAAAATTTTCGTAATTTTTTTGAAATTAAATTTAAACATATAGGCGTGTTTTTGGGCTTGAAAAAATATACTACCAGTTAAAATACTATTAAACTTATTTAAGACAAACACCTTGTATATGTCTGATATTAATTTTTCAGGTAAGAAAAGTGGAAAAAAATCTAGTACCGGTAAAACAAGAGAGACTAGAACTCGAAGAAAGTTGACCAATAGAAGAAAGTCCGAAAATGCCAAGTCCAGAAGTCCCACGGCCAGCAGTCCAGAGGAGGAGGATGACAGTAGTGACAGTGAAATCCCTAGCGGCTATCATCACTTGGTAAGTACAGGGTGATGGTTAAAACAAGTCCAGACAAGTAATATGCTCCGTGGATTTGTTTTTTTGCAGTTGTTGGACCTTATGCACACCCTGCACACAAGAACCGCGCAGATTTTCAAATGGTGGGCTGAAGAAGGTGGCGAAATAGCTCAAGAAACGTCGCTATGGACGCAGGGTTGGTGTCCGTTGTTGCAAGGCATAGCGCGCATGTGCTGTGACAGAAGAGAACAGGTAATTATCTCTCCCACTTTTCCTAAAAGAATATTAGGTTATCCCTTTGAATAAAAAGATAACATAAAAAAGGAAGGAACATATCGATGGGAACCAAAAATCAACTTAAATTCCGGTTTATCATTGCTGTTCTAATTTTATTCAAAACATGAAAAAATCGGGGTTTTAAATAATAATCTTGAACGAAACCAAATGAACTATGGTAATCGCAAAACAATTTCCCATGCACGTGATTAACTTTGAGTGACAAGCGATGGTGACAGCGCTGCCGGATTGTGATGGTTTTATTGGACGAATCCTTTGAATAAGAAGACTAAGGAAGGAGCATATCAAAAATCTTGGGTACACCGCGATGGGCCTCAAATATAGCCGACTTAAATTCCGGTTTATCAATGTCGTTCTGATTTTATTTAAAAAATGTAAAACTATGATGTAGGGTAGACGTGGGATAGACTCAATAATTTGTTGTTTTATTTTACGTTGTGAATAAATGTTGGTAGTTATTAAAATTGTTATAAAAATATATAATTCTAATAAAAATAGATAGGTTATAATATTTATTTATTAACACAAACATCCGATACGCTACTGAAGCAGGTAAGTCAAATTGACGTATCCAAATTCTTTGACATCTAATCTTTGACAAGAAAAAATATATAATTATTTAATTTAAAGTGAATTTAATAAATGATTGATTTACTACACGTATGTATATTATATAATCATTTACTAGAGAAAAGTTATTCTATTATTTCCATAGACTTAAAATAAAATATAGACTGAGCATCTCATTCATAAATAGCTGGAACATGCGGTCAGACAATGTCTTGTTATTGTTTTAGGTTATAACGAGTGCGACACGAGCGATAGATTGGTTGTCTCTGTCGTAACGGTCGTTCCCTGACGACTCTGCCGAGAAACACACCACTGTCTTTCGTTTCTCAAGTACACCTGAACTCTCCGTATCATAGCCGGGTAATTTTTTTATTTTAATGAAGCTATAATTAAATTAAAAATATATCGTATTTAAACTTTTTTATATTTTATTAAGATTTAGGACATGTTTTTTAAATAAAAGTTTAGAAAAAACGTCTTAGAGTCCAAAAAGGATAAAAATAATAAAATACACGTTATAGAAGAAATTTTATAATCGAAATTACGTAATTTTTGAAATTAATAATAAATAATTAATTTTAGTCAAACATTTACAACCCCTAATATTAATCAAAACAGGATCTATTCCACAGATATAATAGAATCGGCGACAGGGAGAGAGAAAAAAAATATGATTGTTGTAATTTTTTTTCTGGTTAAGTGATGTCTTATGTAAAATAGAGAAAACATAAATCTGTTCCATTAAAGCAAGGAGGTGAAAAGTGGATAAAATGAAAACTACATTTATTTAACTCGGTACTGTCTTTATTATACCGGGTGCGTCCCAAAAGTGGTTCATCCCCATAATTTTTTATATATTTTCAAATAAAAAACAAGATTTAGTATGTTAGTATATGACATAAATTAGGATTGATTGACGCATTCAATTGTTTTGGTCACTTCCTGTTTCACCGGAAATGACTATAACTTTTAATTTTTAAACGGCACCATCGGTATATTTCTACTTTATTCGATAGAAAATGACACTCTGAATAGAATGACATATCGTATGTCAACTTTTGACATTTTCGCATATGGTTTAATTGTAATTGTAACACGCGGTTCATAACGACAATTTGACTCGAAATACCAAGTGTGTGGTATCAATATATTCATAAAAAAATGCTTTTTCCAAATATGCTAATGAGTCACCCTTGTTCCATTTGAAAAAATTGACATATGTATGATTAAAAATACGATTTGTACATCTTATAACCGGCCTAGACAAGACACGAAACCTATTAGACGATCAAAACTATTTTTCCAAGGCTTCTTGATTAAAACTTAGTGTTTTTAACAACACCATGGCACCCTGGATTGAAATTTAAAATAGGATTTGTTTTTAAGCGACAGTGTCAAAAGTTGACATATGATATGTCATTCTATTCAGAGTGTCATTTTTTATCGAATAAAGTAGCAATATACCGAGGGTGCCTTTAAAAAATCAAAAGATGTAATCATTTCGGTGAAACAGGAAGAGACCAAAACAATTGAATACGTCAATAAATCTAATTTATGTCATATACCTACTAACATACAAATCTGTTTTTTTTTATCTGGAAAAATAAAAAAGTTATAGGGGTGAGCCACTTTTGAGACGACCCGGTATATTAAAAAATATTGTTTCATAATGTAATATCATTTTAAAATTCTTGTATGTTATTTTAGATTCTGAAAATAATTTTAGAATAAACCGGAATATATTTTTAATAAAAACATTATTAATTATTAACACGGTTATAATTATGATTTTGTTACAATGTAAGTAAGTAAATAATGTAATGTAAGAGAAAAAATTCGGATTTTACATTTTACTAAAATATTATCTAAATAAGCGCCTTTCTACAACAACGCCACTGACTCCCAAAGGGTAAATTGAGAGATGCCTACCGGTCAAAAGTCGTTTCAAGACTTAAATGGATTATTTATGTCAAAGTTCTTGCAAATTTGGCACATTTTATAGTTCTTGAACAGAAAAAGTCAATAAAATAAACACGTAAGGACTACAAGCTAAGAAAATGCGTTAATACAGCCGGGGAGATAGCGGCAACAAAGCTTTACCGCACACGTGCGATACGTACTACAAGGTAATAAATGAATGAATAGGCTCCTTCGCCTCTAATCGGTGTTGTCATATTGTAAAGAACTTATCCTTTTTAAACAGTATCCGACTTATAATTTAGTAGTA
This sequence comes from Sitophilus oryzae, assembly GCF_002938485.1. Lineage (NCBI taxonomy): Eukaryota > Metazoa > Arthropoda > Insecta > Coleoptera > Curculionidae > Sitophilus > Sitophilus oryzae. The sequence continues at coordinate 420,698 of NW_022147426.1, forward strand.
TAAGGACTATTTAATACATCTATGGAATATTAAAACCTACTTTATTAAACTGTAGTATTAATATCTCAATATATGTGTATAACAAGACGTGACAACATAGGCTGGATGAGGAAGGCTCGGTCGACTGTACCCAGAAGTAAACATGTGTACAAAAAAGATTGTTTGTCCGCGTTGAAATGTAAATAGTGTAGTCTGTATTTTATTTTAAGTCTATGATCATTTCCCTCAATTTTTGACCGATATTTACCGCACGCTACACAACCAACTATTTTACAGTCTTTTTTGATAAATCGCAATAGTGTCACTGTTAATTTAATTTCTGCCAAAATTTCCTAAAATAGTAAAGACTGACAAGTCCAGAAAATTTCAAATCAAATTCAAATGTGTCAAATAAATCGTCAAACAGAACTGTCAAGGATCCTCACCCTAGGGTCCCACCTCTATCTACCATACGTGAATATATGGAACATTATACTCCTTTCTGAATCTTTTTGTTCAAAGGTTAAAGTACAAATCAAAAATATAGGATAATAACCACTTTTACAAGTGACTTATATTTACTATATTATTGTGTTTTATAGGTTAGAATAAGTGCCATAGCGTTCTTGCAGAGGGCATTGTTGGTGCACGACCTACAAACGCTTACAGGGCCGGAGTGGGAACAGTGTTTCCATAGAGTTTTGTTTCCTTTGTTGAATTACCTGTTGCAACCGGTAAGCCCCAAAGGGCCAGTTGCCATGGCCGAGTTTAGGAATAGAGCTGCCACAGTTCTCTCCAAGGTACGTCAATGCATTTTATTTTATATACAGGGTGTCCCATATTTTTTTTTATTTTGTTTTATCTTCATTTTTAAAAAGACATATCTAATAAATTAACTATAAATTTTAGGTATTTTTACATCACTTGACACCGCTACTGTCTTTACCAACTTTTCCAAATCTCTGGACTAACATACTGGATTTTATGGAGAAATACATGCATGCAGACAAAAGTGATATTTTGTATGAAGCCATACCGGAATTGCTCAAAAATATGTTGTTAGTAATGCACTCTGCTAAAGTTTTCGATGATGCTGATGGAAAAGTAAGTATTTATATTAGTTTTAATATAGGGTGTTCAAAAATATTGTCCGTATGTTGTCATAAAGTTCGTTTTAATCATATCACAATATTTTGTCTTTCCCAATATGTATAGTCTGGATCCTTGACAGTGACAGTTATTGTCAGTTTAATTCACCTGCAAATTGTATTTTCTGTCATTTTTTGGATTGATTTGGACAGTATTGTTGAGCACACTGTATATTTTTTTAACCAAATTTGCTTTCAGAATCAGCTGTGGCGAGTTACGTGGGAGAAAATAGACAAATTTTTACCTAATTTGAGAGAGGAACTTTTTAAAGAGAGTATACAGGAGCATCATGTACAGGAAGAGGTAAAAATTGATTTTTTTTAAAGTGTTTGATGATTTTTTGGTACTTATTTATGTACGACCCTGTATTTCGAAATTATTTTCTTTTAGAAACCGCCTCAAAATGTTTTTTATTCTGCCCCAGTCAACTCGGTGCAGCACAGTATTGAGAATCTAACAAGGTCTAGTATTATTCTGCAACCTCCGATATCTCAGCAGCAAGTGTCATCGCATTTATTCGCCCATTTGGGACAGGTAGGCAACCACGGAAACAATAGTAGCATGACCAATAATTGACATATGTGGCTAATAATGTGGCGTATTTGAAAAATAAATTCATAAAAAAATCGGCTTCTTCAAGTTTTATTTTATTTTTTAAATTTTTTAAAATTTTGATTCGATACAAAAATTCAATTATTCCACTTCTTTACATTGAATATGTGACGATTTTTCTTCCAGATGGTTTCTACACCCATAGGATCGAATCAGCAACACGAAACACTCCACACAACCACACCAACGACATCTATGTTACCTCCTAGTCAAAACCTCGTGACACCGTCGGTAGTTCAAACGACCAAGTCGCTTATGCAACCGACTTTACAGCCCGGGCTGCCTTACATGCCTAACTTGCTCACCAATATGGGTGGTATTCCGTCACCACAAGGTAGGATACAATGAGAATATCACGTGATCATAAATAAATATAGTTTAGTCGCAGTTTGGTTTAAAATTACCTCTTGAATGTATTTATTTATAATTACATGGTAGAATGTAGCAGACATGTGAGGTTATGTCTAAAAGGTGACACATTTTAGTTGCGCTTCCACAAGACCAGCACACCTTTCCAGTATTGTACAATGCGCCTACTGTGATTCCCAGCACTACAGCTACAGAGGTTCAACCTCTCTCTCTGTACGCGGAATATATGGGAAACCCCTACAATATCCAAACAAATGAAAGGTAGGTATAGTATGTCCAGTGAGAGTATTTCTTTTAGAATTAGTAATAATCCAGCGAGAGTATAGTACAATTCTTTTAAAAGTTCCTCAATATGGTCGACCTAGTTACGAAAATTGCTATTTTTTTTAATGAAAAATAAGTTGGCGTTAGCGAATTCAGAAATTGATTTTACTCTTTGGTTAACATTAACATTTTTCAGGATTGTCAAGTTGACGTTAAAGTTAGGTTATTAGGTGGTTGTCATAAATCATAAATAGAAACATAGATTATTGAAAATATTTAATAAGAAGAAAGGTATTTTACGGCAGATCCGAAGAGATTTTACTTAAAGGTATTTTATAAACTTTCTCAGTGAGAATATTAACTCCCCTGTTTCTTATATTTTAGTTAAAGGGACGTAAGAACTATAGGAAGTGAATTTTTGTTTTCATGTTTTGACGATATCTGAGAGTTCCTAGAATTATCAAGATTATTGAATAATTATAGTTGTTTAATAAGTGGAATTAATAGAAGACTTGGAAATAGGATGATGCCTTTCATGTTATAGTTGATAGGTCACCCCATTTCTCTTAATTTGTTTTTATTTCAGTACAGTTAATCACAAATTGAATTGATGTGTGCAAAAACAGCTATATATTTTCAAACATCTTATTTAAATAGTTCTTTTATATACTGTTAAACTGTATCAACTACAAAGTCTTTAGCAAAAAGTTATAAGGTAATAAATTTTGTAGATATAATTTATGAAAATTTATATGTATATTATAAAGATTAGAACACAATCCTCTGAGGGAAAAAGAAATACTCAAAAACTCATTAAATATACTTTATTAAAAATAACAACATACAAAAACAGTCATCCATGCAAACTGTAATAATCAGAACATTATCCACATTATACCTTTATTAAATTTGTGTTCACACTCCTGTCAGGAAAGCCAGAAATGTTTGTTTAAATATTAACTTATTTTAAATTGCCACAAACACATCAGAATATGTCACAACCACAACTATAGGTTTGGAATCAGTACTAAATTTTATACCTAGTAAGTGATGCGTCAACTAACAAGTATAGGATAAAAAAGAATTATTAATATAGAGTGTACTATACGATGCCCTTCTGCTTATTTATGAAATGACTTTCTTTTCAAATGTGAGGAATACCGGTAAAATTAAACATAATTTTTGGTTTGGTATGGTGTTTGATATTCTAACTACATCTATTACAAACCTTAAGTGCTTTTAGTGAGTAACTGTATTTTTTATTATTCTTTGTGTATCCTGTAAAGTAAAAAAATATATATTTCAAGAAATATAAAAACAATGCAATAGATATCAAACAGATCCATCATTATTTGATCTTTGGTCCCTTTACCAACATTACCTTATTTAGGTCTTCTCTACTAACTCAACTTTTAAACCTGTTTTAAATCTTCTTTATATTTTAACACTGATTTACTACAATCTGTAATGCCCGCGCTGCATCCTGAAATATAAGTTTTAATCTATTTATTATCATATACATAATACAAACCTGAAAATTACTGATACGAGGAAACTTCTCAAAATAATTAGAGACCTTTTTACAAACATCTGGACTAATTAATTTTCACGAATTTGTGGACGAGTCAATGCTTTCTAATACGTTTTTAAACGTTTTGCACATTTTCAATATCTTCCAGCCTATTCCTCAGTTATTGATCGGTGAAAAGATTATTTATAACTATCTAATTAGTACTGCAGGCTGCAGGTTAAATAAAAGAACAAAATCAAGTAGAATTTCTGAATAAAAACTCAAAAAATAATGAAAATATTTAGAAAAAGGAACCGTAAACGTCATTTAGCCAAGTGTCAGAGTTCAATTAGATTTACCACAGATTATCAGTTTGAACAATTTGAACTACAGTCGATTCCAGTCTTTGCTTTGAATAAGAAGACTAAGGAAGGAGCATAATGCTATCCATGTATTCATGCATGGTGGACGGAAAAACCACCATAAAAGCTCTCTAGGGTGGGGATCCTTGACAGTTCTCTTTGACGATTCATTTGACACATTTGAATTTGATTTGAAATTATGTGGCTTTTTCAGTCCTTACAGAGCTTATTTTATGTTATTTATTATTTATTCTACTACTGATAGTTGTATAAAGGTAGTAAATCTAGATGGAAATTGTGGCAGAACTTAAATTAACAGTGAGACTATCGCGATTTATCGAAAAAGACTCTAAAATAGTTGGTTGTGTAGCGTGCGGTAGATCTCGGCAAAAATTGAGTGAAATAATGGAACAACTTTTCGCTAGTAAGTGACTATACGTGTAGTAAACCGATCATTTATGAAATTCACTTAAATTAAAGACTCTTTGAATAAGAAGACTAAGGAAGGAGCATATCAAAAATCTTAGGCACACCGCGATGGGCCTCAAATATGGCCGACTTAAATTCCGGTTTATCAGTGTCGTTCTAATTTTATTTAAAAAATGTAAAACTATGATGTAGGGTAGACGTGGGGTAGACTCAATAATTTGTTGTTTTATTTTACGTTGTGAATAAATGTTGGTAGTTATTAAAATTGTTATAAAAATATATAATTCTAATAAAAATAGATAAGTTATAATAAGTATTTATTAACACAAACATCCGATACGCTACTGAAGCAGGGTAAGTCAAATTAACGTATCTAAATTCTTTGACATCTAATCTTTGACAAGTAATAAAAATAAAAAGCTAAAATGCAAGAAAAATATATAATTTAGTTAATTTAAGTGAATTTCATAAATGATCGGTTTACTACACGTATAGTCACTTACTAGCGAAAAGTTGTTCCATTATTTCACTCAATTTTTGCCGAGATCTACCGCACGCTACACAGCCAACTATTTTAGAGTCTTTTTCGATAAATCGCGATAGTGTCACTGTTAATTTAAGTTCTGCTACAATTTCCATCTAGATTTACTACCTTTATACAACTATCAGTAGTAGAATAAATAATAAATAACATAAAATAAGCTCCATAAAGACTGACAAATCCACAAAATTTCAAATCAAATTCAAATGTGTCAAATGAATCGTCAAACAGAACTGTCAAGGATCCCCACCCTAGAGAGCTTTTATGGTGCCTTTTCCGCCCACCGTGCATGATTACATGGATAGCATTATGCTCCTTCCTTAGTCTTCTTATTCAAAGATTCCAGTCTAGAGATTTTCGTTTTTTAAGCCTCCCATACTGAAGTCCGCCATATTGGGAAGTTTTAAATGAATACAAGTATATATATATAAGTAGTGTAGTAGTGCGAGAGTATATAAGTAGTAATATAGCGAGAGTATATAAGTAGTGTGAGAGTATATAAGTGTATAAGAATGTTTATAAAAAGTGTGCTATTTTTGTTTGTTTTTATTTAAGTAGAGATGGACAACCCATACAAAGATCATCAGAAGAAGCCATAACACTTCAAAACAGCTCTAACATAGAGCCAGTATCTAGTCAAAATCATGAAATGCCTATATTAGTTGGGACGGTATCTCATGAAACTGTCATGTCGACGACACAGAGTGTAGGTTTTGACAGCGACATACATATGCAACCGACGAACTTTTTTCAGTCATCAAACTACTTTGACACTACGTCAAACATACCGGCCGGCAGTGAAATACTGTTTGGTGTGAATAAAAATTACGTAGACAACGCGACAACTGCCATTACTGAAACGTCATCTGTCAGTGCAGAGATGAGTTCAAATATTTAAGAAAATGTTTTATTTTACAATTTTATCAGTTAAAAACTAAATACCATTGGATTGAAAAAAATTGATCGTCATTTCAAAGTCCAGTTGACGTCGTTCTTTTTCGATCGTACGATATGTAACTATTTTTTGTTGTTGTTGTAAATATATTAAAAGATATTTTTTATGGTAGGTGAAAAAATATAATAAATTATATACAAAAATGTTTAAAACATGTACTGTTACAGTTTATTAATTGAATTTTAGTCCAAAAAACGGTGTTCATAAGTATACAAGGGTGATTCAAATTTATTAACTAAGACATTTTTTTTATCTCTATGTCATCATTTATATATAAAAAAAATTTAATTTCTTTTGGAGATTCGCCAAAATAACATGTTGATTTTTTAAATGTATTTTTAAAATACACCTTGCATAAAGAGTACTATAGCTAGGTGTCGAAATATTATATAAAACACTATAGTGGAGAATTATGAACTAAAATGTAGTGTTATATATCGTTCTATATAACTACATATTTGACAAATTATGCAGAGATTTTTGGGAATGCAGTTCAGTTTAAATAATAGCCATTATATCTATGTCTTATTATATTTTTCCAAATATTTTAATTAAAAAAACGTTTCAACCACAATTTAAACGTTTTTGTAACTAAAATATTTGGAAAAAAATATAATATGACATAGATATAATGTCTATTATTTAAACTAAACTGCATTCCTATGAATCTCTACATAATTTATGAAATATTACAGTTCAAGAAATTAAGCTAAATTAATACTACAACTACATATGTATATAATAGTGCAAAGTGATATAATATAATTTTATGAAAAAAAGATGGTTTTATTTTTTCTGCACGATTTTAAAACTGAATTTAAATAAATTCAGCAAAAAAGAAATAAAACATAGTAAATTTAAATATATTGTGGCGCCAACTGTTGGCAAATTATTGAACTAAATAAATTTTGAGACTTGTGGCGTCCTCTATAAGCAATTTCTCAAACTAAAGTCAATTTAAAACTCGTGGCGCCATCTATAAGACGGTTGCCAAACTTAAACTACTAATGATTCCTGTAGTTTGTTAGATTGTGGCGACACCTATCGAGAAATAGACTAATCTTTTCCAATGTGTTACAGGTTTCTGTAATAAAAAATACTTTTGCGACATCTATTAATTAGTAACTGAAGTTTATTTGGAAAATTAAAATCAATTTATAGAATTCTGTAATTTTTAGAGCCCGAAAAGTGTTGAATTAACGCCATCTCTGTGTGAAATTTTACACTATATTTTATTTTAACCTAAGAAAATACGAAATGTTTGGAAATTTTTCAATGTTTTTAGTTAATTTTTAAAACGTAAATTAATAAAATGAATACCTCCAAATTATGTTGTCTTTGTTTGAAAAGGTAGGTAATTTTTGTTCAGACTGCGGTTCAACATTACCGCTCTTAAGGGCATTGAAAGTAGTTATGAAAGCACTTGTTCGAAATAGTACAATTTGAGTGTATATTACATGTTTCCTGAGCTTTATTTATAGATATTATTAATATTTTAGTGTTAAGAGACGAGAACAGTACAGTACTTTATACGGTACACCTTAATTCCCATCATGTACGAGAGATAAAGGAAGATTTGAAGGAGCTTGATGTCGAGACAAAAGAAAATGAAGGGTCTATAGTGGAAAGAAAATGTCTTAAATGTGACAATAGTAAAATACCTTATGCTACAATTCAACTTAGGTCAGCTGAGGAAGAACAGACTGTTTTCTCCTCGTACAAAATGTAAATGCATGGGAAGAGACAATTCTTACTAAGACAACTGGTTTTTGTACATAATTTGCTTCTTTGCATCGTTCTGGAGTGTTAAATAAAGCACTTAAATATATCAAGTGAGTATTACAATAAAATTACTTAAATATAACTCACAAATTTCTTTAGAAAACTCAATGTTAGTATCAGTATTAATTTAACGAGAGTAAAGTTCTACTTCATGTAGATATTAAAAACAATTTTCCATTTGGATGTGTGGGAATTTTTTTTGTGAAGTTCAAAACTTCTCAGATTAATTTTGTCTTTAGTATTAAAATGAGTTGTGCTTTAAAGTGTACTTTCTAAAACAGCTCAAGTTCAGGCCAATCAAGATTCACTTTTGGTTTCATGAACTCCTTACGTGGGTTATTAATATATTAATTTCACTATTTGAATTATTTAGATTCCTTCTTACTCCGTGTGAACATTTTACTTTATGTATCAGTAAATGTCTTAGATAAAATTTCTTCGACCAAAAATTCTTCAACTGTCCATTGTGTGTGTATATATATTGTTGAAATATTAATCAAATGATCACAGTATAAGCTGTAAATTTTTACTTGTGTTATAGTAAATATAAAACAAACCCTAGATATTTCTAATTTTAGCTATATTAATATTTATTTAAAATTATTTTAAGAAAAATATTTTTGGTGTATTTTGAGTTGCCTATAGCTTAGGGAGAAATGTCAATACATTATGTAGCTACTTTGAATTAAAAAAACTTTTTAATTCATTGTTGTTTATTCCTTAACTTAGTTTTTAATAGAAAAATAGCCCATTTAACCATGTTAATAAGTTATTACTTTGATAATTTTTTAAATATCAAAGTAATAACTTATTTACATGGTTAAAAGCAGGTATTTCTGGATTTTATGTTATATTTACTATAGCAAAACATTTTTTATAGCTAGAAATATGAAAAGCAAACATTCCTGAGACAGCACCACGTAATCAACCAGCCAAAGATCCTCATTAGAGAAAATCTTAAATAAGACACAGAAATGGTAAAGTAAGTAATAAATTTATTTCGTTTACTATCAGTTTTTTTGTGATTACATGGTATCATACGGCGTTAAAATTGGCTTGGAAATGTAGATCGTGGTATTTTTATATGCATAATTATATCGATGGTCTTTTCCAAGCCAACTTAATGCTGTTTTTTATCATACGGTAGTATACGATCGAAAAACAGCGTCAAGATTGGTTTAGAAATGAAAATTTCTTTATTTTGGGAAGTATTTCTATATGCCTGCTATGACGTCCTTTTTCATTTGATCACACTGTATATACAACTTAAATTAGTTTATATTCCATTGGTATTCAAAATAATAGGTAATAAATAAATAGCCGTGAGGCTACAAAAAATAATAAAAATATACCGTATGATCGAAAAAAACGGCATCCAGTTGGTACGGAAATGACAATCGATGACATTCCTCATATAATTTTGTATACAAAATGACAGTAATCTTCATTTCATAGCTATCGCTGACGCCGTTTTTTTTTCGATCATATTGTAAGAAACAGATTTTATATATGTAATAAAAAAAACGGGTCCAGTTGGCTTGGAAATGACGATCGATGACATTTCCCGTATAAAATGACAGCGATCTTCATTTCATAGCCATCGCTGACGCCGTTTTTATTCGATCATACGCTATAATAATACCGTTTGATCGAATAAAAACGGCGTCCAGTTGGTTTGGAAATGACGATCGATGACATTTCCCATATAAATTTACATATGAAATGACAGCGATCTTTATTTCATAGCCATCGCTGACGCCGTTTTTATTCGATCATACTGTATAATGCTAACGTACTAATATTATTTTTGTATTCTTTTCAGTGCAGAAGTTTCCATCTACATCGCACCATGATCCAGGTCCACTACGTGCATCTTTTTTGATACACCTTGTATATATTGTATTTTATTTTTGTACGTTTTGTATTATAAATAAAGATAATTAGTTACAATACTTTTTTATTTCCACACATGGGTTTTATATCTTTAATACATATCTCCTTACCTCTTCATTCTTATATGCTCCCGATAGAAATCGGTGATTTTGACGTTTAAAAATTTTTGTACAGTTTATGTCAGGTTGAGAAAATCTAAGTTTTGTATCAGGAATATATAATATGAGAGCGAGGAGGTAAATACAATATAGTAGAAAATTATTTATATTAAAAGAGCACATATAAATACATGTTGCTACTAATTTTTAAATCCTCGCTCTCATTTATTCTCAGTATGGTCAGATTTTTAACAAAAGTTGGTCAAAATAATTCGACTAGGTGAAAAACTAGAGTACTAGACCAACGAGTTAGAATGAGTTAGATTTTTTCGAAAAACGGCCATAACTTCTAAACTATAAGGGTTAGAGAGGAACGGATCTCGGCATTCGATTCGCCTTTCAACCCTCTATAAGGGTGCAAATTTGGGGCGCGATCGGAGACAAAAAAAATTTTTGAGGATAAATGAGGGAAGGTTAACCCCTTACCTCATTTTTCGCCAAAAATTTTTTGTCTCCGATCCTAATTATGCACCCTTATAGAGGGGTTGAAAAGGCGAATGGAATGCCGAGTTCCGTTCCTCTCTAACCCTTATAGTTTCCGAGATATTAAGGGTTGAAGTTTGGAAACGAGTTCGAAGTGCTAGAGATAGCAGAAATATCGTTGATCGATGCTATATTTACATGTGGTACTCAATTAGCTCCTTACCTCTTCACCCTTATGCGTTCCTGATTAAAATCGGCAATTTTCGATCAGTTTTAAAAATTTTCGTGCGCTCTTTGACAAAAATTGAATTACTCGGGTTTGTATCAGGAGTGCATAAGAGCGAGTTGTTAAAAATATTGGTACTTAATTTACTCCTCACCTCTTCACACTTATGTGCTCCTGATAGAAATCAGTGATTTTGGGCAAGGATTAAAAATGTTCGTTTAATCTTTGTTAAAGCTGTATTTTCCCGGATTTGTATCAGGAGTACATAAGTGCGAAGAGGTAATCATTAGTATTATTTTATATAAAAATACTGTCTATTCCAGAACAACCTGATTTAAAATTTTAAGTTGTTTATTATTAGAATATATAATTTTTGTGATAATTAAATGACTTTTTCTTTTTGTTCAGGATTAGACAGTATTTCTAATATGCATATTTTGGTTCAGTAAAACTCATTTATTATTAATTATTATTTATTAACATATGATATTTTATTAACAAGAATAATATAAAAAGTATATTAATAATTATAATATACAGGGGACACTGAGGGTAAATTAAAAATAAACTGCCTACAAATAGATATATATTTTATTGTTTAGAGATTGCCATTACAAAAAAAAATAATAAGAATAATCACAGAAAATGAAAAATAATATACAACCACCTGGGTGCGTAACACGTATCTGATAAACTACAATAAAAAAATAATTCTTGAGACTAAAAACTTTATATATACTGTATATACACAGCGAGAAAAAAAAGTAGGTATTGATAAACCATTGACAACTAAAAAAATGAACATAATTGCTTATATGTGGAATACATTTTATGACAAAAATATAGTAATCAATATTTACATGAAATAAGAAATATACAGGATGATCAAAATGTGTTCTGCAAAAACCTCCACATCAATGATAACTTACATTTTAAAAATAGGTTCAGAACAGTTGGACATCCTGTATAAATATACAGCAGATTTTTTCGGTGTAGTACTGTGAATACATTGCGTAAAAATAATAAATTGTAACAATCAGATCTAACACACATGAGAAAATGATTTTTTAACTTTAAAACAAACTTAAAATATTTGTATATCTTTTATTTGTCAATGGATAAAAAAAATCAAAATTACATGAGATTCAGAGTATTTTTATTATAATTTTCTAAAAAAATTGGAAAAATTGGGCAATATAACCAAGGCAAAAAATATTATTTGTTAACAATAACATTTTTGCATCTTGTAACGTTTTTATATAATTGGAAGACCCTCGATTCAATGGGATATTATCAAACGGTTCAATATAATTCTTTAGTATTAAAAATTCTTTAAATATCTTTTCTCTATTTTATCCTTTTATCCTACATACAGTGGCGCAGCATCCAACTTCATATAAAATAATATATAATTTAATCTTCAATCTAATTTACATATTCATATATAAATTAGCAAAATAAAAAATAACTACACCACTGTACAGAATATTTCACTCTAAAATTAAGACGCTATAACAATAAAGTCAATTTTTTTTATAATATTAAATGTCGAGATTGAAAGATGCTCTAAAAAACACTAAAACAACGCATCTCCATAATAGATCCGATATATAAAATTAGTATAAAATAATATAAATAAATATCAATATAATGCATAGTAAATAGGTCTAAAAAATTTGGTATCAAAATTTCACAACATTAATAATAGTAATAGTATTAAACACATGAGATTTTTTCTATCAATAACTTGGAAACTTTTAGGTTAGTCGAGCTCACCTTTTTTTCGTTAAAACATTTTTTCGTTAGTTGTATCGGTTAAAAATAAATAAATAAATATTCTTGGAATTTATACAATACAAAAGTTAAAGTCGTCTAAAAATATTTAAATCGTACTTACCTTAGACCATAAAGTCGCTAGACACGTCTTTATTTATGTTGGTTACAGATTTTTTAACGATGACCGTGTCTAGCACATTTAATGGTCTAAGAAGTGATGAGATTTCTTGTTGAGAGTTCTTTCTCTAGTGATTAGCCACGGGTATCCATTGACTTTTTCTATGCTCTGCATCGACGGCGGCCTTGACTTGGGCACAGACGTGGGCAACGTTGGCACCAGCTGAGACAACAGCTGTCACTAGATGTCGATATTCCGCCTCTAGTTTGTGACCGTGCTCGAACATCTCTTTCGCAGCTTTGCCGGACAATTTGTCCATGCTGTATCTGAAATTAACAGCGTTTTTAAGAGATACTAACTACCCTGTATATCTACGGTTGAAAAATACATACCGTGCGTCTTTGACCTCTTTGATTTGTTTGGTACTCTTGAATTTGATGAGCAAGACCACCGGATTGATTTGCTGCCTTCTCAAGCGCTGGACGCTGGCTATAGAGTAGTCTAACATGCAGTGTAAACGAGCATTGCTGACTGCTTTGATGGCGTGGACTGTAATACATTCGAAACATGACCCCCTTCTGCGATATTCAATGATCAGACCCTCTTCTAATTCTCTGAAAAGTAAAAAAAATGATTTTTGGAACTTGTTCATTTGAGCTACTTTTATTAAAACTGCATACAGGGTGTTATTTAACGCAGCCAAACTTCAGGAAGCGGTTCTTTCAGTTTATTCTTATAAAAAAGGCCATGAAATGCTTCATTTTCAATATATAGGGTGTCAAACTTTTAAAAGCAAATGTTTTTTCGTAAAAATCTTCATAATCTTTTGTGTTGTTTTTTTTCACAGTAGTATATTAATTATTAATTTGTGAAAGATTTTTGGTACTTGTTCATTTGAACTACTCTTATTAAAACTGCATACAGGGTGTTATTGAACGTAGCCAAATTGTAGGAAGTGTTTTTTGAGTGAGTTTAAGACAGAAAGTTCATATAAGCATAGGTCGAGAAATACTTCATTCTCAATATACAGGATGTCAAGCTTGTGTAGAAGCGACACACGAAAAAATCCATAGAAAAAAAGATTGTGAGTAGCGCACATTTTTTCCTCAAAATATTTTGGTTAAAGTGCCTTCCGGGACGCCGCTGGGCATAATAACCTTAATCTAATTCGGGTTAAATTTTAGCCTCTTCCTACAATCAATACATCTGCGCAAAATCAAGAAAACCAGTTAAAGATTAAGATATTTACGAAAAAACGATTTATTTTTAAAAGTTTGGCATCCTGTATATTGAAAAGAAAGCATTGGTTCGATTACCCCCTAAAGTTTGGCTACACATTGACATAACGCCCTGTATATTTAAAATATTGTTAAACCTGCTTCTAATTCTTTCAAAAGTGAAAAAAGTAAATTTTGACACTTGTTCATTTGAACTACTTTCTTTATGACGATGTGTATATTGGTTGAAATCATAGATAATGAAGGAAATATAGATATTCATACCGGTCTAGTTGGGCTTGAGTGCATCTCCTGGCTTCAGTAGTGGCTCTTTGGAATTTTTCCGGGAAATCACTGACTAATTTATCAGCAACGCATTCAGCTAACGGTCCCAGGACTAAAACCGGTCGAAATTCTGGAAACTGCAGCCTTTCGACGCGCTGGTACGACATCTGGGATAGATCTTCGTGGAGAGAACCTGAAATTAACAACAAATATTCAATATATTTCAAAAATTCTATCTAAAAAATAATATTTAAATATGTACCACTATCAGAGATCCATCCAGGGGTGAGATTGCAGAAGGCTGCCAGTTCTCTGGAGTCCCTTGAGCTGGAAGAGCCTAATCCAGAGGAGCCACTGCCTCCTCTTTGGTGCTTTTTTCGTCGGAAGAAGCTCCTTCGAGCCGTGGTGGCGGTACGACCTTCCAGAGCGTCTCCGGCTCCTCTGCGCAGTAACATTTCCTCTTCAACCTATAATAATATCAGACTAGACTTTGTAGTCGAAAATGGTTGTTTTTAAAACCGCTTGTAGTGCGAAGTGTACAAGATGCCGAAGCAGCTTAGCAGCCGTTGCAAAAAACTCATCGCAACCTCATTAGAATATTTCGAACGGGAAAGCGGTAGGAATGGCCCTTTATGTCCCTTAAGTGCTGTTAAGGACGTGAGTTTTGTTCATGTAAATAATAACTTTAGTCAAGCTTAATCACATGACTAACAGTTTTTTTTGGTATGATATTTATGTTTAGGCTTAAGACAATTTTATGCAAACCTTGTATTTGCTGGGTATGACGCCACATTGCTGTCTGTGCCCCTCGCCATCAAGCTTCCATGCACGCCACTGTCCAGGAACGCCATTGAACATCGTGTTATCCACGTAGAGCACGTCGTCCTTACAAAAGGACAGTTGAGGAGGTTCAGTGACGTCATTACCGCCTCTGTCAAAACAGCATCGAACGTAGAGACTGTCACCAGGTTTATCCTTGATTTCGTTGTATTCTGTAAATCCCCAAAAAACATTTTACACAATATACATCTAAAATAATGATCGTATGATATTTTTCTTACTTTCGATTCTGTAATGTGCCAGAACTGTCACTTTATCGGCTGGTTTAGCCAGTTCATACGCTGCTTCCTCTGCTGTAGCCGATCTGAGGTCGCTACCGTTGTATTCCAAGATCTGATCTCCTGTTCTGAGACCAGCGTGATAGGCCAAGGAGTCAGGTTGGACTGAGTGAATGAATATACCAGCTGCGTTGCCTCCCACCAAAGAAATTCCCAAATTTGACGTTTTCAACGTTTCTATGCAGAGATATCTGGGTTCCTCCACTGTTCCTCTGTAACCATTATCAAAAATAACTTTTAAAGTCTTGTTTACAGATGGCAAACATATTTTAAATTGTACAATTCATTGGCAAAAAGCTTTCTATATACAGGGCGTGCAAATAATTTACCTGGGGCTTCCTATGTTCGGTACTCCGGCCTGTCTTTGCATCACAATCAACGAAGAAGGCTTGTTTTGCAGGGAGGAACTTTTTCTCACTTCTTTGGGCGAATTACAGGGCGTGGCATCACCCTCACCCTCCTCGTCGTCTTCATCTTCGTCGTCTTCGTTCGAAGAAGTACCAGAGAGAGATTCGGTACCACCACCCACCTAAATACACATATAATAAATAGTTTTTGCCAATATGTAATAGTCTAAGAGCTAGCAACGTTTTCGAGAAAGTATTTTAAGACGTCTGGCTCTTTCATATATCTTTTACTATGCTCTCTGGAACAGCATGCGGCCCGTCTGGCTGCCGATACCGTTGCGTTTACTACTGCGCATCGAAAGAAGATGCTATATTTTTTATTAATTTAGTCCTATAAATTCTAGTATTGAATATTTTTTTTTCTTTGCCCTGACCCGGATTCGAACTCTGAATCATCGGTTCGTGGTCGGAAACTCTACGCACTGCGCTATGGAGACATGTTCGATTAATATTCAATACTAGAATTTAAAAGACTAATAAAAATATAGGATCTTCTTTCAATGCGCAGTAGAGGACGCAACGTTTACCGGCAGCCAGACGGGTCGCATGCTGTTCTAGAGCAAGGACTGTATATATTCTAAAGGACTGTTCGATCGCGTCAAATCGCCGCTGTCGTAGTCGCCGTAGAATGCTACGTCACGCGCTGACCAGAGCTCCACAGTGCGGCGGATGGTTATTCTAGCGGGACAAAATCTCAAGAGCAATGTTTGGGACTTAAAATCTAAGAACGTAGCAAATGGTCTAATATATAGCAACTATATGGTTAAATTTATTTATTTATTAACAACTTAATTTATTAACAAGATATTACAAGATAATAAAACTATGATATTATTCGTACATAATACACAAAAACCGTATTGTAAACTATTACCAAATACATAAAATTATGAAATCAAAAAACTCTTTAGCAGTTTTTTTTTAATTAATTTGTAATCTTGTGACACCCTCTATAATTTATTTTAAAAAAATATATTTTATTTTGAAAATAATAAATAAGATAGATATTTTAATTTTAATTTTAACACTCGGTAATTGTAAATTCATAAATAGTAAGTATCTAAGACAATTTTTTAAACTCAGTGCCTTTTGATGGAGTTGTTTTGTTTTTATACTATCTGATTGAAATGAATCTTTTTGGGCATTCACCTGTTAAGCTTGAACTCCCTGTTACTGTGACTACCTGTGTTGGTAACTATTGGTAACTCAAAAGATCTACATCATTCAATATATCGATATTTGAAAAAAAAGTGAAAATTTGATATCTGTAGAACAAAGGCACAAAGGATTTTAACAAATAATATACGTACAGTAGAAAAGTACATACCTTTGGCAATCTTCAACATAATTTGGCTTTCTAATAAAATGTATAAGGACTTGTAAATATTTTGTTTTCGTATGATCTCTGCCTTGCTGAGCAGAAAAGGACCAAATTTGGTTGATAAAAATGTATCGAAATACAAAGAATATTCATGCATTTTTGTATCAATTGGAATGTCTACTATTTCTTCTTATCAGTACACATTTTTTGGCTTATTTCTAACCAAACGCTTTTGTCCCGCTAAATTTATTTTCCAACGCACTGTGCGCTCGTCCGTCAAATGCAAAAATAACTGTCACTGTTTAAAATCTTTAGCGCCAACTTCAACTCGGTCAGTAGATGACGTAAAAAAAACTGGCAGTGCAGGAAGATAGGAATCGAACTATCCTTATCTCTATAGTATCCTTGGTTCTAGAGAGCATAGTAAAAGATATATCAAAGAGCCAGACGGCTTAAAATACTTGTTTTTCCGACGCTGCTAGCTCTCGTACTATAATAAGTAAAATAAGCTATAAAACAAATAAATCAATTAATTACTAAAATATTAGTTATTAATTTAAAAATAAAACGTAAAAATCTTTAAAAAATGATATAATAAATATATTGTAAGATTCATCCCATAAATCCATCACAATCTGGCAGCGCTGTCGCCATCGCTTGTCACTCAAAGTTGATGACGTGCATCGGAAATTGTTTTGCGATCGTCGTATCTGTTTGGTATATGTTTAAAAATAGCCTGTACTTGGCATATCTGTCAAATTTGACACTTTAAAAAATATATGGGTTTGGTTGAATTAAAAAAAAACTATTTTTAAGTTATTTTTACCTCGTGGTATTTATCAGGACTGTACTGGACCAGCATAGTAATGGAATTTCCGCACTGTCTCAGTACGTTCGCTGCCAAATTGTAGGTGGCGTTGCGCATGTTGATTCCGCACACTTCCAACAGCTGGTCGCCGATCTGTAGCCCCACCCTACTAGCCAGACTACCCTCGGTAACAGTCGACACGAAAATACCGCCGGTATCAGCGATTTGGATGCCCAAAGGTTCGTTGGATTTATCTGATGAAGAAGAAACATTAATATTTTATAAAACACCCTGTATATTCGAATTTACCTATATGAACTCTCCGTAGCTCGCCAGGCAGAGGTTTGTGTCCCCACGGACAGTAGTCTTTGGGCCCGTTCACTTGGGAGGAGTGGTCCCCGGGACTACTGAGGACCTCCACGTGAAAAATCGGCATGGGACTACCCCTTTCCGAGCTTCCTCTTTCTATACTTCCGGTACTCACCTTGGAAGTAACACTAGGGTTGGAAGGTACGCGAAATCTCTGTTCCCTACAGGCGTAAAGATTTATTTAGACATTTTTATTACAAATAAAAGAAAAATATTGTTACATTACAGTTATATTTTATATTAGTTCAGTATTAGCATGATCCTCGTGATGATAAAGACATGTTGCAACGCTGTATACGTCACGAAATTAGTCAAGTTTATTGTATAGCTGATATATTGTGTTTATGTTAATATTAGTATTTAAGGATCATTTTTTTCAAGACATAGAGATAAAAGAACACAAAGAAAATCGATCAAAAAAAAGTATCCACATTAATAGGAAATACATTAGAGCATTAGATAGAAATATTTTTTCTCAATATAAAAATAAATTACAACCTTCTGTTGGCCAACTGTAGAGAACCAATGTCTAGAGTTTGACCTCGCTAAAATAATCATCGATTGTTATTCCCAGCCGTCCTTTACGCCGTTTTTTTCGATAGTATGGTACATTAAAACGCCACAAAGATAGAAACAATTACCAGAAAATAAAGTATTACTATAAATCTAGATTAGTATGAATGTATGTATATACTACCTTATAAAATAAGTAAACCACAACCTCCGTAAAGATAAAGGCCTGATACAACGACGTATGACGTCACGAAAGCAGGCGGATTAATGCATAGTTTGTATATGTTTATTTCAGCATTATTAGTATTTAAGAATAATTTTCCACGACATAAAGATGAAAGAACTCGTGAACTAGAGCTGAATAGCACAACAATTTCAATAAAAGATCAATTTTAACCCAAAATCCATTGGATAAATCCTCATAAACACTAGATGGATAGAATAGATACCTACCAGAAAATAAAGTATCACCATAAATTTAGCTATACAGGGTGGTCCGAAGTGTATTCCGGAAACTTTGGTAGCATATTCTGCAGTTAAAAATAAGTAAAAAAGTTTGTATAAATGTATGTCCTAAAATACTTAGTTTCGGAGATACAGGCTGTAGATATTTCATTTTTATTCCGATTTTTTCCAAATAATTACTGAAGTAATGTGAATATTTGGATGAAAATTAGTGTCTGGAAGTTTTTTGACATAAGAATTTTGATTTTGATGTCGATATGACTCCTACTTGTAGAGGGCTACACCGGTTAAATTACTATCTACTCAACATGTTTATTTTTTGTCAATAATGACATGTATTGACTATTTCCATTCTAAATATCTTGAGAACGGTTCCTCTTAGCGACTTTTACCAAGAGACATTTTTTACGTAAAAAATCACAAAAATGTATATTTTTTCACTCCTGTAGTTTTATACAGGTACGGACGAGAAGTTATTACTCTTCAAAACAGTTAAAACACATGTAGGTGGCGCCCCCTACAAATAGGTCATATTGACATCAAAATAAAATTTCTCATGTCAAAAAACTCCCAGACACCAATTTTCATCCAAATATTGACGTTACTTCAGAAATTATTTGGAAAAATCGAAATAAAAATGAAACTTCTACACCCTGTATCTCTGAATCTAAGCATTTTAAGACATAACATTTATACGAACTTTTTTACTTATTTTTATCTAACCGAAGTATCCGGAAAACAGTTCTGGCCACCCTGTATATGAATGTAGATGCCTTAGAAAATAAGTAAGCCACAACCCCCATGAGGATAAAGGCCCGATACAATGACGCATGACGTCACGAAAGTAGATCTATTGAAGAAATTATTTGTTAGATGAATATTAGTATAGTCTGTGAAACGAATAACTTTGAATTTGAGAGTTCCCGCGGGCTTTTCTAGTGTTAATTTTATTAGGTTAGCAACTTGCGGCCATGCTGATGCCGTCTCTAATAGAACAGCCCCGGAGCGAGATTTATGACGTCACGCTAGTTAGATACTACGGATTAATTATGTTGTAGAATGATGGAAAACATAATTATTCCTCGTATATGTAATTTTTAGGATTATATTCGACACTATTTTTTTCATATGACATAACACTGATGAAGGCTATAAACGTTAGCTATAACAAAAAATTTTAGAATAATTTTACATATAAAATGACAGCGATCTTTATTTCATAGCCATCGCCATTTTTTCTATGATATTGTATTATTTGCAAATATAATTTTTCGAACATTGATGCTTGCAAAATATACATATAAATTTTGTGAATACAAATAATAATACATCACTATTAGTAGATATTGAATATTTTTGTTAAATTAGATCGATTTTCAAAAACCAAAATTTAAAATATATTTTACATATTACCCATTATCTTATGTACCTATTCATTATTTGTATATTGTAAAACATTTGATGCATTTGTATGGTTCATAGTTTATTTGTCAAATTATTTATTACTATAAATAGGTATATATATTGTATTTATTAACTGTATATTATGTATATTTCATGTAAACTATATCATTTTTAAAATACAAACCAAAAATACGAGGAATAATTATGTTTTCCGTGTATTCTACAACATTTTTATTAATCCGTGGTATCTAACTAGCGTGACGTCATAAATCTCGCTCCGAGGCTGTTCTATTAGAGACGGCATTGGTTTGATATTTAGAAATGTCAAAGGCTGATGACATTTTACTTTTGTCAATTATGACATTTTGCGTTGATTTTTGCAAGAAGAGGAAGAACTGTCACCTGTTTTATTATTTTCCTTTTCTATTTTACGAAAGTAAAAAGAGTTACCTATCTGATTCGATCAGGCACTCATTTTAAAGAATATCAGTAACTTTTTGGATATGTATATACATGGTTTTTATATTTGCCATGTTGGTAAAAAATAACGGTCAAAATTCAAAGTTATTCATTTTATAGACTATACTTATGGTTTTTTTTTCATAAAAAAATATGAAAAAACTCATAAACAACTGATCGTGTACTCATTGCTCCATGTAAGTTACCTCTTTCTCGGAAATGTACCCCCTGTCTCAAGCAGATCGGGCGGTCTTCTGCTACCGGTATCCACCGAAGGACTGTGATTGTGTTGGTACGGTTCAAAGCTGAAACTCTCCCTAGAATGATTGATATGGGGATGAGGATGAGGATGGTAGGGGTAATGAACCCTATTGGTACAAACAACTGACTGGGACCCCTCGAATGAGTTGGACCGAGATCGGTGCTTATCAGACTGTCCCTTTCAGAGTCTGAACCATATTTTGCTATCCCTAGAAAAAAGAACCTTAGACCATAAAACTTCTAGACACTTTAAGATTCTTCTTACCTAAACGACTGTTCTTCTTGTAATACGGCAAGGTTTCTTTCTCGTACAGCCTTTGCACGGGCATGTCCAGACTGTTGCCCGAGTTCATGTTAGCGCTGTGCCTGTTGGACGATCCGTTACCGCATTTGACAATTTCGAAGCTGTCAGTGGCCATGCCGAAATGGTGGCTCGTGTCCACGCTTTTGTAAACCGAATGCCGGTTGGACGTTGACGAATTTTGTGGCGCTAAAGACAGCGGCATTGGCGTGGAATTGCGATAGTAATCGGGTGTTTCTTTTGGTTGCGCGAGCAAACTTAAAGGAGGTCGTTCTTTGGTACGTGTCACTACGGTACCCCCACCTAGAATATTGATTTTATGCAAAGTACATAGATATGGAAAGATACTGTGTCGGAAGTTGAATTGCAGAGATATTATTATGAGTCTTAGAGAGAGAGAGGCTCTCTATATATTTCTATTTCGATTTTTCTCTTACCTGGAGTTAGTACAGCTGTAGCTCTAGCCTTAGGCCAAGTTCCTCCATTATTTTTCTCCTCCTTTGGCTGTGACAGGTGTCTTTTTGCCCCTCCCGAAGACCTTTTTATTGTATTATGATGGTAACTCTCCAAGACAGAGTCCAACTCGGCTATAGCCTGTTCGTGACCGAAGTCTATAGGATTCGGCGAGCTATTTCTGTATTTTTTATCCTCCTTTGAGTGTCTCCACGGTACCCTCATGAGTTCGAATTTCTCTTTGAGCCACGCACTGCTGTTCTTCTCTTGGTTGTTGTACTTGTAGTCGCCTTGACTCAACCAATCCTCAGTCTATAATATTTTTTTTAGCATTTTTAGAATTTTAAAACAAAGTCAATTGATGGTTACTTTACCTGTGAGCTTCTGTTCTCTTTTTTGTTCCTCCTCACTGGCGTAAAAACATTCGGACACTCCGGATAGCTCATCTTCAGGGTGGTGATGTTGATGACGTCAGAGCTTTCGTCGTTGAGCACCTGCATGGCTTCTCTGACGTTTTCGATGTCGTCCATGGACTTGTCGTTGATTCTGAGCACTCTATCGCCTACGGTCAGGCTTTTGTCGGTCGCGGCCAAGCTGCCTTCGCTGATGCGGTTGATGTAGACGCCCATTTTCAGTGACAGACCGTGACAGCCTGTAATAAGAGCCACATTTGTTAAGCCTGTCATGACAATGACAGTTCTGCCATTTTAATTCACAGGTACACTGTATTTTGTGTCATTTTTTGGATCCAATCTTTCGAAATCCTCTATAACTTGTGGCAGAGACTTTAACAATAACTAATTCTTATGTAAATGAGATAGGTATTCTATTAGAGACACTTGGTGTATTGTAAGAATATGTATCTATTAATATAATTTTCTATCTATATGCAATAAAAAAAACATCTTAAAACATACTTTTCCCGTACTGTTGTGACGTCATAATACGACATTATGTTGGCTACCGAATACAATGAAAATTGCGTTGTCTAGGTGAGAGATGATCTAATGTTATATTTTTGAAATTTCATGACCTGCAATGACATCATAATACGATTTACGCTGGTTATAGGATATTGACAAAATTAAATGTTGGTTTGACTATGTAATGATTTATTTTTTAATATTACCTGCCCTGAAATCATATCATAGTTCGTTCAATTGATGTTGGTTACAGGATATTAACAAAATTAAGTGTCTAGGTGTGTTACATGATTTCACCTACTGCAAGACCGTGTCGACATTTATTTTGTAAAAATATTCTCTTTATACGCAATAAAAACAACTTTTCTTATCCTTTCATCTATGTTTTATAATTTTCTATCTATATTCAATAAAAAAAAACATCTTTAAAACACAGTTTCCTGCCCTGTCGTGACGTCACAATACGACATTATGTTGGCTACAGGATACAACTAATATTGCGTTGTCTAGATAAGAGATTATCTAATGTTACATTTTTGAAATTTCATGCCCTGCAATGACATCATAATTCGATTTACGTTGGTTATAGGATAATGACAAAATTAAATGTCTAGGTTTGACTATAGAATACAATGAAACTTGCGTTGTCTAGGTAATAGATGATGTAATGATTTATTTTTTAATATTACCTACCCTGAAATGATGTCATAGGATACAATGAAAATTGCGTTGTCTAGGTAAAATATGATCTAATGTTATATTTTTGAGATCGCATGCCCTGCAATGACATCATAATGCGATTTGCGTTGGTTATAGGATATTGACAAATTTAAATGTCTAGGTTTGACTACAGAATACAATGAAACTTGCGTTGTCTGGGTAATAGATGATGTAATGATTTATTCATTAATATTACCTGCCCTGAAATGATGTCATAGTTTGTTCAATTTATGTTGATTACAGAATATTAACAAAATAAAGTGTCTAGGTGTATTACATGATCAAAGATCGGGTTTTATTTTGTACATACGTATTCTGTTTATATGCAAATAAAAACAACTTTTCTTATTCTTTCATCTATGTTTTATAATTTTCTATCTATATTCAATAAAAAAAACATCGTAAAAACACACTTTTCCTGCCCTGTTGTGACGTCACAATACGACATTATGTTGGCTACAGGATAAAATGATGAAAACTGCGTTGTCTAGGTAAGAGATGATGATTTACCTGCCCTGAAATGACGGCATAGTTGGAGTTATGTTGGTTACAGGATTTTTCGATAAAATTAAGTGTCTAGGTGTATTGCATGATCAAACTTCTCGGTTTTTGAATTTTACCTGCTACAAGACCGTGTTCGCATACTTGTTACATTTGGAAAATTTTATTTAAAAAAATAATTTAAGCGCAATAAAAACATAGTTTTCTTGCTCTGTTATGCCGTTATAATAGGACATGTTGGCTACAGAATACATTAAAAATTGCATCGTCTAGGTAATAGATGATCTAATGTTCTTTTAATTCTACCTACCCTGAAATGACGTCATATTTCGTTCGATTTATGTTGGTTACAGGATATTAACAAAATTATCTCTCTAGATGTTTTATATGATCAAAGGTCTCATTTTTTTGTATTTTACCTGGTGCAAGACGAGCGGTGTGAATCCACTTAGTGACCTGTTCCCCTGTAGCACCAATTTCGTTCCTCGCGCACCTGGTTCTGCGCACAAGGACATGCGCGGCCGGCATACTGGATCTGATGGCTTCCGTGACCATTCTCAAGGACACCTGGCTGCAATCCACGTCGTTCACCCTCAGGATTTTGTCGTGGGGGAAGAATTTACCGATCGCTGAAGAACCGGGAGCCACGGAAGCTACGTATACGGAGCCATCGCCAGGAAACTCTTTACCACCTGAAATTTTTAAATTTCCAAAATTAAACAAAATGTAAAAAATGCTTTAATGAGACGCTTACCCGCAAATTCTAATGCTTCTTCGTCCGAACTGGTCAAATCAAGCTGAATCACTTCAGTATGACCGCAAGCGTGTTGCTCTTCTATGTTCGATTGCGACAATCTACCTTCTCTTTCGATTTGAGCTTCCAATGCTTCCCTTAAAGCCTATAGAGAAAAATTAAACAAAAAAAACATAATTTTAAATCAAAACTTACTTTGTTTTCTTTGAGAAGTTCGTTTCTTTGTTTCTTGATGGCGTCAGATTCTCTGAGAGATTCGGCAAGTTCGGAAACAGCTCTGTCCCGTTCTTTTCTCATGTTATCGCACAGAGTTCTGATGCTTTCTCTTTCTAAAACGATCTTGTCTCGTTCGGAGAACGCCCAATCGCGTCTGCCTTTCGATACTTCAGCTTCTTGAACCTTTTTGATCATAATTAAACACCAATTAATTATAATTTAAACAAGTACTTCAAATTAATAATAAATTCGCCGGTACAAAATTCCGCCACCCTAAAATTTTGACTAAGTTTGATGTTTAATAACTTTTGAATTTGTAATCCGAATTTTATGATTATGGTATTAGTTCGTAGATAAATTTTCATTATTTTTTATTATTTTAATGGCTTATATATTTCGGTTAGGTGGGTTTATACCGGGGTAAATCAAAATTTCGTTTTTTGGAATAAATTCAAAACACCCTGTAGAAAAAATAGGACGGGTATTTTGGATAAAAAATACTTTCCTGTGATCTTAGATGTATTCCTAACATTTAATTTTTTAATTATCCTATTATCCCTATTGTGTTATGAGCTATACATTTTTAAAAAAAACTACTGATATTTTACAATCTTGAATTTGTTGAAAATGGAGATTCACTCCGTTAATGCTAGCACAGAATATACCGGGTGCGGCTCAAAATGGCTCACCCATATAATTGTTTTATTTTTTCAGTTAAAAAACAGGATTTGGTGTGTTTGTATCTATACTAATATATAAAATCCTTAAGTGACTGACATACTGATTAATCACGATCCTGCTCAAACCACTCAACGTAAGAAGCTCAATTTTGGCATACAGGTTGATTCTAGGGTGTAGAGAGGTTCGATAAGAAGGATTTTTCGAAATTCCAGTTCCAAGAGGGTGAAACCACCCCTCAAATATTACAATATTTTTTATTTAAAAAACGGTCAAGTTTCAGAAAAAACGCTTAAACAAGTATATTTTATTTTGTTTTTTACATATTTTAAGATTTTTTAAAAATGTATACAGGGTGTTCATGTGTTGTATAACAGGGGTGAAAAATCTGGTCATTGATTAATCACGATACTGCTTAAAGCGCTTGGCGTAAAAAGCTGATTTTTGGAAAACAGATTGACTTTAGGGTGTAGAGGTTCGATAAGAAGAGATTTTTCGAAACTCGAATTCTAAGCCCAAGGCCACACACAGTAATGAACTATTTTTACGCGTATAAAACTATTTGTTACGTGAACAAATATATTTGTTACACGTAAAAACTATTTTTTTTTCGCGTCAAAAACTTATTGTTTCTGGTAGAAAAACTTTCTTAAGCAAAAAAATATTTTTACGTGTAAAAATTATTTGTTACACGTAAAAAATATTATTTTACGCGTCAAAAACCTATTGTTTCTGGGTTTCTGGTAAAAAACTTTTTTACCCAAAAAAAAATTTTTACGTGTAAAAACTATTTGTTACACGAAAAAACTAATTTTACGCGTCAAGAACTTATTGTTTCTGGTAAAAAACTCTTGTTAGGCAAAAAAAAATTACGTGTAAAAACTATTTGTTACACGTAAAAAACTAATTTTTACCTGTCAAACTTTTTACCCAAAAAAAAAATTTACGTTTAAAAAACTATTTGTTACACGTAAAAACTATTTTTAGGCGTCAAAAACTATTTGTTTCTGTTAAAAAAACTTTTTACGCATAAAAAACTATATTTTTACGCATATAAAACTATTTGTTACGTGTAAAAATATATTTGTTACACGTAAAAAAATATTTTTTCGCGTCAAAAACTTATTGTTTCTGGTAGAAAAACTTTCTTAAGCAAAAAAATATTTTTACGTGTAAAAATTATTTGTTACACGTAAAAAATATTTTTTACGCGTCAAAAACTTATTGTTTCTGGGTTTCTGGTAAAAAACTTTTACCGAAAAAAAAAAAAGTTTTACGTGTAAAAAACTATTTGTTACACGAAAAAAACTAATTTTACGCGTCAAGAACTTGTTGAACAACAGATTGTTTCTGGTAAAAAACTCTTGTTAGGCAAAAAAATTACGTGTTAAAAACTATTTGTTACACGTAAAAACTAATTTTACCTGTCAAACTTTTTACCAAAAAAAAAATTGCGTTTATAAAAACTATTTGTTACACGTAAAAAACTATTTTTTACGCGTCAAAAACTATTTGTTTCTGTTAAAAAAACTTTTTTACGCAGAAAAAACACTTTTTACGCATAAAAAACTATTTTTTACGCGTAAGAAAATATTTAATTTATTACAAATGATTAAATCGACGCGAACGAAGTCGCTGGTACACGCTAGTATCTTTATAATATAATGAAATACTACATATTATGAATATAAGCAGAAGTCTTACCGCTTCAGCAAGTTCAGTCTGCACTTTATCCAGACTTTTCCTTAGAGATTCCAGCTCCTGATTGGCTTGATCCAAATTGTCCAGCCTCTGTCTTTGGCCTATCGATCTCGAATCGTCCCTGTGGTGTTCCTTTCTGAGACCGTCTTCGCCGATGGTGCCCAAGTTGTCCATCAGTCTGCCTCTGCTCTTCTTCATTTGGTCGCCCAATAACAACCGCCCGTCCTCAGAAGCCGCCCCGAGTTCGCCAAATTTCTCCCTCAGATCGTTACATTCCTTCAAGGCCTGAAAAAAATTATTTTAAAATTTATAATTAATCAATACGACCGAATCTTTTTTACTCCCAACAAGCGTAAAAAAGTTTCACTTAAAAAAATCAGCTTCTTAAAATGTATTTTAACTTTCCAACAAAAAAAGTATGTCCTACCTTGTCTCGCTCATGTAATGCACTAGCTATCTCCCTTCGTAACGATTCGAGCTGGTAGTTGAGCCCTCTTTTATCCTCTTGCAAAGCTTTTTTATCTGCATCCAGTATTTTTATTTTTTTCAGAGCTTGAGACAGGTCGTCGCTAAGTTTTTCCATTTCTTTATGAACAGTATCCCTGAAAAAAAAACAAATAAAGTATAATCCAGTTTAAAAACATACAAATTTTACTTGAAACTATGATTAAGAACATATTTCCTGTTAGGCATTATTTATTTTAATTATTTTTATCTAAACAGATAAAAAATAATAGCAGACTAAAGACAGAGTGACAGGGATTTAAAATTTAGAAATATCACGAGTCGATTTTTTTTCATATAATGTCGCTAAAGAATTAAATAAACATAGGTTTTAGATAGCAGTTACATAGAGAAATATCACCTTCGCCGTAATAACGAATGTAATTGTAAAAAAATTATCAACCAACTGGTTTTTACATTTATAAATACTTGATAAATAGTAAAACCCTCAGATTTTTTTATTTTATTTATGTACCGAATTATGCACTAAACTTATATAATAAAAAAATAGTTTAATATACAGCGTGTTATTAAAGTATGCAGCCAAACAAAAAAGTAGTTCAATTGAACAAGTATAAAAAATTCTTTTTCACTTTTCAGACTTAAAAAATGGTCTGGCAATACTTGAGATATACAGTGTAATTTAAGTATGTAGCTATACAAAAAAGTAGTTCAAATGAACAAGTACAAGAATCCCTTTTTTAATTTCTCGACTTAGAAGAGGGTTTAAAAGATACTTGAAACATACAAAATATCTAGCCATAAAAAAAGTAGTTCAAATGAACAAGTACAAGAGTCCCTTTTTTAATTTCTCGACTTAGAAGAGGGTTTAAAAGATACTTGAAACATACAAAATATGTAGCCATAAAAAAGTAGTTCAAATGAACAAGTACAAGAATTCCTTTTTTCATTTCTGGACTTAGAAGAGGGTTTAAAAGATACTTAAAACATACAAAATATGTAGCCATAAAAAAGTAGTTCAAATGAACAAGTACAAGAATCCCTTTTTTAATTTCTCGACTTAGAAGAGGGTTTAAAAGATACTTAAAACATACAAAATATGTAGCCATAAAAAAAGTAGTTCAAATGAACAAGTAAAAGAATCCCTTTTTTCATTTCTGGACTTAGAAGAGGGTTTAAAAGATACTTGAAACATAAAAATATGTAGCCATAAAAAAGTAGTTCAAATGAACCAGTACAAATCATTTTTTACTTTCCAGAGAATTAGAAAAGGGTCTCTAAGAATACTTGAAATATACAGAGTGTTATTTAAGTATGTTGCTAAACAAAAAAAAGTAGTTCAAATGGACAAGTACAATTTTTTTTTTACTTTTCTGAGTATTAGAAGAGGTCTATCAATACTTGAAATATACGGGGTGTAGCCAAACTTCAAGGGATGATGGTAGAAAAAATGCCACCTTTCCAATATACAGGGTGTGAAACTTTTAAAAATTAATTGGTGGTATTTACGTTCGTAAAGGGCCAATTTAGTCCTAATTACATAAAAAATATATCCAGTGGCGTCCTGGAAGGGACTCTAAACAATATTTTTAGCGAAAAGGTTGTGCGCCACTTGTGGACTTTTCTCGTATTTTGCTTCTCTTTCGAGATAAAAATAAATTATTTATAAAAGGATAAAAATAAAATATACTTTATTGTATGTTCCTGAGACCAACACTTTTAACAACCTGATATTGAAAAGGAAGCCCCCAATTTCTGAACACAAGTATGTTTATATAAACTATTCGTTTTAAATTCACTTGTAAAAAAATTGTAAAATGTAAAAAAAGTCAATAAATACCAAATTTTGAAATATAAAAATTACTTACCAAAAGTAACATATTGCTAATCTTTTTTTTTATTTCAATAAAGACAAAATATTATTATTATTATTACTAAACTACCAACCTTTCACTCATCACCAAGGTATATTCAGCCATCGTAGCATTTCTTTCGTCAGTCAATTTCTTGATTTCTTTATTCGCTTTAATCGACACATTCACAGCATCCTCGAATTGTTGCTGCAACTTCTGATGAGCCTCCCTGTATTTAGCATAATCCTTAAACATTTTCCCCAATTGCTGTCTCAATCCAGCAATATCTCTCTGAGCAGCACCTCGTTCTTGTCCTAGACACAAACAAATAAAACATAGTAGTCCAAACAAACAAGTACAAAAAATTCCTTTTTACTTTTCAGAGAATTAGAAAAGTGTCTCTAACAATACTTGAAATAAACAGTGTTATCTAACTAAGTATGTAGACAAAGAAATACATTTTTTTTACCTAAAACTTCACACTGTTTCAATAACCTTGCATTTTCATCTTGAGCCACCTCCAGCTTGGATAATGCCTGGGTGTGAGACATAAAAAGAGCCTCTGAAGCATTTCCATTGTGCTCGGTGAGCTCTTTGAGCAATCTTTGATTTTCGTCTCGAACCTGTTTGTTTTCGGACATCAATTCGGCATATTTGTTTCTTAGTGAGGCTGAGTCTTGGCTGGAGACCTCTAGTTGGTTCATTACTGCTCTGAGCTGTTCTCTGTAGTAATCCAGGTCCTAAATTTTTTAAATTTTAAAGGTAATTTTTTATCAAAAAAAAATAGTTACGTTTAATCCATGATCACATCTTCGTCTGGAAGTGTTCAGATCGTTGTTGGGTTTGTCGAATTGAGATTTATAGGTTTCGTATTCTCTGGTAGCAAAATTTCTTGACAATGTACCTTAAAAATATTTTAAGATTGTGTAGAAAAAAAGTTAAAACAATTTTTTGAGACTTACTGCTACTGCCGGCGCCTCCGTCGCTATTTGAAGCCATCTCCAATAAATTTTAAGTAAATTAAATACTTAAAAATACCTGTAAAATATATACAGTTACATTGTGTAGTTGTTCTAAAAAACTAGCATTTCTAAACTGTTAAAAAACTAGTTGCAACACATTAATAACTGAACATTTACATTAACAGAAAAAGTACAATAATTTAGTGTTGTTTATTCATTGTTCTGGGAAATATTATTATTAAATTGTGTAAATATTACGGAGTTACTAAATAAATCTCTAGAATATAAAGTAAAAGTTTCAATTAAAAAAAAATGGTAATATATGACCTTAATTAATATTTCTACGGTTTTTAAAAATTAGGGAAAGCAAAAACTGAATACTACTCTTTCCTTATTTACTTTGAACTATTATTTGTTTGTCTCGTACGTGTACAAATTGAAATTAACTTTGAATTCATTGTATTGGAATTACAAACAAAATCACTACGATTAGTATTTATTTTCTCTACCATATTTTGCAAAAGAATAATTAAAATTTAATTAGTACAGTCCGTGTTACGTATACTTTACAACATCATCAACTTCACTATTTCCTTTTATCATACAAATTAAGGCAGACGGGATTATATTTTTAGAATATTCGTAATACGTTAGCCACAGTTTCGGCTGGCAAAATTACCTGATACGGGGGCTTTTTTCGCCTGGCAAACTCATCCTTGTATTTCACGACCGCACACGCGAAACACATTCACTCCACAACTTTCTTTTCGCTCTAGGAATCAGCCATTGTTGTAAATATTTTTCTTTTTTAGCAAAAGATTACGAAAAAAACGAAACCCATATGACGTTTGACGTTAGAAGGAAACGAATTGTCAGATTCGTTGACAAAAGAAAAAACTAATTGTAGAAAACTGTAAATTAATAAAAAATTTACAGGTTTCTTTATTCAAAATAGTAGAAAACTGTAATTACAGAAATTTATTACAGGTTTCTTTATCCGAAATTGTAGAAAACTGTAATTGCAAAAGTTCTTTTACAGGTTTCTTTATCCAGAATTGTAGAAAACTGTAATTACAGACGTTTTTACAGGTTTCTTTATTATTTTATAATTCATTTGTCAAATGTCATCGGACAAAAGTTTAAAATTAAAATCCACAAAAAATTTAATGAAAAATCGTTTCAAAATGAACAAGTGTTTATTTAAATTAATGGGAATTAATGGCGATGAATACTAACTTCACCGTTTTAAGCTACAACGAAAGCTTGTTGCGTAAATCGGACGTGGATCTATTGAAGGGGCCTCATTGGCTCAATGACACCATAATTTCATTCTATTTCGAGTACCTAGAGTCGGATTTCTTCAAGAACAACAATTCCTACCTCTTTATCAGTCCAGAAGTAACGCAGTGCATCAAAATATCGCCTCAGCAAGAGCTAAAGGTCTTCCTGGATCCCTTAATTAAAGAAAAGAACCCTAACTTTATATTTTTCGCTCTCAATGATAACGAGCTTACTGAGTACTCAGGAGGGAGTCACTGGAGCCTTTTGGTGTACTCCAGACCAGAAAAAGTAACGTGCCACTATGATTCTTCCAGAGGCAGTAACGAAAACCAGGCTCTAGATTTGGCACAAAAAATCTTGAAATATTTCGGTCTTCACATTGAAGGACGTTACGAAGAAATTCCTTGTTTACAGCAGAATAATGGGTACGATTGTGGCATACATGTACTGTGTAATACCGAACAGTTAGCAAGTTATGCAGGACATTATGGTAAAATTAAAGGCTGTCCCAAGATAACTGCAGATCAAGTACAAGCAAAACGATTGGAGATATTAAAATTAATCGAGAGGTTAAGCAGGTGATCAAATCTTCTCAGGAAATGTATTATATTATTCTTAAAATCGATTAAACTAATTTATTTTTGTATTTGTTTGTATTATTTTAAATAAAACCCAACAAATCCAAACATATTACAAGAGGTAGGTATATTTCATATAAAATATATATAACAGTTGTAAAAATAATACAAAATCTTACAATGATGACCTGAATTATACTATATAGTCTCTTCAAATGTATAAAAATAAAAATAAATCAATCATATATGAGGAAAATTGGTTGTTTTAAATATTTACATACATATAAAAAATATATAGACAATTTTTTCACATTAAATGCAATAGATTCTTATAATATATTGAGATATTTATTATTGTTTGTTGTTTAATTTTATTCATTTTAATTAAATAAAACGATTTGGTCGAAGATTGAGATTTTCTTATAAACAGTGCTAAAAATATTTTAATAACCTTTTTGTTGGCACACCTATTTCACAACGATATACACATAACTTTACGTAAATTTCTAATAAAAATAATTTTTACTGTTTATATTATAATATGTACTTATATAGTGTGTTACACTTAAAAGTATACAGTAATAAATAGAAAATATTGTTTTGTATACTATCTGAGTCAATAATTTGGTAAAAAAGTATCTTGTATATAAAAAAGTATGTAATTTTATAAAAAATGCCGGTAAAATAGTGTTTACTAAATTTTTCCAATGTAGTGGGTCAATTTATGTATCTACAGGGTGGGATTCGTTCAAGTAACACCTTTTGAAAGTGAATATTATACAACACCCTAGACCCAATAGTTGATTTTTTTAATTTAATTAAAAAAACTATCTTTTTTAAGCATCTACTTCTGGAGGAACCCATCCTCCAAATCCTTTTTCTAATTCTCTGGCTACAGCCAGACATAACCTATCGTTACCGTGTTTAGCTATGACCTGGATTCCTATAGGTAGACCGTGTCTGTCCAGTCCCATAGGTACGGCAGTGGCTGGCAGTTTTAGGACATTGACCAATCCTGAAATATTAATATCTTGTAGACAGAGAACAAAAAATAACCAAAAGAAAAATCGGTCCAGTGAGGCAGGGAAGATTTCGTCACATGACATCCAAAAATACCAGACAAGTGCTGACCAAGACTATATTTTTTATGATTTAATTAGAAATATATAGTTTTGGCATTTTTCCCGATACTTAGAGTATAAAAAAATAGCAAACAACAACTGTCACTGTTATGTATTCTCTTGATGGACAGACTTTAGTTAAAATAAAGTGCGATTTTGGACGAACCTAGCCATAAAAGGTAATCTACATATATAAAATGCTAATGTTTATCTGTGTCGTCTCTACTGAAGTAACGACTTGCTCTAGAAAGTTGCTTTTTTTACTAAAAGATAGCTAATTGGCTATTCTAAAAACTATCGTCGCCGGATTTTTTGTTTTTCATTTAATTAAAAAAAAAGTATTTTTTTTATGTCGTGGCGGATGCGCCAGGGGCTTCAACTAGTAAATATATATAATAATTCAGAAAACCCTGTATATTGAATACAAAATTTAATAATAGTCACCCAAATATATTATAAGACTAAATACTAGAGGATACTAGCAAAGAGTAGATAAGACAAGAGACGACAGTGAACAAAGAAGTCTAATTTCGCGAGAGAGACGCAGATATATTAAAATTTAAAGGTCCCATGAAGTCCCATTTTGTGTGTTGCCAAGTATATTTCTTTGAAAAATAAACAAGATTTTCTGAAAATAAATTAATAATATAAGTAGGATATAAGTAACGTATGTTAATATGGAAATGTAAATTTTTAGTTTAGGTTGGTTTAGGTTCTTTTTTCGCAATGTACTGATAATATCAAAGAAACAGAATGACTAAGTTGATCGATTTCAAAGATAAACAGATAAAATCTCAAAATCTGACAACGGCGTATTTTATCTAATCTAACCTATGATTTTAGGACGCTAATCAGCTGTGCTAAACAGGCTCAAACATAAACAAATCTGGTTAGTTGTTTTCTTGCATTTTTGCCTTTTTAAAGTGTGTTTTTAGAGTTTTTCGATATATTATCGTTTTGAGAGTATTTAAGGTTTAATTTTAGTATCGTTTTTGTTGCGTACTAATTTGTAAATATTGTTAAATATGAATACTGAACAGGACACGAGTAGCAGGAAAAGACGAGATGGTGGCAATGTGTGTGCTTATAAAGACTGCAAAAATAGGTCTTATTCTTCGACAAACATAATATTTCACTCCTTTCCAAAGGATCCTGAAAAGTATTTTTATAGAAATATACTATATAATTATGTTATTAAACTAAATGTAATCCATAGATCGAAGACATGGTTAGAAGCTTGTAATATATTTTTACAAAAAAAATTGAGCAATTCTATTTTTTTCTTCATAAACTCCACATTGTGATTTTACACTTGTTCAAGTCCATATGTAAAAAAAATACACGTAAATAAAACATTTCTTACAAATCGACTTGGTCACTTGATCTTGTTTACCAACGATATACAAAATATTGCTTTTATTATCTTTATTCCCCGACAAATATGTTTCTAATTATAATTTATTTTATATAATATTTAGAAAACTCATTTTTTTTCGTTTCTATTTATTTCTTTACCCATACAGTAACTATTTATAAGCTATACAGGCAAGTTTTAATAATAGTCTATTTCAAATTTCCCGCGAAAAAATTACGAAAATTTAAAGGGACAAGCGAGACGAGGTCACTCTCCCCACCACTCAAACATGAAAGGTACCGCGCGAACTGTCGTCTCTTGTCTTATCTACTCTTTGATACTAGTAAGGAACAGAAATTGAAGCTAAATTTTTGAGATGGAGCTATACAAAATCCACATAAGTCGGTCCTTTTCGTTCAAAAGCTTTGAACAACGCAAGCGCGAGAAGTGCTTCGCGATTAGTAGTTGATTTATTTCATACTAACCAACAGAAGGTAGTCTTCTATCTACCACGTAAATCAATTTAGCGTCTCACTATTCGCGCCTTTACTTATAAATTTAAATTTACTCTCTGACATATTTAAACAAAAACAAGAAACGGATAGATATGATGAATATCGAAAATTGAATTTTTCTTTATTCGGCCCTATAAAGTAATAATTTCACTATATTTTCATTATATTATAGTTTATCTAAAAGCCACACCTGATTGGGGATAGGAAAATGTCCAAAATTTTACTGAAAACCATTTTTCTTAACAAAATAACAAAGAAAATTGAGAGCAGATGGAAGTTTGACATTTGATATATCCTTCTTTCTCTCTCCTATGTAATGAGAGAGACAAATATATTCTAGACCTTATCTAGAAATTTGAAAATTTACAACGTTGCCATATCTTCTATTTTTTTGAGTGATTAGAGATTTTAAATAAATTACCTATTATGAGATCGACAATAATTAAATATACCTACCTATATCCACAAAGTTACGCGGAAGAGTTTTGATTGCATTGGTTTGAACTTCTATGCGGATGGGGTTAATTTTTTTTTGTTATATTATATTTATAACCACGAAGTTGCACGAAAGAGTTTTGATTGCATTGGTTACAACTTCCATGCGGAGGGTGTTAATCTTTTGTTGTTATATTATATCAAAAAAAGATTGACCTCCGCCGCAAAGAAGTTATATAAAGACTATTTATAACCACGAAGTTGCACGGAAGAGTTTTGATTGCATTGGTTTTAACTTCTTTGCGGAGGGGGTTAATCTTTTTTTTTATATAATATAACAACAAACGATTAACACCCTCCGCATGGACGTTGTAATTAATGCAATCAAAGCTCTTTCGTGCAACTTCGTGCTTATAAATAGTCAGATCTCGTTGGTAAAAGAGCAATAATTGCATAATTATCATGGGAAATTCCATAATTATTATGGGTTTCCCATAATTATTATGGGAAAGAGCCGTTCTTCTGGCGACTGCCTTTCGTAATCCCAGAGCGAAAAACACACGCTAAATTTAGGTTTAGCATTGGCAACGTTGCTTCAAATGCCAGAAACACATAACCCAACATTTTCAGATTGTTTACAAATTTATTTTAGCAAATTTTCCTCTATTATGCATAGAATTGGTTAAAAAAGTAATAAAAAATAGCAATAACATCATTGTTTATTGAATACCTAACAAAATATGTGCTAGAAAATCTTAAAAATATGAGAAATTAAGAAAAGTTCGATGCTGAAATAATTTTCCGTTTTTCTGAAAAACGGTAAGACCTTAAGACCAAGTTCAGATTCGTAATCTACGACCTCAAAATAGGGTGTATACCAATTTTGGTGAAAATCGGACGATCTTCAGTTTTCCCAATAATTACCAAAATAATATTATATTATACCTAAGTTATTAATATTTAGAGTTCAAAATAGTGCGCGGACAGTTGACAGCGTTCAACGATGAAATAGACCAATCAGATCGTTTTATTTGGTGCGTGCGCACGAAAATCCTGCTAAACGAAAAGGATAAACTTATACAAGATTGATATTCCTGTTTCTTTTCTTTGGCTTCACTTTCCACTCATTGTGTAAATGCGGTACTAGCAATATATTCTTATAATATATTTGTACCTACCTGTATATGAGAAATTAAACGGTTTTACTAGGGGTTCGTTGTGATAGGGCGCTGAAGTGGGATGGGTTGGATATAAAAGCACTCCATCGTCCCCTAATAAGTCTATCACTTCTAATCTGAGGGCGTCCCTTTCTTTCAGAAGGAACTGATGTTTTTCGTCTCCATATCTTTAAGAAAAAAAAAAATAAAAATGATGAGACAAAAGTCCAGAGATATACAGTATGTCCCCGGATTGTCTTCACAAGAGTTAAAACTTTTTTATTATTGGCATTTTAAGAAAAATGCATGCTTCATAAAAAATGCTGCATGTTCTAAAATGGTTAATCCCGTTTATACTTTTCGAAATTTCCATACCGTTTTAGAGAAAATTAGGATCTTAGATCTACAAATGAGAAAAATTATCAGATTTGGCAACACTGCGCAGGACAGCGGTCCAAACCGACGAAATTAAAACACGCGTTACTTCCTTATTCTGTCTCTTTCTTACATACTGGTCATCAGTCATTGTGGTCTGCAGAGTACTTGGAAAATATGATTTTGTCTAAGGTAGGCATTGCCTTTTTGTGGTATTACGAGCCCTAACAACTATATGCTGGGACAAGGTCATATTTTGGAATTATTGCCCTGGTTTTTGAAAATGACTGAAAAATATATGTTTAATTTTTTAAATATAAACATAGCCATATATCCTGAACAACTTGACAATATTTTTATGAATTTGTAAATCAATCCATATTTAGAGTAGCGGATTTTGTTCATAAAAGGACAAATTTGCCTGGCAATTAAATGTTGGGACAAGTATTTTTAAATAATTAATATCATAGGCGGCTTTGCTATAAACGTCACAAATGTCACAAACTGTTTACTTCAGCATTGACAGCTTGTAAGTGACTCGATACTTTGAGTAGTGAGACTTACTGTAAGTAATTTTAATTTTTTTAATTTTCAATTTTGTTAATTTAATCCAAAGTAATGGTCCGTGGAAAAGCTCCAAATCAAAAACTACGCGAAATTATCATTCGT
Source organism: Sitophilus oryzae (assembly GCF_002938485.1). Taxonomy (NCBI): domain Eukaryota; kingdom Metazoa; phylum Arthropoda; class Insecta; order Coleoptera; family Curculionidae; genus Sitophilus; species Sitophilus oryzae. The sequence continues at coordinate 458,883 of NW_022147426.1, forward strand.
CAATACAGTACGGGAAAAACCATTCGAAAAATTTCTGATGATTTAAGTATTCCAAAAACCACGGTCTTTAATATAATAAAAAAATACGGCGAATCTGCCAGTGTGGGCGTTAGAGGTAAAAGTTCGGGAAGGCCAAAAGTTGCATCTCAGAGAGATTTACGAAATTTAGTAAAAATTTGCAAGTCTGCGAGAAGAAGTACTCTTCGCGAAGTAACAGTTAAATGGAATACTGTAACTGGATTAAATATATCAAGAGAATGTTGCCGAAAATACATCCATAAATGCGGTCTGGGGTTTTACAAGGTAAACTTTTATTTTGTGTGGATAATCAATTACCTGAAGATTATTGATACAAATTCTTATTTAGGCCAAAGAAAAACCGCTACTGACAGAAATACAAAAGAAAAATCGCTACAATTGGGCAAAATCTAAATTATCGTGGACACAAAATGATTGGAATAAGGTCATATTTAGCGATGAGTCTAAATTTGATGTTTGCGTTGGAGATCATCGAAAAAGAATAATACGAAATAAAGCAGAAGCCTTTCATAAAGATTGCTTAAAGAGGGTTGTTAAATTTCCTAAGGGGATTATGGTTTGGGGTTGCATGTCAGCAAGAGGTTTGGGCAAATTAAATTTTATAGATGGCACTGTTAACGTCCAAAAATATCAACAAATACTTGAGACCTCACTTTTGCCTAGTGCTCAAGAATTGTTTCCAAACGAAGACTATATTTTTCAACAAGATTGAGCATCGTGCCATTCAGCAAAATCAACTAAAAATTGGTTCGGTAATAATAATATAAAAGTTCTATCCTATCCTGCAAGTAGTCCAGACCTCAATGTTGTAGAAACTGTGTGGCATAAAATGAAGCAATATTTAAGAAACCACCCTCAACGAACAATTTTTGATTTGCGGACAAAACTGCAGGAAATTTGGGATAATTTTTCTCCTCAAATGTGATAATCTTTGGTAAATACAATGCCATTAAGAATTCAGGCAGGGTGCAGCCACACTATCCTAAAAACGGCGTATCGGCGTAACGGGCGTAATGACCTTGAATGGATTTCCAGTAATTCTATTGGCTGAAACATTCATCTGTCAGAAATTTTATCTGTCAAATTCATCTGTCAAAAATTTCAGCCAATAGAATTACTGGAAATCGATTCAAGGTCGTTACGCCGTTACGCCTCAAATGTGCCAATCTTTGGTAAATACAATGCCATTAAGAGTTCAGGCAGTTGTTAAGGCGAAAGGTGATGTAACTCCGTATTAAACAAATTTCTTGGTGTGCTGTCCCAATATATAGTTGTCAGCAAATTTGGCTTGATTTTGGCAAAATAAGCTATTATCAAAAGTGATTTGTTTGCAAAGTTATAAAAATATAGTAAAATTGTCTAGATCATATTGTAATGTTTGAATTTAGAATACTAAAGAAAATAAATTGAGTCGTTTTAACAAATTACTATTTTTATTACAAAAAAAGACCTTGTCCCAACATATAGTTGTTAGGGCTCGTATTAAACAGTGTATTATAGTTTCTTTCATTTTATTTTCCATGTTATAATTTATTTTCTGTTGAAAACTTACTTGCAACCTCCTTTCTCTACTAGACAGGTGGCTAGGGCGATAAATGTATGGTCAGATAACCTGAAAATCCACTTGAGCATTTCCCAATAAGGATTTATGCAACCCTTCAGGTTGGTCAGCTGATTAGGAAAGGTTGGACCCGAGGGAGATTTCATGGCGGCGAACCACATAGGCGCGCTAAGAATAAATTGCTTCAAAGAAACCTAAAAAAAGCCATGAAAAAAAAACATTTAAAAAATGAATGAAAAAAAATTGAAATAAAATATTTTTTGGCAGATATACAGGGTGTATCTTAAGTAAGTGCAGGTATTTGAACTGATTATTGAAACATGCCTATATGAGCGAATAACTTTGAATAATAGCAGGTATATTGTATTATTAAGAGTAAAAATAACACTTTTTTTGACATTCAGCCGAAGCACAAAAAGTCATTTTTACCCGGAATAGAACATGCTATTTTTTTTTCAAACGCCACAAATAATTTTTTAAACAATTTCAAACGTTCGAAATAATATAAAAAGCTTTAAAAATAATACCAGAGATCATACAGATTATAAACTTTGTTTTTTCTTTATAGTTTTTCGAGGTTCCAATTTTCAGAATCGGGCACTAGTTAGGTAACTAGTTTGCGCACATAGCACGCCCACTTATGGCCTCTAAAATTGTGCACCGCGCCTGACCGGCACAGTTATTAGAGAGATATCGGAAAACCGAATAGCGTCAAGCAGTATTTACGCGTACCTTATCATGGTTACGATATGCGCGAGTCAATTTTTAACGCAACACCCGCTAATAACGTTACCGCCTGACGTAATTTGCGGATCAATTACACTAAGCGCTATTTCTAAATAACGTTTAAAAATTGCTTAAATGGGCATGTGCGGGTACATTTGACAACCGGGACCGGTCGGCGAGCGGCGAGATTTTATTTTAGGTTATGTTTGAATTGTTTTGAATTATTACTTTAGTTTTATTAGGTAATTTGATATTTAAGTAGCTGGGATTAGTTTTAATTAAATAAATATGGCCCAAAATATGGATTCCGCCTCTTCCAATATTAAAGAGCCTATAAAGAGGCTTAGGTTTACAGCAGATGACGACTTAGTCCTTCTAAGAGAACTTGTTGCCCTAAACCCACTGGCAGACGTTGAACAATAAAGCACTGGAAATAAGCACTTTAGCCCTTTAGTTTTAAAATACCTAGTAAACAAAACAATTTCAAAGTTTTAAATTCAAAGTTAGGTTAAGTTTAAATAGCGGACGCGACACGAACAGAATTCTTTCCGATCCGATAACTATAAATGAAGAGAGTTAATACCACCTCACGTAAAAGGAAATAAGCCTTATTAACGTCCATGCACGCTATTCGGTTTAGCGATATCTCTCTATTACGCTGTTTATTGTTATTTTACGCGAGTTTATTTTTGTGCACAGGAAATTTTACTCGTTTGCACATCGTCATAAAAAAACAATTTTCGTACCACGAATTAGGGATAAGATTTTTATCTGCATAGATATAGTATACCTAATCTGTGATAATACCTTGTATGGAATTATACAGGGTGTTTCAAAACAAATGCGAAAAACTTCAGGGGGTGATTCCTTGTTCAAAATAAAGGGTAGTTTGCTTCATAAACGTTGGGTCAAAAGTCAACCATTAGGGAGATATTGCGGTACAAAGATGGCGGAAAAATAATGTTTTTATTTTTATCTTGAAAACGAAAGAGATAGACTAATGAAATTTTATGGAAGCATTACTGTTATGAAAACACACTTTCTGGTAATTTTTCACTTTTTTAAAATGAGTGGAAGGGGTTGAAATAAACTACCCCTATCGTTCTTGTTAACGAAAAAATCTTATCAAACACATGCAAAAAATTAATTTGGATAGTTTAGTTTGTTTAGAAACTTTTTTATCTCTTGTATTTTTTGATAAAACTCACCGATTTGAAATTAAAAAATAAAATGTAAAGCATTACATGTCAGGACAAAAAACATTTTCTGATAAAGAATCTAGTGGGCTGCTGTAATTTTTTAGGAAAAAATCTAGTCGGCCGCTGTTACTTTTAGGATGTTCCTAATATTATTTTATTTGACATTACTCTACTGCAATACGTTATTATCTAGATGATTATTATTATCGTTATTATCACTAGATTCTTAATCTAAAAATGTTTTTTGTCCTGACATGTAATGCTTTACATTTTATTTTTAATTTCCAATCGGTGAGTTTTATCAAAAAACACAAGAGGTAAAAAGTTTCTAAACAAACTAAACTATCCAAATTAAAGCATTTACATGTGTTTGATAAGATTTTTCTTTAAATTTCGTTAACAAGAATGATAGGGGTAGAGAAAGTGTGTTTTCATAACAGTAATGCTTCCGTAAAATTTCATTAGTCTATCTCTTTTCGTTTTCAAGATAAAAAATAAAAACATTATTTTTCCGCCATCTTTGTACCGCGATATCTCCCTAATGGTTGACTTTTGACCCAACATTTATAAAGCAAACTACCCTTTATTTTGAACAAGGAATCACCCCCTAAAGTTTTTCGCATTTGTTTTGAAACACCCTGTATATCAAGAAACTATGGTTACGCTCGTTGAATTTGACACTTGATGTCAGATGTATAAAATATTTTCGTACTTTTATGCCTAGGCGTTAAACTGACTCTTTTATATTGTCAATCACGTCGCAAAAATTAATACGTTTGTGACGTTTGAATTTTTTTTGCAAATATACAGGGTGTCCTAAATAAGTGCAAATATTTAACTGATATTGATTATTGAAACATGCCTATATGAGCGAATAACTTTGAAGGGAAACGCAAAAGTAAACATGTGATTATTTTTGTGCCTACTTATTTACAACCTGTATACTAAAAAAATAGCTCACTTTTTTTGACATATATCATCTTTTTGGCATTAATAATAAGTATCATCTATTTTTAACAATCTTAAAAATAAATAAATGTTGGGCATTTAAAAAACACTCTGTATAGACAATAATGAAATATATGTCGTGACTCATCTTGATAAATGACATAGTCCAATTCCGCTTCGTTTCATAATGAAGCGACAAGCGTTGCCGTGTTGCCTCTACTGTATTAATTATAGTTATTAAGTTAATTAAAAATAAAAACACACGAAACATTTTTCGATATTAAAAACATTGCGCAACACTGTTTTAATTTTATATGAACTGACCTTGCTAGTTTTTATACCGTAGGCCTTATCCAAATGTTTGGAAATCTTCACAAAAAGTTCCTTAATATCAGGCGATACGGGTGAAATAAAATCTGAACCACCGTCAGATTCTTGATAGAAAAATCGGATTTTTTTTATATCGACGGATTCGTCCAATCGCAGGACAGGATTGTTATTGCTGATTACCTAAAAAAAACCAATTATTTCAACATAAAAAAATTCTACAACCCTAGACCATAAGTCACCTAGACACTGTCTTTAGAGAGTGTATCGCGAAGCCAACATAAAACATTATTTGACGTCACTTAAGGGCATAACAGCTTATCTAACGCGTTTTGTCATTGAAAAAAAGACTAAAGAAGACTTCGAAGTCGAGATCGAGAACAGGTTTCAATATGGCTGCTTTTATTTCCAGTTGATTATACAGGGCATGCCAAAAAATTCACAACAAAATTACGAATTTTATGTATTACTGTGTTATTAAGAAAAAGTATATATGGAATTTGTTAGTAGTATGGTCAATGACAAAAGAAAATCACTTTGACATGAGTCAAACGACTGTCAACGGCTGTCATTGTCAATTCTAAATACTAATACTTTTGAAAATTTTTCTAAAGATTTTCACAACCAAAAAAAATACACGAAACAAAATAAATCCGGCTAGAATAATCCCTAACACAATATATTATTGATAACACAAAAATATTTTTCCCCATTTGCTTTGAACTTTTTGATGCACCCTGTATAAGGAAAACTCAACGAACCCAAAAAAAAAATAAATTTGTTCTATGTGCATTATTGCTTGTAAGATACACAAATAAGAAATAAGATTCTAGATAAATGAAATGTTGGCTTCAAAGTCCAGGTTATAAAGTGAGTGTCTAGTTAGTGTATAGTCTAAGGTCCTGAAATAAATATAAATAAATACCTTTAAAAGGGGTAAAAGATCTTCTGCCCTTCTGCATATAGGCCCTAAACCTAAAAATAGATTCTGTTCATCTGTTGCCGGCTCAGGATATTGTCCATGATTGGGAACAGTCAGTGATGATGGTTTATGACCAAAAACCCCTAAAAATTAGTAATTTGCTATATAAGACACTTCGTTTTGCTAAATAAAACATTTTATTTGTTACTAAATTAATATAAGCTTATATCGTCTTGGTTACCCTAAATTACTATAATAAATAACTATTAATTAGTTATCCATACCATTAAAATAAGCTGGCATCCTTATGGACCCCCCTATGTCCGACCCGATACCAAACGCCGACGCTGCGCACGCCTGGGCACACCCCTCGCCTCCGGAAGACCCGCCCACTATCCTACTGGTGTCATAAGGGTTCCTGGTTCTGCCGTGGACCTTGTTGGCGCTCTCCCACCACATACACAGCTCCGAAACGTTGGTCAAACCTATCACTATGGCACCAACGTCTTTTAGGCGAGCTATCACGGTGGCATCTTCCTCGGCGATAATATTTTTGCGACATGCCAACCCTGCCGAGTGAATTAAACCTGGAAATTCGAAAGTTTCAGTGAAATTGTCGTTGAAAATCATTTGCTATTTACCTTTGACAGAAATACAGTCTTTTGTGGTAAATGGAACGCCCAAAAATGGTTTTTCTTTAGCCAATACCTCTTCAGGTATGGTTCCAGAATTGATCAGCACGTCCGCTGCCCTGGCTTCCTTTCTGGCTTCGTCAAAACGATTGGCAACCACGCAATTCAGCAAAGGATTCACTTCTTTTATCCTTTCTATATATGAGTCAAGCACTTGCTCACTGGTTAGCTAAAAATGCAAAAATATTCTGTCAATCATTTTTTATAGTTATAATTCACCCTGTATATACCGAGGGATATAACGAATTTTTTTTAAATTTGGCTTTGAAAAAGAAATTAGTATATTGAGTCTAAAAATGATCATATTTTATACACCACACTGTAGCTAATTACACTACAACGTTAACGTAAAAATATATGTTTTCGAATCACCCTGTATACAATAATTGAATTTAGACAAGGAGAGTGTGTATATAGTCATTGGAAATCACGACACTGGGTAACCTTGTATGTATAGATCGAGCAGTTTTATTATTAAATATTTTTTATTATTTCTAAATGTTTGGTTTAATAGCATTATTCAGATTGGGACAACCTGTATAGCGGACTGTAATGAGAAAGGCAGTCCATTATGTGCCATTAGTGACTAATAATTAACAAAAAAAACTGTTCATTAATAAGATACAGGTTTATGATACTTTGTATCTGTTCTGCGCTTTTACTTTGTTTATTAATTTACTGTAGGTATTTATTGTTTTTAATAAATTCATTATTATTAATTTATATGAAAAATATTGAGAAAACTACCAATTTTTTTTTAAAAAAACACCCATTAAAAATTAATATACAAAATTACAAAGATGGAGTTTTGTTTTATAAAATTAATAATAAAAACAAACTCAAAAATATTTTATGAAAAGTAGGTACATAAATTTAAAATTTCGTTTTTTTTCTGAAAACAATTTTCAAAGCATATTTTACGGCATTTTACACACATTTCCCCATTTTTTATGACCCATAAAATCATTTACTGTTCGGTATTAAATTTTTAAATGGTTTATTTTATAGTGGTAATGTCTTATAATGCATATATGTAAATCTATGACACCATGAACTATTTTTAATTTTCCACTCATATTAATTCTTTTGTCACCCAAACGCAACTATACAAACAATTTAAAACAACAAACAAACCTGCTAAACATATTAATGACGTTAAAATAAACTAACTTATATAAAATAACCGAAAAAAAAACTAGTTGAACAAGTATAATGATGTAAAGTTCATTACGCTTTTGAAAGTAAATTTATTTGACTTAAAAATGCGGTTTTTGAGTACCTAATCGCTGTAATTATCTAAAATTTAAATCGAGTATGCTAAAAGAATGTCAAAGCTTATCAAATTATATGTTTAAAAAAAGATAATCGTCACTGAGAATCAGGTGTCATCAAGCATATAATTTAAAACATCCTGTTTAGGAATATTAAATTAAATTTATTTGAATTGAAGTTAATAATACTAATATTAAAAATAAACATAAAATTTACAGTTCCATTGTTATAAATATTCAAAATAATTACATGTTATATAGTTACATTTTTAAAAAAATTATTATAAGTAGGTACTCACTTTTTTGTTTCGAATTTTCAAAGCCACCGTACTGGCCGATTCCAAAAGCAACAGATCCTTGATTGGGGGCATCGATTCCTTGTTATTTCCATAAATTAAACTGAAAAACCAGTGGCAAAAGACCTCCACAAGCCCGAAAAGAATTCTTGAGATGCCTCGGCAGTACTCCTTTAGGCCGTCGCGTCGTTTTTCCGATCCCATTTTGCCGATTTTCCGTAAAATAAACTTAAAATTTAGTCTACGTCTCTTTTTTACATCGGACCGGACGGTATTCATGCACGCAAAACCGCTAGAAATGCGCTAGAATAAACGAAAATAATTAATTTTTCTCGATGTTGTGGGTGATCGTACGTCCCCCACCATACGGAGAATTTTTTCTACATATGTCAACGTTCGAGGTTATGTTTGAATTTATTTGTGAACTTTTTCTTTTTAATCAATGATCTTTACTGTGAATGAAGTTATTTTAATGACCGAGAATCGAATTTGTACGACACACCTGTTATTTCATAAATAATATATTTATAATTCATTAATTTAGAGTATAAAAGGGAAGTTTAAAATCGATCAGCTGATCCAATGAAAACATCTACAACGTTGTCAAGTCTAATATACCTTTGAAAAAAGAATAATTATATAAATTCTATGTTTAATTTTTTTATATTATTGTTTTAGAGTGATTATTGTGTGATTTTTTAGCGATTGGTGATTTTAAAACGTTGAAAACTTAGAAATAATTACGGTTTTAGTTGAAATAATTTATTACTTGAAGTGATATGGCAACATTGCCAAAATTTCATTAATATTTTACAAGGTTTGTTGTTTTAGGCAAAAAAAGTGTTAAAAAGACCTGTTCCATGCTAATTAATACTAAACTACGGTAATAATCTTTCTAAAATCGACAAATACACCGAAATAAAAACAATACAGTTTGTTATTTCTTAAATTAGAAACCCTTAAAGGACATTTGAACGTGTACGAATCATTCTTTAAACTAGACTTGGTTTATTAACTCGTGAGTGTCGGCAAACGCAAGAAAAACAATGAACGACAAGACTAGAAGTGAGGAAAAGCCCTCAAAGGGCTCTAAAACGGGTACCTTCAAATCTGTTCCAACTTTAGTTCCTCCAGTTCTACGCGAAGTAGGAAAGCTTGCGGTGGGTGTTGCTTCAGTCAGCTCTAGCTCTGGATCAGCTACAGGTAAGTTTCATGTGGTGTTTTATGCAGGTGTTTCTGTTGTTTGTTTAAAAAAAAACAATTGAATAATGTTGCAATAATTTTTAAAGGTTATGTAGTATATCTGGTTGCATATGTAAAAAATATTTTTGAGGTTTATCAGTGTGTATGTTTAGTTGCCTATAGAAGTTATTTTTAAAAACAGGCAAATACAGGCGGGAAATCAAGTAAATTTCATTAGAATAACGTATTTTATAGTAAATTCGAGGTCCGGGCAGATAAAATTATGTTCCTTTCGCGTGAAAATTGGAAATTTGATGTAAAGTTCCTGTTCTTTGGTGGATATAATGCGATAACACCAACTTTGAACAATTTCGCTGCGTCTGAAGGGTCGCTTATCTCGACTTGCCACACGGAATTGCCGTTTAGTGTGGGAAAATGCGGCTAAAAGGAAAATGGGGAAGTTGCAGCCGCTATACAGACGTCAGTCAGATAATTGATTTTAGGAGAGGGCCTTGCGCGGTTTCTTCAAGCGGAATTAATTCATAAAAGATGTTTTTAAGACCCGAGATTTGGTGCAATCAATTTCAGAAGTTTATAGGTTTTCTCGTTGAAAATTTCTGAAATTTTCGTCAATTATACAGGGTCTGTTATGTATGGAAACGGTCGAATATTAGGTAAAATATAGGAGGTACCGCAAAAAGTTAAATATAAAAGATATAGGGTTTATAAATATCTATTAGCGAGTAATAAATTTATGTATACAGGATCGGTCAGTGGTTTTTGCGGTACCTTGTATATTTTACGTAATAATTGACCGTTTCCATACATAAAAGCGACCCTGTATACAGGGTTGTTCACCACATACGACGCGGAGTATTGTAGCTAAACGGCTAGATTTTTACAAATTGTAAGTTTTGGGTTCGTTGAAGGACTATTAGAGCTACAATTTAAAAATATTTTTACAAGATACAGAGTGTCCCAAATAAATAAAAAATATCAAAGTTGTATTTTTTTAAATAGAACACCCTATATATTATTGCATTTTTAGTTTCTACGATTAAAATAAAGGTAAATTTGATTAAGGTTTATTACACTTAAACCTTACCGTTTTTGAAATATCTTCAATTTTGTGAAATTGCAGTATAAATTTAAAGGCTTCATTTCTCCGAGGGTATCAAAGTTTTTAATACTAAATATTTACTGAAATTTATTTATTGATCAGTTATTGTATTGCAATAATAAAAACTTTACTACCTTATACAGAGTGTCTAAAAAATTATTTTAAATAATTACTAGCTTTAAACGGCAATAACTTGTTTAATTTAAATGGAACACCCTGTATATTTTATGCGAATCAGATGCACAATTTAATTGTCTATCAAATTGTATTATACCATTTTTTACCTATCTCTTCAAGTTTCCGTAGAAAATGCATTTTCTTGTAATTTAGAACTCATTTATCAATATACCCATGGAATACTGACGTTTTAGATCATTTTTAAAGATGTACCAAATTTTTAAAGAGTACAGATACTAATATTGTCGATATAGTTCGTTTATTTCATTAAAAATTAAAAAAAAAACTGTTTAAATATTTGTTAAAGAGGACCAATTAATATGATTTCAGTATTCAAACTACATTAATTGACTGTTTGCGTTGATTAATAATAATTGCTCCAAAAACTGAATTATGTATGTATATTAGAAAGTGTGGTAAAAAGTAACACCTTAAAAATTATATTTAATTTTTTGACAAATGCTTATTTATAACAACAGAAACGTTCATTTTCATAACTTATTATTATATCGATTTCTGATTCAAATCCACATTTATTTAGAATAATTTATTAACGAACACAATTAAGTATGTAGTTAATTAGTATTTGGGCGGAAATACTGGTGGTATATTTAATTAATGGTATACTCTTTTATAAAAATTGAAATAGTTTTCTTTTAGCATACAAATGGGCTAGTAATATTATCGTTTTAGTAAAAACGATAATATTCCTAGTCTGTACATTTTGTACATTTGTTGTTATAAAAACAATCTAAAATGTCAATATTCCATGGGTATATTGATAAATGAGGTCTAAATTATAAGAAAATGCATTTTCTACGAAAACTTGAAGGTATAGGTAAGAAATGGTATAATACAATTTGATAGACAATTAAATTGTGCATTTGATTCTCATAAAATATACAGGGTGTTCTATTTAAAGTAAATAAGTTATTGCCGTTTAAAGCTAGTAATTATTTGAAATAAATATTTAGACACTCAGTATAAGGTAGTAAAATTTTTATTATTGCAACACAATAACTGATCAATAAATAAACTTCAGTAAATATTTAGTATTAAAAACTTTGATACCCTCGGAGAAATGAAGCCTTAAAATGTATACTGCAATTTCACAAAATTGAAAATATTTCAAAAACGGTAAGGTTTAAGTGTAATAAACCTTAATCAAATTTACCTTTATTTTGATCGTAGAAACTAAAAATGCAATAATATACAGGATGTTCCATTTAAAAAAATACAATTTTGATATTTATTATTTATTTGGGACACTCTGTATCTTGTAAAAATATTTTTAAGTTGTAGCTCTAATAGTCCTTCAACGAACCCAAAACTTACAATTTGTAAAAATCTAATCGTTTAGCTACAATACTCCGTGTCGTATGTGGTGAACAACCCTGTATAGTGGTTTCATTTTATTTTGTCACACTTTTAACTTTTTGAGTTAAAAGGTCCATTAAAAGTTTAAATTGTAGGGTTTTTGCTGTCAAGGACTGTACAATTTTTCATATTTTTTAATAAAACAAGCTACCTATTAAAAAAATATTTCTTTATTTTAATTTCTCACTTTAATTCACTTTTTCTTTGACATTCTTAGCTCTACCAGTCTTACAACATAAAATCTTACAACCTAACTTAACTAAATACACTAAAACGAGTACTATACCAGCTAAAAACCCCATAATATCAAGCAGGTAGTACTCGAACCACGACTGATTCACTCCATTGACCATCAAGTGTCTAGCACCCTTGTTTCTAATAGCGTACTCTACCCAATACACCACACTCTCCATAGGTTTCAGTGGCCTGTCATGGTACAGCTTAGACCTCCTTCTGGCATTTTCCCTGTATTTCTTGTTATTTAACAGCTCCTCTATAAGTTCACTAAGCATTTTTTCGGAGAACTTTTCAGCATTGTACGCAATCTGTAGGCCGTATCCAAACTGGACAGCTTTAAAGGCATTTGCGAACTGGTCAGCAAATACCGGTATAGCCAGGATCGGTACTCCGTGGTATATTGTCTCTGTGGTACTCAGGAGCCCGCCGTGTGTTATGAACAGTTTGATATTCGGATGGGCTGAAAATTATATCGAGGATTAGAATATACAGGGTGCTAAATGAATAAGTGCGTAAAAAAATATGAGGTGATTCATTATCGACTTGATATACAGGGTGCTCCGAACTGTATTCCGGAAACTTCGGCATCATATTCTGCAGATAAAAATAAGTAAAAAAGTTCGTATAAATGTATGTCTTAAAATTCTTAGTTTCGGAGATACAGGGTGTAGAAATTTTATGTTTATTTTGATTTTTTCCAATTAATTTCCGAAGTAACGTTTTTTTGATGTCAATATTACTCGTACTTGCAGAGGGCGCCATCTACATATTTTTTAACTGGTATGAACAGTAATAACTTTTCGTCCGTACCTGTATAAAACTACTGAGTAGAAAAATATATATTTACGTATTAATAAAAAGTAATATATTACTACCATTGGCATCCCGTGAGATTTGAACCACAGACCATCCGCTTACGAAGCGATAGCCTCAGCTAGAGGTGGGAATTCTAGTTCCTTGGGAGGAACTAGTTCCTTAGTTCTAGTTCCTCCAGAGGAATAGTTCCTTGAACTAGATCTTTAGTTCACAATAGTTCCCGACTACCATTGGCATCCCGTGAGATTTGAACCACAGACCATCCGCTTACGAAGCGATAGCCTCAGCTAGAGGTGGGAATTCTAGTTCCTTGGGAGGAACTAGTTCCTTTGTTCTAGTTCCTCCAGAGGAATAGTTCCTTGAACTAGGTCTTTAGTTCACAATAGTTCCCGACTACCATTGGCATCCCGTGAGATTTGAACCACAGACCATCCGCTTACGAAGCGATAGCCTCAGCTAGAGGTGGGAATTCTAGTTCCTTGGGAGGAACTAGTTCCTTAGTTCTAGTTCCTCCAGAGGAATAGTTCCTTGAACTAGGTCTTTAGTTCACAATAGTTCCCGACTACCATTGGCATCCCCCTTGCTTGCTAATGCGTTTAGTTGTCAGTCAGAACTATTCACAGTATGATCTGTATAATTTTTATAATGTACGGAGATATAACGAGACCTGTAATTGTGTATATTAAAAACATATAGGTAAGTTTTATTGCAGATAAAAAAAAATAAAAAAGAAACTCAAATTAGAGTTTAAAAAACTGTCACAAATCAATTGGAGCAAATATTACAAAAATTTTACGAAAAAAAAATTGTCTAAAAATTCAGAATATCTACTTCGTTTTATAAGATATTTCTGAATTTTAGGGACCTAAAGTGAAACATTTTACCACATTACTGTGGTAATTACGCCGGCTGTGGCAATAGACAATGCCGAATCCATCGTCGTCGCCTTCTATTATATCTCGGATCTGCCGACTGAATAGATTCCCGTGAACTAGTCTTTTAATTAGTTCCTCTATGTCCGGATCCGATAACATACGGCTGGCACTCCCCACGCCTGCCTAGCATCAATCGCGCTGGCTCAAAAAACTGCCAGACACCAATTTTCATCCAAATATTAGCGTTTATTCAGAAATTATTTAGAAAAAATCGAAATAAAAATGAAACTTCTACACCCTGTATCTCCGAAACTACCAATTTTAGACATACATTTATACAAACTTTTTTACTTATTTTTTAATACAGTTCGGATCACCCTGTATAAAGTTGTGTATGATTTTGACCTAAAAAAATACCTAATATATCCTGCTGAGGCATCCAACTCCTTATAAGAACATTCTCAGGCCTTTTAGGTAGTTCCTCCTCAAATTTCCACAGTACTTTCTGTTTAAGCTTTCTAAAAACGTCCAAAAACATTTTTTTCTTCTCAACTGACATATCCTTGCTTTTCAAATTCGAACCCATGCTAAAATAAATTACCCCATCCTTAGCATTATCCAGGAAATCTTGTAGATCTTTTGGCAGAGCTTTAGGAGGGTCCACGTGGTACCCACCTACCTCCACCATGTTTGGTACCATTGGTACCGCCTGAGCGTAGCTGGTATGCGAGTTGGCCAACACCAAAGACACTAGTTTTTGAAGTTCTGTGATTGGGGGAGCTTCTGGGAAGGCTTTCTCCAAGATTTCTTGCTGGAGTGGAGTGGAGTAGTATGTTCTTAATGCTGATTCTCCCGCTGAAACTAGGAGGTTTTCTAGACGTTTGAAGAAGCCCATTCCGTGGTCTAGGTCGGCCTGTACGAAGAAATGGGGGGCGTAGGAGAGTTCTGGGGGGTTCCCCACCACAAAATTTACCTGAAAAGTGATCCAATGAGGTTTTTTAATATCATCTTCAAACAGGGTTGGGTAACGACGCGTAAAAAAACAATTTTCTACGTGTATGTAGAAAAGTGCGTAGAAAATGTAGAATATTAGGTAGAAAATGTACAAAATCAATATTACACAGGTACAAAATTAATTTTGTATATTTGAAGCCGTTTTGTCATACTTTAGAAATTTCTTCTTTTGGTGGCGCCCTCTACTAGTAGGAGTCATATTAATCTTCATCCAAATATTTTGGTTACTTCAGAAACTATTTGGAAAAAATCGAAATAAAAATGAAAATTCTACACCCTGTATCTCTAAAACTAAGCATTTTAGGACATTCATTTATCCGAACTTTTTTACTTATTTTTATCTACAGAGTATGCTTCCGAAATTTCCGGAATACAGTTCGGACCACCCTGTATAGGTAAATAAACAGTCCACTCCACCTTTTAAGCATTTTCTTATTGACTTTGATAATTATTTTTCTGATATTACATGTACTTGATATGTGCTATACATCGATACTAGTTTTGTACCTTTTATTAACTTTTTAATACTTTTTTTATAATTAATTAGTATGATTACCACCTAAATAAGCAGCATACACCATAGCCGTAGTAAAAAGATTTATCAAAAATATAATTATCTCTTTAAACAGCTAAGTTAAGAAAAATATCTACCACGGCACTGTTTGGAGACATGGCAATTTGATCTCGGGTGTTATTGATCCTTGTAATCTTTAATTATTGACTGAAATAGAAAAAAAAACAAACTCACCAAGGCACTGGGTCCTATGCTACTAAGCAGTATCAAAGGGCATTTGAAAAAATGGGCAAAAACCTTATGCGCTTCGTTGAAAAATTGCTCCATGATCACGGCATCGAATTTTTCACCGGAATTGATCAGTTTTCTTACGTCTGGGTGGTACAAGGTGTTGTTCACCCAGCTGAGCATCAAATGATTGTAGGAAACGATTTTTTCGAGTGAGTTTCTTTTGCTATCTTCGTACAGATCTTCACCTTTCATTCTGACTGAAATTAATTAATAAATTTTTTTAATATTTTTTTAGGTAAAGTTGCTTTTGCTCAGGGGTCAGGGAAAGCGGGTGTGTGGGCGAAGGAAATATATATATTTCAGAAATTTGCCCAAGGCTTAACCCGATCCTGTCGTGTTAAGCCACCACCAAAATTCCAAACACACGAGCTTTGATTAAGGTTTGCAGAGCTTCAGCATTTGTGATAAAATAGCGAACAATTTGTTACAAAACCAGATAAATTATATATCACTGTAATAAAAAAACTTCAATCTATTTTGTTTAAATTTGAAGGCAGGTTTTGCAGGCAGATTTGAAGTGGCAGATTTGAAGTGGAGACTAAGAATCAGTTTGAGTATTTTCCAAGAGTATGGTTTAGGTATGTGGATGATATTTTTGCTATTTTTGACACATATTCAGACACCATAGATAATTAAACGGTTTTATTTAGCTCGACCCGTACGGTATTTATTTATTTGTTTGTTTATTTGGGTCAAAATTAGAAATTGAAATTTAAGTACCTTCCTGTTGTCAGATTGATCTGAAATTTGGTACACACCTTTAGTTCCGATGGCAATACAATATAGTAATATCAATAACATTGTAAATCTAAGATGGCCGCAGGTACAAAATGGCGGATTTCATATTTTTCCACAACCCCCTCAATATGGGTATCAAATGAAAGGGCTACACTAGTAGAATACTGTGATTATGACAAAATTTAAAATCCAAGATGGACGTCGTTACAAAATGGCGTATTAGGTGAGGGCATGAGTAGTCGTGTCCAGAACAGTTGTGTCCAAGATTGTGTGACGTTAGAAGGACAGATAAAAAAATAGGTGATTAGATGTACCTACGTAGTTAGCGGTAGCTTTACCACCCAAGTTAAGGTAATAGGTTAAAACGTGTTGAGGACTGTATGGCATTAGGGTGGCTAAAAATGCAATGTCGCAAGCGTTTTCCCCTCAAGATTGGGCGCCTCTTGTTGTATATTATAGCCTTGCCCCTCTACTGAACCTCTGGGGGGTCGACCGTTAAAATGTCCATTACTCGTGGGAACAACATGGAAACAATAAATAAAAAAAACAAACAAAAATAAAAACGAAACTGCTACACAACGAAAAAGAAGGCTCGAAAAGGCGAAAGAAAAGTATAGAACGAAACGTGCAAAAGAAAGTGAAAATGAAACCTATAGTCGACTACAGAAACGAAGAGAACGGTTAGCAACAGAAACACCTGAGCAACATGATGCCAAGTTAATAGCACAACGTGAGAGGCAAAGGCAGCTGGTAGAGTCAGAAACACCTGAGCGTCATGAGTCTAGGCTGGCATCACAACGAGAGAGACAAAGAGAGCTAATAACATCAGAAACACACACCCGAAAGCCATACAGTTTCCAGCAAAATTCAATTATGGTACGGCTGAAAGAAGGATGTTACCCTTAATTTTGTCATGGGCATCCACCGTCCATAAAATGCAGGGCAGCACAGTCGACCATGCAGTAGTGTATTTGGGCTCAAAATTGTTTGAGGAAGGGCAAGCATACGTGGCTCTAAGTCGAGTCAAGTCTCTGGAAGGGCTATATATTGAGGAATTAGATTGTAATAAATTATCAGGTAAAAAACCATGCAATAATGATGCACTAAATGAATTAAATAGAATGAGGAATATTCGGTAGGCATTTCCGTTAAATACTAAAAACTAGAAAATAAAAAATCGGTAAAAAAACTTTTAAGTTAAACGGTTTTATCTTACGTGCACTGAAAACTAGAAAATAATAATAACAATTAGGTATTTTGAACTTCTAGTTCAGAAATATTTTAGTACTAGGCAGAATAGCTTTTAGGCATATTAGACTAAAATAAAAACGTGGGGCCCCTCTGAAATCCTACCTATGGCAAAGTATATCTTTATATACTTTGGTAGATCATGAGCTCGGCGTTCGCTGGTGAAGCCGCCACGGCTGGTTATTGATTGTCAAAATCTCCAGTTACGATTATAGTAAGTCGATGCAATCCACACTTAGTATAGAAGAAAGTATATCAGCAATAGTTAATGGGCCCCACGTTTTTATTTTAGTCTAATATGCCTAAAAGCTATTCTGCCTAGTACTAAAATATTTCTGAACTAGAAGTTCAAAATACCTAATTGTTATTATTATTTTGTAGTTTTCAGTGCACATAAGATAAAACCGTTTAACTTAAAAGTTTTTTTATCGATTTTTTATTTTACTTCTAAGTTAAATAATCGTTTTCCTTCCATTAAATTTATGCTCGCATGAAATTGAGAACAACGACAGATTACCATTTCTAGATGTATTAGTTATTAGAAATAATAATAATTGCCTGGAATTTGATATCTATAGGAAAAATACCATTACACGCAGATATATTCCTAATGAATTATATCATAGTGTTGAACATAAAATGGCTAGTTTAAATTTCTTAGTTCATAGATTACTTAGTTTTCCACTTTCCAACGAAAGATATGAAATAGAAAGAGATTACATTAGGAATGTAGCTGAGTGTAATGGATATTCTCCTTCACTAATTGATAAAATAATTAGAAAACGTAAGTATAGGTTAATGATTTCTGAAAATTCGACTTTTCAAGTGGAGAAAGATACGTCTAAATATTTTTCGATACCGTTTGATAGAGAGTTATCCCGTCGTCTAAAAGGAATTTTTAAGAATGTCAATTATAAACTTGTGTATAGTGCTAATAATAAATTACAACAATTATTAGGTAATCCAAAGGATAAAACACCTCCACTGAAAAGGTCAGGTATTTATGAAATTTCTTGTAAAGATTGTAATCAGAAATATGTTGGGCAAACTAGAAGTGTAAAAGTGTGTTTTGGTGTATTGTGGTGATTTAGTGTTTTATTTTGGTGTTATTACTCCTTTTATTTTTTAATCATTGGTTCAAACTTATTGAAATTGGTAAAAAACTTACATTGGAAATCTTCCACGAAACCTTCCATTAGAACTTCTTTCCATGTACCATTTTTAGGTACATCCTTCAGCTTGTAAGGAGTTATTATTGTGATATCGTGACCAGCTTCAGCTAAACCTTTCATCAGTTTCGAAGCCAGGATATAGTGGCTTCCTCCAGGCATGGGAAAAACTCCCAGAATTTTCGCACTTTCCACTGATTTTCCACATAATAACAACACAAAGGAACAACAAATGAATGTTAAACAAGTCTTCATCGTGTAACGAACTATACAGTTCTAACTGTTTTTGTAAATAAACAATAATTTTAATCTCTAGATACGAAGGCGTTGAATGATGTCCGATGTTTTTAATAAACGGACTGAAATGCAGTCAAGGTTTTGAACTCTGGCCATCGCTATGCCTTCCTATGGTATTTGGTTGATTGATAGCACAGGCGGAGGTCAAATATTTTGAGTACTGGGGGCCAGAAGCGGCTTAAAACATAATAATATTGTTGTTTGTCGTTTGGATGCCAAAACTTGATAAATTGTTATTTTTTTAGTGTAATTGACGTAGGTCATCTGTTCCTGTTTATTTATTTCTTACCCAATTAATGGTAAGCATAAATAAGGTCATTACTCCCTTGGTGTCTAAGTCCCTGTTGCATAGATAGTCATTGCATTGTCGTGCTTCTTCAGCTTTTTTAATATTTCCTCCGTTTTAGTAGTGTATATGAAAGAGGGATATTAGAGTATTTCTTTTTTTTTCATTGTGGAATGTCATAGATAATGTTTAAAACCAAAATAATTGTTTAGCGTAAAAAAAGGCTGCTTAAAATTATGATTATTCTTATTTTACTTAATATATGCTACGCCACTGCTAATCATGTTTTAATGGTTTTATTTACCTCGTTAGGATATAATCTAAGTTGTGTAATTTCGGTTTATGATTTTTGTAAAATAGTTTTTAAAGCGTCTTCAGTAGGATTGAGTTAGTATTATTGAATAATTCATTTATTTTTATCGATATTTTTGATAATTATCCTTGATTTTGCAACATTGTCATAATTTTTTAATGGTTTTGAAATCTTATGTTGCGGTATCTCAGGTGGCTACTTAAAACATCTGATAATTATGTATAAACAATTTCACATCATTACAAAGATTTACAATAAAGATTTACATCATTAGATTGACATCTTATTATATATACTCTAAACCAGTATATACAGGGTGGTTCACTTTGAAGTAGCTTGACTCTAAGCCCACGGCCACACAGAGAGCGTTTTTTGCGTTTTTAGCGTGAAGCGTCTTTAGCGACTAAAACAAAATAACAGGATTATATAGGAGTGGCCACACCAAAAGCGTGTAGCGTTCGGCGTGTCTCGCAAAAAACGCAAATGAAAACAAATCAGTTTGTTTTCTGTAGCGTCTTTAACGTTTTCTAAGATGAGACCCCGTCATAGGCGGATGTTATATTTAATAATACAATAAAAATAAATTATATAGTATGCATTTTTTTTTTCATTTTAGGGTATTATCTAAAAATATTTTTATAAAGAACATCTACTGTTTAGGAAGATTCTATTAAATTCAAAAATTTGAAGGAAATGTTTGAAAAAGTGTAGTTTGAAATGTTGAAAAAGTAATAAATTAAAGGGATATTTTCTTACGCGTAAAAAATAATTTTTTATGAGTAACAAATAGTTTTTTACACGTAAAAAATATATTTTTTTGCGTAACAAAAGGTTTTTTACCAGAAACAATAAGTTTTTGACGCGTAAAAATTAGTTTTTTACGTGTAACAAATAGTTTTTTACACGTAAAAATATTTTTTTTGCGTAAGAAAGGTTTTCTACCAGAAACAATAAGTTTCTGACGAGTAAAAAAAGAGTTTTTTATGTGTAACGAATAGATTTTTACACGTTACAAATAGTTTTATACGCGTAAAAAATAGTTTTTTACCAGTAACAAATAGTTTTATACGCGTAAAAAATGTTTTTTTAGAAACGAAAAAAATATCTTTATATAGAAAATATCTAAACGCCTGTCAATTGTTATTACAATTTACTTAATATTACACAATCTTTTCACTGGTTTTTGAGATAATAAGAATTGTTAGTGATAATTATTATTATCGGACTATCAAGTAGATATTACAAATTTATTTATAGTATTCTTTGATTAAAGAAAGTATTGTTTTAAGTATTTTTTTAGAAATTAAAACAAAACACCACGTCTCTATTGAGTTTTTATTTTAGATTGTCTTATAACCTTACTTCTAACAGTCTTAAACACCTTAACTACTACAAACTTAACTATTTTTACAAATATTAATACTGAGAATAATAAAAATAATATCACGTCCACCATATAATACTGGTACCAAGTCTGGTGTATGCTTCCAACCCTCAAATGCCTGGCACCTTTGTTCCTTATCACGTAATCCACCCAGTACACTGCAGTATCCATGGGTTTCATGGGTCTGTCGTGGAACAACCTGGAAACTCTTTGAGCTGTGTCCCGGTACTTTGGGTTGTGAAGGAGTTCTTCAAGGGCGTGGCTGAAATTTTCTTCTGTGAAGTCTTCGTTTGTGTAGGGAACTGTCAGGCCGTAGCCAGCAGCTTGGGCTCGTTCAGCATTCATTGGCTGGTCAGCGAAGATGGGTATGGCAAGAATGGGTACTCCGTGGTACACTGTTTCGGTTGTACTTAAGAGTCCTCCGTGGGTTATGAAGAGTTTGATGTTTGGATGAGCTGAAAAAAATAAAAATAAAAATTAGTAAGGTATTTGGTATTGAAAGCAGTGGTTGTTCCTGAAGGAACTTCAGAAAAGATCATTCAATAAGTAATAATAAGAATACGCTTAATATATTTTTTTTGAACTCACCTAAAATGTCTTGTTGAGGCAACCAACTCTTGATAAGTATATTATCTGGTTTTCCCGGCAACTCCTGTTCAAATTTCCAAATAACCTTCTGCTTCAATTTGCCCAGGACCTTCAAAATAATCTTCTTTCTCTCCTCGGTAATATCTTTACTCTTCAAATTTGATCCCATACTAAAATATATAGCACCATCTTTGGCGTTATCCAAAAACTCTTGTAAATCTTTTGGCAGCTTCTTGGGAGGATCAATGAAGTACCCTCCAATCTCTACCATGTTCGGTACCAAGGCTTGAGGAGGATGCATGCTTGGGTGTGAGTTTAGAAGTACCAAGGAAGCATTTAGATACAGATCTGTTACTTCTGGAACATTAGGGAATTTTTGGTGAAGCACTTCGTTTTGATGTGGAAGTAAAAGGTAGTTTTTTATTTGAACGAAGATGATATGGGAGAGCGCATTCTTGGTTCTTTCAAAGAAAGTCATGGGTTGATTACGGCTAGCCTTGATCATCATGTTAGGGATGTAAGATATAGCTTCCGGGTTACCTACTGTAGGATTGACGAAGCTATTTGGCCCACCTCCATTCAGCAATATCAAAGGACAGTCATATAAATAAGCAAACACTTTCAAGGCATCGTTGAAGAATTGTTCCATGATGACAGCATCGAATTTTTGATCGGATCTCAAGAGTTCGTTCACTTTTTCGTCTTGTAAAGTGTCGTTTATTGAACTTACAAAATTTTTGAGCATGGTGCTCAAGCTTAACAGCAAATTTTGTTTGTTTCGCTCGAACAAGTTTGATTCCTTAAGTAGCTCTGAAAAAAACAAACATATTTTTTTAAAATATATTTTATGTCAATATACAGAGCTAAAACTAAAATAAATAAACGATATCTTACTTTGAAATTCATCTCCTGCACCTTCTAACACTATGTTTTTGATAGATCCGCTCTTGGGCTGAGTTTTAAACTCGTACGGACTGATAAAAGTGATGTTGTGTCCAGCTTCGGCCAGTCCCAGCATCAGCTTCGAAGCTAGGATGTAGTGGCTACCCGCCCCCATGGGGAAAATCCCTAAAATATTGGCACTTTGTCCATTTTGGACCAATAGTATCACAGCCAGAAATAACAGCGATGCTTTCATATTGTTCTCTGTTTTGTGACTGACTAGCATTAGGTACTAATCAGGCGGGAATTTGTAAACGATATTTAACCAATTATTTTTTTAATAGAAGTTGTGAGATAAGATAGCAACTCATAGGGAATTAAATAATTTTTGCGTTCAGCTTTGTAATGTTGATTATTTTTACTATTTTATAATTCGCAAAAATAACGGGATATTTTTAAATATTTTTATTTTTTTTTTATTAATTTTTAGCTGGTATATTGTCATAGTTTTGTGTACTTAAGAACTGTTTACGTAGTATTGTGAAATTTCATATTATATTGGTGATATTTTATTGTAAATGAAATGGTTAAATAATTTAACCCTTGTGTATACGGAGTGATTTTTAGATAAATGCTAGTATCTTAATTTGTAGTTTATTTTAAAAAATATATCTAAGTAAAATATCTACACCTGCCAATTATTATTATAATTTACTTAAATTCGAGATAAGAATTGTTATTGTACTAGTGTCTGTGAAAATAAAAATTTACAATAATTGTAATCGGATTACTAAGTCGATTGATTACAAATTTATTTCTAGTATTCTTTGATTAAAGAAAGTATTGTTTTAAGTATTTTTTAGAAATTAAAACAAAACAATCACGTTATTATCTATTGAGTTTTTATTTTATTTTGTCCTATAACCTTACTTCTAACAGTCTTAAACACCTTAACTACTACAAACTTAACTATTTTTACAAATATTAATACTGAGAATAATAAAAATAATATCACGTCCACCATATAATACTGGTACCAAGTCTGGTGTATGCTTCCTACCCTCAAATGCCTGGCACCTTTGTTCCTTATCACGTAATCCACCCAGTACACTGCGGTATCCATGGGTTTCATGGGTCTGTCGTGGAACAACTTGGAGACTCTTTGAGCTGTTTCCCGGTACTTTGGGTTGTGAAGGAGTTCTTCAAGGGCGTGGCTGAAGTTTTCTTCTGTGAATTCTTCGTCTGTGTAGGGAACTGTCAGGCCGTAGCCAGCAGCTTGGGCTCGTTCAGCGTTCATTGGCTGGTCGGCGAAGATGGGTATGGCAAGAATGGGTACTCCGTGGTACACTGTTTCGGTTGTACTTAAGAGTCCTCCGTGGGTTATGAAGAGTTTGATGTTTGGATGAGCTGAAAAAAATAAAAATAAAAATTAGTAAGATATTTGGTATTGAAAGCAGTGGTTATTCCTGAAGGAACTTCAGAAAAGATCATACAATAAGTAATAATAAGAATACGCTTAATATATTTTTTTTGAACTCACCTAAAATGTCTTGTTGAGGCAACCAACTTTTGATAAGTATATTATCTGGTTTTCCCGGCAACTCCTGTTCAAATTTCCAAATAACCTTCTGCTTCAATTTGCCCAAGACCTTCAAAATAATCTTCTTTCTCTCCTCAGTAATATCTTTACTTTTCAAATTCGATCCCATACTAAAATATATAGCACCATCTTTGGCGTTATCCAAAAACTCTTGCAAATCTTTTGGCAGCTTCTTGGGAGGATCAATGAAGTACCCTCCAATCTCTACCATGTTTGGTACCAAGGCTTGAGCAGGGTACATGCTTGAGTGTGAGTTTAGCAGCACCAAGGAAGCATTTAGGTAGAGATCAGTTACTTCTGGAGCATCAGGGAATCGTTCATGAAGCACTTCGTTTTGTTGTGGAAGGAAAAGGTAGTGTTTCAATTGGACGAAGATGATATGGAAGAGCACATTCTTGGTTCTTTCAAAGAAAGTCATCGGTTTATTACGGCTAGCCTTGACCATCATGTTAGGGATATAAGATATGGCTTCCGGGTTACCTACTGTAGGGTTGACGAAATTATTTGGCCCCACTGAACTCAGTAATATCAAAGGGCATTCGTATAAATAAGCAAATACTTTCAAGGCATCGTTTGAGAATTGTTCCATGATGACGGCATCGAATTTTTGATCGGATTTCAAGAGTTTGTCGACATTTTTGTCATTTAGAGTGTCGTTCACCGTTCTTACGAACTTTTTGAGCATGCTGCTCACGCTTAACAGCAAATTTTGTTTGTTTTGCTCAAACAAGTTTGTTTCTGTACAAGTAGCTCTGAAAAAAATTAAACATGTTTATTATTTTCCGAACTTTCTCGAATTGTATACGGTGTTTATATTAATGTTATAGAGAGTGTCCCATTTCTTGGACATAATACTTTTTTAACATAAATAGTTTAAACCTTTTTAAATCCTAATATTTAAAATTAAAAACAAATATGTGAACCAAAAATATCTTACTTTGAAATTCTTCTCCTGCACCTTCTAGCAATACGTTTTTGATGGATCCACTCTTGGGCTGAGTTTTGAACTCGTACGGACTGACAAAAGTGATGTTATGTCCAGCTTCGGCCAGTCCCAACATCAGTTTGGTAGCTAGGATGTAGTGGCTACCCGCCCCCATGGGAAAAATCCCTAAAATATTGGCACTCTGTCCATTTTGGACCAATAATATCACAGCGAGAAATAACAGCGGTGTTTTCATATTGTTCTCTGTTTTGTGACTGACTAGCCTAAAGTACCAGTCAGACGGGTACTATAATCAATCTTAATGAATGATTTCGTTAAATAGGTTTTGAGATAAGGTAATTATTGTCTGTAATAGTGAATTGAATAATTTTTACGTTCAGTTGTGTAATGTTGTTTATTTTTGTTAATTCATAATATTCGCAAACATTTTTAAATACCTAAGTTTTTTTATTGATTTTTACCGGGAATAATTGTAATGGTTCTGTCAAAAAGTTGTGTAATGTTGATTATGTCTGGTTTATTCATATTAGCAAGAATATTGTCATAGGGTTATGTGTACTTAAGAATTTTTCACACACTATTGTGAAATTTCATATTTATTATATTGGTATCTAATATTCTAATGATACACTGTGAAAAATAAATATATTTTTCACATAATATATATTTTTATATAATATATAATAAAGAGTAATACTTAGTAATTTGTATTTTGTATTACATATTGTTTTCTAGGATATTGAAAATATTTTATCTAAACTTTAATATTAATTGATTGGTTTGGTTGGATTAATTTAAAAAATAAAAAAATGGCGCCGGGAGGCACGTATAGCGGCCCATACTAAAATATGTTAATAAAAACTTGTTCGGCAGTTCTTTTAGTTTCAGTTATCTCAAAAACTGCGACTTTGACTGATTTTGATGTTACTACAAATTTTGTTGCAAATATTATTCCTAATCTTAATTTGAAAACCGCGTTTCGCTAGCTACTGTAATTTTGGAATTACGATTTTTAAAAATTTTTAACCCCCTGCCATACCCCCTTACCAACCCCCCACCCCCACCAAAAACTAATGGCCAGATTCTCGGCTGCCACAGTATTTTTGTGCCAAATTTGGTTAAAATCGGTTTAGCGGTTTTTCAGTGTTATCGTGTTACAGACAGATGGACAGACAGACAGACACCATGAAAATATTTTGTATTTAGGTACCTGTTGGTATGGTCGGGTAATAAATGGAATTGGAATTATCAATTACGTGATTTTATCACAAAATCCGATTATGCTTTCTGCGATATCTAATAATAGATATAGACAATAAGCGACATCATCAAGGACAGATAAAAGAAATAGCAAACAACATGATAATATTTAATTTTTATATCATTTTTGGTCACTTATCATGATATGATTGATCATTGGAGGGCTCTCCTGATTATTATCAGAACCCTTTGACCTTTACAAGGATGCATAGCGAAAAATATTCATAATTTAATGAAATATTATGTATTATAAATATTATACAGTGTGAATCTTAAATAAGTGCAAATATTTTTAAGGGTATATGCTTTATTTTCTAAACAGTCTTATCTATACTAATATATAAAATCCTGACATACTGACATACTGATTAATCACGATCCTGCTCAGACCTCTCAACGTAAGAAGCTCAATTTTGGCTTACATGTTGATTCTAGGGTGTAGAGGTTCGAAAAGAAGGGATTTTTCGAAATTCCAGTTCCAAGAGGGTGAAACCACCCCTCAAATATTACAATATTTTTTATTTAAAAAACGGTCAAGTTTCCGAAAAACGCTTAAACACGTATATTTTATTTTGTCTTTTTACATATTTTAAGATTTTTTAAAAATGTATACAGGTTGTTTCGAAAAATCTGGTCATTGATTAATCACGATCCTGCTTAAAGCGCTTGACGTAAAAAGCTGATTTTTGGAAAGCAGATTGACTTTAGGGTGTAGAGGTTCGATAAGAAGGGATTTTTCCAAACTCGAATTCTAAGGGGGTGAAACTATCCCTCAAATATTAAAATATTTTTTATTTAAAAACCGGTGAGTTTTTCGGAAAAACTCTTAAACACGTATATTTTATTTTGTTGTTTTACATATTTTAAGATTTTTTATAAACTTATACAGGGTGTTTCATAAAATATGACCATTGAGTAATCACGATTCTTCTTAAATTGCTTGACGTTTAAAGCTGATTTTTGGCAAACGGGATGACTGTGGGGTGTAGAGGTTCGATAAGGAGGGGTTTCTCGAATCTCAAATTCCAAGAGGGTGAAAACGCCCCTCAAATATTACAATATTTGTTATTTAAAAAACGGTTAGTCTTTCGGGAAAACGCTTGGACAAGCATCATTTATTTGGTTTTTTTACATATTTTGAAATTTTTTAAAAAATCATACAGGGTGTTTCAAAAAGTTGCGTAATTTCTTAACCACGATTTTGCTTAAACTGCTTGACATAAAAAGCTTATTTTCGGTAAACGGATTTTTCGAAAGTCAAATTCCAACGATATGAAACTACCCCTCAAATATTACCAAGTTATATAATAATATCGCCATATTGTTTTTTCTCATGCTGACATAAATGTGAGAAAATTTTATCCAGTTTGTATGTTAATGGAAATTCTTGCATTGCTTTATCATCACCATTACAAATGATTAATTCGACGCGAACGAAGTCGCTGGTACACGCTAGTGTATAATATAATACTATAATTAAAAATATACATAAATTACACAATTTGACTTTTATTATTTATTTATACCGTATGATCAAATAAATGCGGCATCCAGTTGGCTTGGAAATGAATCTCCATATAATTTTACATATAAAATGACAGCGATCTTTATTTCATAGCCATCGCTGACGCCGGTTTTTTTTTGATCATATTGTACCTTTATTATACTAATGACTATGAGATACAAAACTTTAATATAATATAAAATAAATAAAAATTAACTATAATATATCTTAATTTAACCCTAGTTCATTCACAATAATTGCTTAGGATAATTTTTGTATTCGGCAGCAATTGTTATTAAAAAATTATTTTGAATTCATAAAAAAACAACTTATTTAGTTTTAAGTTTTTTTTTAGGGCTGAGTTTAGACTTTGCAACTAAAAATACTTTTTTAATAACGAATTTTGAGATTTCGAATACTACAACTAAACTGGCTAGTAGAAACAGTGCGACATCTACTAGATGGTACTCGTACCATGCTTGGTCAGCACCAGCGACTCTTAGATGCCTAGCACCATTGTTCCTTATCACATATTCCACCCAATAAACCGCAGTATCCATGGGTTTCATCGGTCTGTCATGGAACAACTTGGATCTTCTTTGGGCGTTTTCACGGTACTTTGGGTTATTCAGGAGCTCCAGTATATACTTCTCGAAGTTTTCTTCCGTGAAATTATCGTCATGGTAGCCTAGTTTGATGGCGTATCCAGCGTATTGGGCTTTTTCTGCATTCGCTGGCTGATCTCCGAAAACTGGGATCGCTAGAATCGGTACTCCGTGGTATACTGTTTCGGTAGTACTTAGCAATCCACCGTGTGTGATGAAAAGTTTGATATTCGGATGAGCTGTAATAAAAAAATTGCTTTATTTAGAAACTATACAGGGTGTCTCTTAAGTAAGTGCAAGTACTTTAACATTTAGTATAATTTGTTTTCGGGAACCCGTCTATGAGTTTTTTTTTGCAAAAAATGTCTTGAAAGTTTTACAAAGAACTTGTATGCCTTTAGAAGGTTAAATATGCTTACCCAAGATGTCCTGCTGAGGCAACCATTTTTTAATCAACACATTATCAGGCTTTCCAGGCAATTCTTCTTCGAACTTCCAAATAACTTTCTGCTTCAACCTTCCCAGGACGTTCAAAATCATCTTTTTCCTTTCTTCAGACATCAGTTTACTTTTCAGGTTTGATCCCATACTAAAATATATCGCTCCATCTTTGGCATTGTCCAAGAACTCCTGTAAGTCTTTCGGTAGCTTTCCAGGAGGATCAACGTGGTATCCTCCGATCTCTACCATGTTCGGAACCAAAGGATGAGCAGGATACAGACTGGTATGTGAGTTTAGAAGTACCAAAGAAGCGTTTGTATAACGTGTTTTGGTATTTGGTGTTGCTCCTGGGTATGCTTTTTGTAAAACTTTGTTGCATAGAGGCAAATAGTAGAACTTGTTAAACAGATAATCGTATACATGGTACAGTAAATTGATTATTCTCCCGAAAAATGTCATGGGTACTTCATTATTCCCTGTATAATACATGTGTCGGGCATAGGAAATCTCCTGTGGGTTGCCTACACTCGGATTTATCCAACTGTTCGGTCCCAAACTAAACAAAAGTATTACAGGGCAGTTAAAAACTATCGGAAATATTTTCATGATATCTGTCATGATAGGTTCCACAATGATTGCGTCGAATTTTTCGTTGGAACTCAGCAGCGCCCTCACTTTTGGATGGTGTAAAGTGTCATTCATGTGTTTTCCGAACATACCGATCATGGCTGACATCATGACGGCCATGTTAAGTTTGCTTAACTTGAACATGTCCGTGTTCTTTTCACGTGCTGCAAAAATTGATGTATTATTAGACAGTACCAACAACTGCGGATAATTTCGACTAAGTATATAGGTTCAGAATTGTATTTATTAATATAATATACTTGCAAAAACTTTTTATACAGGGTTTGTCATGTGACAGAAACCATTTTCATCTTTAGTATAATGAATTTATTGTATGACATGCCTTTAGACTGCTTTACTGTAAGGTAATGAAAAAATAGTAAAAAACACAAAAAAACAGCCTCTTCTCTAACTTTTTTATAATTTAGTTTTGTTTACATCCTAATGAATGCTACAGAAAATAATAAAATAATATTATTACCACTCATACTCTCTTCGAATCCATCCAAAATAATTTCAGTATAGTTTCCTTTAGTTTTTGGCAGATTTTTTTGCTTAAAAGGAGTTATCATGGTGACATCGTGTCCAGCATCGGCCAGTCCTTTCATCAGCTTGTAATCCAGGATGTAGTGACTTCCGGAAGATATGGGGAACACTCCCAGAATCCTGGCGGACTCACCATAACTCACTAAATAACAAAGAACAGAAAATTTCACAAAAAAACCGAACATTTTTGATCGTTACTTTAACTACAACTAAATTTTGTACAATGATTGCTAGCTATTTATGTGTTCCTTGATAAAAACAATGGTTAATCTTTTGGAATCCAGGCAATTTCATTGAGTTACAGGAGATTCAGTGATAGATATAGGAAAGCGTTGTCATCTCAGCACGTAATAATCATTGTGAATTAACAGTTTTAGGATTTCCGGAATGAATTTTTGTTTATTTTTATCAGTTAGCGATGTAATAATAAGTTAAGTAATAATGAAAATTGAAATTCGAATTTTATTCTTTATATTTTTTTAGTTGCATGCAGCACAATCATCTTGCACATTCTCAAAATATAACAGTATACAAATGTTTGATTACTTATATAGAGATAAAAATTATCAAAATAGTACAGTTTGAAGAGAATCACCCTTATAGAAAAATAAAACGCAACAGAAATAAATTATTAGAAACAATATAGTTTATTATTTAAACAGTCTTATAATATTAAAATACAATACTATAATTATTATAAATACACACAAATGACAATGAAACTCTTAATCTAGACGTTCTAGTTATTTATTGATATCTTTTGTGAATGGTCCGTTAAAAAGCTACAAGATAACTTAATCTCACATTAATTAAAGGCGGATTTAATTTTTTTATACAGTAACATTTTTTAATTGTTTCTATGATGAGTATCATTTTATTTATTATTTACAATAATTTTGATTATTTATCTCTATTTATTTATCTTAGACACAGCCTCATACTATATTTAAATATTACTCAAAAAAAGGATGGGTAAAATCAACCACCAAAAGTAAATACAATTGCTACAACCCTTTTATATAGGGTAAAATTTAGCTAAGAAGCAATAGATAAAGGTGTTTAGGTTATTTTACAATTTCAGGTGATTTTATTTAAAGGTTTTTTGGTTTAAATTATTAGGTATATATTTTTGTGGTTGAAATATACCCTATCATTATTTTGACTTCACAAAAACAAAAATTTATTTAGTTTTCAGTTTTTGTTTGGGACTGAGTTTGGACTTTACAACTAGAAATACTTTTTTAAGAAGGAATTTTGAGATTTCGAATACCACAACTAAACAGGCTAGAAGAAACAATGATACATCTACCAGGTAGTACTCATACCATGCCTGGTCAGCACCAGCGACTCTTAGATGCTTAGCACCATTGTTCCTTATCACATATTCCACCCAGTAAACCGCAGTGTCCATGGGTTTCATCGGTCTGTCATGGAACAACTTGGATCTTCTTTGGGCGTTTTCACGGTACTTTGGGTTATTTAGTAGTTCCAGTATACACTTCTCGAAGTTTTCTTCCGTGAAATTATCGTCGTGGTAGCCTAGTTTTAAGGCGTAGCCAGCGTATTGGGCTTTTTCTGCATTCGCTGGCTGATCTCCGAAGACTGGAATCGCTAGAATCGGTACTCCATGGTATACTGTTTCGGTAGTACTTAGCAATCCACCGTGTGTGATAAAAAGTTTGATATTCGGATGAGCTGTAATAAAAAAATTGCTTTATTTAGAAACTATACAGGGTGTCTCTTAAGTAAGTGCAAGTACTTTAACATTTAGTATAATTTGTTTTCGGGAACCCGTCTATGAGTTTTTTTTGCAAAAAATGTCTTGAAAGTTTTACAAAGAACTTGTATGCCTTTAGAAGGTTAAATATGCTTACCCAAGATGTCCTGCTGAGGCAACCATTTTTTAATCAGCACATTATCGGGCTTTTCAGGCAATTCCTCTTCGAATTTCCAAACAACTTTCTGCTTCAACCTTCCCAGGACGTTCAAAATCATCTTTTTCCTTTCTGCCGGCATGAGTTTGCTTTTCAAGTTCGATCCCATACTAAAATATATCGCTCCATCCTTGGCATTGTCCAAGAACTCCTGTAAGTCTTTTGGTAGCTTTCCAGGAGGATCAACGTGGTATCCTCCGATCTCCACCATATTTGGGACCAGTGGATGAGCCGGATAAAGACTGGTATGTGAGTTTAACAGTACCAAGGAAACATTTGAGGCTAGATTTTTGGTATCTGGTGCTCCGGGATATGCCTTCTGTAATATTTCGTCGCATAGAGGGAAATAATAGAAGTTGTTGAATAAATATTCGAATACATGGTAAAATAAGTTGATTGTCCTCTCGAAAAACGTCATGGGTACAGCATTATTGCCTCTAGAATACAAATGTCTGGCATAGGAAATCTCTTGCGGGTTGCCTACGCTCGGATTTATCCAACTGTTTGGTCCCACACTAAACAGAAGTATCATAGGGCAGTTGAAAGCTTCAGGAAATATCTTCATGATATCTGCCATGAAGAATTCCACAATCACTGCGTCAAATTTTTCGTTGGAACTCAGCAAAGCCCTCACTTTTGGATGAGACAAGGTGTTGTTTATGTTCGCTGCAAACATGTTGATGAATGCTGACATCATGAACGCCATATTTTGTTTGCCCATGTTGAACATGTCCAGGTTTTTATGTTGTGCTGGAAAAAATGTTGCGCTTTGATGTATTGTTCTAATTGTATTTATTGTATGCACAGTATTTTTTCTCAGCTAAGATTTTTATACAGGGTGTGTCATGTACAGTGGCCAATAAAAATTCTTTCAAAATTCATTAAAGCAAATTTATCGTAAAGCGATGCTAAATAGAAAAAAGTACATTATTTTAAAAAATCAGATTTTTCTTTAAAATTCTTTATACTCTGAAGCCATGGTACAGAAAATAATAAAATATTATTATTACCACTAATACTCTCTCTGAATCCATCCAAAATGATTTCAGTATAGTTTCCTTTAGTTTTTGGAGGGTTTTCTTGTTTGTAAGGTGTTAACATAATCACATCGTGTCCTGCATCGGCAAGTCCTTTCATCAGTTTGTAATCCAGGATGTAGTGACTTCCAGCAGACATGGGAAACACTCCCAGAATCCTGGCAGACTCGCCATAACTCACCAAACAACAAAGAATAGAAAATTTAACAAATAAATCGTGCATTTTGGATCATAGTGTAACTACAACTGAATTCTGTACAATGACGTCTGGTTATTTATGAATTCGCTGATAAAAATTATGCTTAATCTTGTTTCATACATGCGTCTTCATTCAATTAAGGAGGTTTTGCGGTAAATTTAGTGATGCAAACGATGTATCGATATATTTGAAATATCGATGTTTCAGTAGCAAAACATCGAAGTGTACCATCGATTTTCTACCATTGTATGTGTGTTCTCCTTTCAGTGGTTGATGGATGACATCAAAAGATACTATTAATATGATCAGCCAAATCAAAAGTATCATACATTCACATTTTTGTCTCTTCGATTTACAAGATTGTCATAGCCAGTCACTATTAAACATGTAAATAAATACAGACCAAAGAATTTCTGTTGCCAACAGGGTATACTATTTTATTATTATTTTTATTCTCCTTTGCCGAATACTGCCGATGCACTAAGAAACTAATTGGTAAAATATTTGATTACAGAGTTAAAATTACCAGGAAAGTAACCATTATAAATATAGTTTATTTTCTAAACAGTCTTATAATATTAAAATACAATACTATAATTATAAATACACTCAAATGACACAATGTATTGTTGTATTTTTTTAATCTGGACGTACTTATTATATTTATTTATACGGGGTCGTTTACCACATACAACACGGAGTATTGTAGCTAAACGATTATATTTTTACAAATTGTAAGTTTTGGATTCGATGAAGGACTATTAGATGTACAATTTAAAAATAATTTTACAAGACACAGAGTGTCCCAAATAAGTAAAAAATATCAAAGTTGTATTTTTTTAAACGGAACTCCCTGTATATTATTATATTTTTAGTTTCTACGATTAAATTAAAGGTAAGTTTGATTAAGGTTTATTATACTTAAACCTTACCGTTTTTGAAATATTTTCAATTTTGTGAAATTGCAGAAAAAATTTTAAGGCTTCATTTCTCCAAGGGTATCAAAGTTTTTAATACTAAATATTTACTGAAGTTTATTTATTGATCAGTTATTCTGTTACAATAATAAAAATAATACTACCTTATACAGAGTGTCTAAAAATTTATTTTAAATAATTTCTAGCTATAAACGCCAATAACTTCTTTAATTTAAATGGAACGCCCTGTATATTTTAGGAGAATCAGATGCACAATTTAATTGTCTATCAAATTGTATTATACCATTTTTTACCTATCCCTTCAAGTTTTCGTAGAAAATGCATTTTCTTATTATTTAGACCTCATTTATCAATATACTCATGGAATATTGACATTTTAGATTGTTTTTAAAGCAACAAATGTACAAAATGTACAGGCTAGTAATATTATCGATTTTAACAAAACGATAATATTACTAGCCCATTTGTATGCAAAAAGAACACTATTTAAATCTTTATAAAAGTGTATACCATTAATTAAATATAGCACCATTATTTCCGCCCATATAATAATTAATTTCAAACTTAATTGTGTTCGTTAATAAATTATTCTAAATAAATGCGGATTTGAGTCAGAAATCAATATAATAATAAGTTATCAAAATGAACGTCTCTGTTGTTATAAATAAGCATTTATTAAAAAATGAAATATCATTTTTAAGGTGTTACTTTTTACCACACTGTCTAATACACATACAAAATTCAGTTTTTTAGTATTTGGGGCAATTATTATTAATCAACGCAGACAGTCAGTTAACGTAGTTTGAATACTGGAATCATATTAATTGGTCCTCTTTAACAAATATTTAAACAGTTTTTTTTATTTTTTAATGAAATATTACATTTGACGGTTGGAACCTTTGGTGTTACACAGCAAAATCAAAACACTAAATCACCACAATACACCAAAACACTTTTACTTTTACACTGGACGCGCGTTTCGCTAACCATGTTAGCATCATCAGCAGATGATTATAAACTAGAGTTTATGGTGTATTGTGGTGATTTAGTGTTTTTATTTGTTTTATTTTAATGAAATAAACGAATTATATCGACAATATTAGTATCTGTACTCTTTAAAAATTTGGTACATCTTTAAGAATAATCTAAAATGTCAATATTCCATGGGTATATTGATAAATAAGTTCTAAATTACAAGAAAATACATTTTCTACGGAAACTTAAAGAGATAGGTAAAAAATGGTTGTGAAATAGTGCATGGTTGTGAAATACAATTTGATAGACAATTAAATTGTGCATCTGATTCTCATAAAATATACAGGGTGTTCCATTTAAATTAAACAAGTTATTGCCGTTTTAAGCTAATAATTATTTAAAATAAATTTTTAGACACTCTGTATAAGGTACTATTATTTTTATTATTGCAACACAATAACTGATCAATAAATAAACTTCAGTAAATATTTAGTATTAAAAACTTTGATACCCTTGGAGAAATGAAGCCTTAAAATTTTTGCTGCAATTTCACAAAATTGAAAATATTTCAAAAACGGTAAGGTTTAACTGTAATAAACCTTAATCAAATTTACCTTTATTTTAATCGTAGAAACTAAAAATGTAATAATATACAGGGTGTTCTATTTAAAAAAATACAACTTTGATATTTTTTACTTATTTGGGACACTCTGTATCTTGTAAAATTATTTTTAAATTGTACCTCTAATAGTCCTTCATCGAACCCAAAACTTACAATTTGTAAAAATCTCATTGTTTAGCTACAATACTCCGTGTCGTATGTGGTGAACAACCCTGTATACTATACTAATGACCAGTTGCAAAACTACAATATAACTTAAGTAAAAATTAACTATAATAATATATCTTATCTTAAGCCTAATAGCACACACATTCAGAATTCCTTAAAGTACTTTGGCAGCGATTGTTATTAACAAATGTTCTTTAAGTTATTTGCTTTTTTTATACAGTAATATTTTTTAATTATTTTAGAGAGTATGATTTTTTTTATTATGTACAATAATCTTTAGTAATTATCTATATTTTTTTATCTGACACAGCCTCATACTATATTTAAATATTACACAAAAAAGGATGGGTAAAATCAACCACTAAAAGTAAATACAACTGCTCCAACCCTGCTATATAGGTTAATTTAGCCAAGAAGCAATAGATAAACGCGTTTAGGTTATTTTACAATTATTTCAGTTATTTTTTTGACTTAGAGTTATAGTTAATTATACTATACTAGTCTCCTAAGCTCTGTACTAGATAAATAGTAATACGAGTAATACATTTTACAAATTCCTTGTTAGGTATATTCTAATTTATTAGACGGAATTTACCTACTTTTGACGAGTAATATTTATTTTGTTAGGTTAAAATGTAAAGTACTATATTAAAATGACTATTTCATTAAGTTTAAATTAAAGTTTTTTAGTTTAACTTGTTATATACATGTATTTTGTGGTTGAAATATACCCTATCATTATTTTGACTTCACAAAAACAAAAATTTATTTAGTTTTCAGTTTTTGTTTGGGACTGAGTTTGGACTTTACAACTAGAAATACTTTTTTAAGAACGAATTTTGAGATTTCGAATACCACAACTAAACAGGCTAGAAGAAACAATGATACATCTACAAGATAGTACTCATACCATGCTTGGTCAGCACCAGCCACTCTTAGATGCTTAGCACCATTGTTCCTTATCACATATTCCACCCAATAAACCGCAGTGTCCATGGGTTTCATCGGTCTGTCATGGAACAACCTGGATCTTCTTTGGGCGTTTTCACGGTACTTTGGGTTATTCAGGAGTTCCAGTATATACTGCTCGAAGTTTTCTTCTGTGAAATTATCGTCATGGTAGCCTAGTTTGAGGGCGTATCCAGCGTATTGGGCTTTTTCTGCATTCCCTGGCTGATCTCCAAAGACTGGAATCGCTAGAATCGGTACTCCGTGGTATACTGTTTCGGTAGTACTTAGCAATCCACCGTGTGTGATGAAAAGTTTGATATTCGGATGGGCTGTAATAAAAAAATGTTTTATATAGAAACTATACAGGGTGTCTCCTAAATAGGTGCATGTATTTTAACAGTTAATAGCGTAGATGCACTCCAAAAACACATCTGTGAATGTGTATGCCTTTAGAAGGTTAAATATGCTTACCCAAGATGTCCTGCTGAGGCAACCAGTTTTTAATCAGCACATTGTCGGGCTTTCCAGGCAATTCCTCTTCGAATTTCCAAATAACTTTCTGCTTCAACCTTCCCAGGACGTTCAAAATCATCTTTTTCCTTTCTGCCGGCATGAGCTTGCTTTTCAAGTTCGATCCCATACTAAAATATATCGCTCCATCTTTGGCATTGTCCAAGAACTCCTGTAAGTCTTTTGGCAGCTTTTTAGGAGGATCAACGTGGTATCCTCCGATCTCTACCATGTTCGGAACCAAAGGATGAGCCGGATATAGGCTGGTATGTGAGTTTAGCAGTACCAAGGAAGCATTTTTAAATAATACTTTGGCGTCTGGTGCTCCTGGGAATGCTTTTTGTAAAACTTCGTTGCACATAGGGAAATAAAGGAACTGGTTGTATAAATATTCGAATAAGTGGTAGAATAAGTTGATAATTCTCTCGAAAAACGTCATGGGTACTGCATTGTTGCCTCTATCGAACAAATGTCTGGAATAAGAAATTTCTTGTGGGTTGCCTACGGTCGGATTAATCCAACTGTTTGGACCCAAACTAAACAAAAGTATTAAAGGACAATTGAGCACCACCGGGAATATCTTCATGGCATCTGCCATGAAGTGTTCTATAATGACTGCGTCGAATTTCTCGTTGGAATTCAGTAATGCCCTGACTTTTGGGTCATGTAAAGCTACATTCGAAATCAATTCGCTGGCCGAGTGGTACTTAGACGTTAAAGTCGGCACGAAATTAACCATTCACAACAAATTTCAATTCGAATTTTGCGCATGCGTGTTTAAACGTTCTCCTGACATTTTTTAGGTTAGTTGTTGGTTTTGATTTTGGAAGAGTCAAAATCCGGGACAGTTGTTAATTAAGTTTTCCAAGTTTTAATGTTTAGAAAAATGGAAACAAAAACGTCATTTATTGATGATTTTGTTCTAAAATGTGTTTGAAGCACCCAAAACTTTTTCTCGCCATTAATATGGGTCGGACACCCCATTTTTGGGTTTTGGTAAACCCATTGGTTTTCGGTCAAGCTAATTATTGAGCTGCAACAATAATTGCCGTTTTTTTTAACAGCAAAGCAACAAGTCCTAATAAAATAAGTATAGCGTCCTTCACTCATTTTTCTTTTAATAATTATTTACTTTTCACAGGAAAATGGCCTTGTAACAACGACACAAACAAAATAATTATTAAAATTTAAATGTCAAATTTGTCATAATTGTCAAACGAAAATTCCGTGCTGAAGTGGAAGTTTGCAGCTTGCAAGCTTTCAATCCAACTTCAACTTGCACTCTGGCGTCGAATTTTGTTGTGAATGAGTACACTGAAGTACATAAGATAAGCTTGCGTGCCAAAGTACGACTCGGCCAGCGAATTGATTTAGAATGTAGCTTAAGGTGTTGTTCATATTCGTTCCGAACATGCTGATCATTGTTGACATCACGCGTAACATGTTTTGTTTGCCCATGTCGAACAAGTCCATACTTTTGTGTTGTTCTGAAAAAAAAATACGCGTATTAAAAATTATCTACAATTTTGTGGATATTCTGGATCCAGAATTGTATCTGTACCTCAATATATTACGATATTTTTTATTTAAAAAACGGTCAAGTTTCCGAAAAAACGCGTATATTTTATTTTGATTCTTTATATATTTTAAGATTTTTTAAAAATGTATACAGGGTGTTTCGAAAAATCTGGTCATTGATTAATCACGATCCTGCTTAAAGCGCTTGACGTAAAAAGCTGATTTTTGGAAAACAGATTGACTTTAGGGTGTAGAGGTTCGATAAGAAGGGATTTTTCGAAACTCGAATTCTAAGGGGGTGAAACTATCCCTCAAAGATTAAAATATTTTTTATTTGAAAACCGGTGAGTTTTTCGGAAAAACTCTTAAACACGTATATTTTATTTTGTTGTTTTACATATTTTAAGATTTTTTATAAATTTATACAGGGTGTTTCATAAAATATGACCATTGAGTAATCACGATTCTGCTTAAACTGCTTGACGTTTAAAGCTGATTTTTGGCAAACGGATTGACTGTGGGGTGTAGAGGTTCGATAAGGAGGGGTTCCTCGAATCTCAAATTCCAAGGGGGTGAAAACGCCCCTCAAATATTACAATATTTGTTATTTAAAAAACGGTTAGTCTTTCGAGAAAACTCTGGGACAAGCATAATTTATTTGGTTTTTTTACATATTTTAAAATTTTTTAAAAAATCATACAGGGTGTTACAGAAAGTTGGGTGATTTCTTAACCACGATTCTGCTTAAACTGCTTGACGTAAAAAGCTTATTTTTGGCAAACGGATTTTTCGAAAATCAAATTCCAACGAAATGAAACTACCACTCAAATATTACCAAGTTATATAATAATATCGCCATATTGTTTTTTCTCATGCTGACATAAATGTGAGAAAATTTTATCCAGTTTGTATGTTAATGGAAATTCTTGCTTTGCTTTATCATCACCATTACAAATGATTAATTCGACGCGAACGAAGTCGCTGGTACACGCTAGTATATTGATATTAATATCAATAATTTTACACAGGGTGTGTCATGTAACGGAGTGGCCAATAATAACATTAGAATTTTTGTATAATTAACGTATAAACTTATAAAAGATATTTTAATAAAGCAGATTTCCTGTAAGGTGATGCTAAATAGAAAAAAATACGTAAGTCTTGATTTATTCTATAGAAAATAATCAAATTTTATTATTACCACTAATACGTTCTCTGAATCCCTCCAAAATAATTTCGCTATAATTTCCTTTAGTTTTTGGAGGCTTTTCTTGACTATAAGGTGTTATCATGGTGACATCGTGTCCAGCATCGGCCAGTCCTTTCATCAGCTTGTAATCCAGGATGTAGTGACTTCCGGAAGATATGGGAAACACTCCCAGAATCCTGGCAGACTCGCCATAACTCACCAAACAACAAAGAATAGAAAATATTGCAAAGAACCCGAACATTTTTTATCGAAGTTTAACTCCAACTAAATTTTGTACTACGATGGCTAGCTATTTATGAGTGTTCTGATAAAATGATGCTTAATCTGTTTTGAGACACGCTGCTTCATTCATTTTAGGAGGTAATTGGGATAAATATAGTAAATAGCATTGTCATGTCGTGTAAATCATTGTGAATAAACAGTTTTAGTATTTTCGCCGCATATTTTCGCATATTTAGTATTTTTGTTTTTATCAATTTGATGTTCGATAGTGGTTGTGCTATGTTTGATGCACCATATCATTGTTACACAATGTTATACAGGGTTGTTCACCACATTATTATACTTAAACCTTACCGTTTTTGGAATATTTTCAATTTTATGAAATTACAGTAAAAATTTTAAGGCTTCATTTCTCCGAGGGTATCGAAGTTTTTAATACTAAATATTTGCTGAAGATTATCAATTATCGTTTTTAATATCAATATTTGCTAAATATTTGCTGAAGATTGATCAGTTATTGTGTTGCAATAATAAAAATTTTACTACCTTATACAAAGTGTCTAAAAATTTATTTTAAATAATTACTAGCTTTAAACGGCAATAACTTGTTTAATTTAAATAGAACACCCTATATATTTTATGAG
The DNA here is from genome assembly GCF_002938485.1 of Sitophilus oryzae. Taxonomy (NCBI): domain Eukaryota; kingdom Metazoa; phylum Arthropoda; class Insecta; order Coleoptera; family Curculionidae; genus Sitophilus; species Sitophilus oryzae. The sequence continues at coordinate 499,829 of NW_022147426.1, forward strand.
AATCAGATGTACAATTTAATTGTCTATCAAATTGTATTATACTATTTTTTACCTATCTCTTCAAGTTTCCGTAGAAAATGCATTTTCTTGTAATTTAGAATTCATTTATCAATATACCCATGGAATACTGACATTTTAGATTATTTTTAAAGATGTACCAAATTTTTAAAGAGTACAGATACTATTATTGTCGATATAGTTCGTTTATTTCATTATAAAAATGAAAAAAAAACTGTTTAAATATTTGTTAAAGAGGACCAATTAATATGATTCCAGTATTCAAACTACATTAATTGACTTTTTGCGTTGATTAATAATAATTGCTCCAAATACTAAAAAACTGAACTATGTATATGTATTAGACAGTGTGATAACAAGTAACACCTTAAAAATGATATTTAATTTTTTGACAAATGCTTATTTATAACAGAGACGTTCATTTTCATAACTTATTATTATATTGATTTCTGATTCAAATCCACATTTATTTAGAATAATTTATTAACGAACATAATTAAGTATGTAGTTAATTAGTATTTGGGCGGAAATACTGGTGGTATATTTAATTAATATTATACTCTTTTATAAAGATTTAAATAGTTTTCTTTTTGCATACAAATGGGCTACTAATATTATCGTTTTACTAAAAACGATAATATTACTAGCCTGTACATTTTGTACATTTGTTGTTTTAAAAACAATCTAAAATGTCAATATTCCATGGATATATTGATAAATGAGGTCTAACTTATAAGAAAATGCATTTTCTACGAAAACTTGAAGGAATGGTATAATACAATTTGATAGACAATTAAATTGTGCATCTGATTCTCATAAAATATACAGGGTGTTCTATTTAAATTAAATAAGTTATTGCCGTTTAAAGCTAGTAATTATTTAAAATAAATTTTTAGACACTCTGTATAAGGTAGTATAATTTTTATTATTGCAACACAATAATTGATCAATAAATCAACTTCAGTAAATATTTAGTATTAAAAATTTTGATATCCTCGAAGAAATGAAGCCTTAAAATTTATACTGCAATTTCGCAAAATTGAAAATATTTCAAAAACGGTAAGGTTTAAGTGTAATAAACCTTAATCAAATTTACCTTTATTTTAATGGTAGAAACTAAAAATGCAATAATATACAGGGTGTTACATTTAAAAAAATACAACTTTGATATTTTTTATTTATTTGGGACACTCTGTATCTTGTAAAAATATTTTTAAATTGTAGCTCTAATAGTCCTTCAACGAACCCCAAACTTACAATTTGTAAAAATATCATCCATTAGCTACAATACTCCGTGTCGTATGTGGTGAACAACCCTGTATAATACCTATGTTGTGTAAAACTACCGGGTGCGTCTCAAAAGTGGTTCACCCCTATAACTTTTTTAAATTTTTAGATGAAAAAACGAGATTTGGTATGTGAGTATATGACATATAAATTAGGATTGATTGACGTACCTATTCAATTGTTTTTGGCCACTTCCTGTTTCACCGGAAATGATTACAACTTTTAATTGGCACCCTCGGTATATTTTTACTTTATTCGATAGAAACTGACACTCTGAATAGAATGACATATCATATGTCAACTTTTGACATTTTCGCTTACAGAAAAATCGTATTTTAAATTTCAATCTCGGGTGCCATGGCTGTGTTAAAAACACAAATAAACCACTTGCTGAAATGTCAAAAATTGACATATGATATGTCATTCTATTCAGAGTGTTATTTTCTATCGAATAAAGTAGAAATATACCGAGGGTGCCATTTAAAAACCAAAAGTTGTAGTCATTTCCGGTGAAACAGGTAGTGACCAAAAACAATTGAATATGTCAATCAATCCTAATTTATGTCTTATATTAACATACCAAATATCGTTTTGTTATCTGAAAAAATTAAAAAATTATAGGGGTGAGCCACTTTTGAGACGCACCAATGTTAAACCCAAAATTTAGAGAAACTAATATGTATGAAATTGTACGAATAATACACAAATGTACGAACAGTTGGAACGAATGGTACGTTAGCATAGGTTTTTGTACTTATTAAACCAACAGCAGCTTAATGTTGCATAATATTTAGCAACTTTATATCACATAATCCTTATTTTTTGAAATATTTTAGTTCGGAACCACAAAAAAAACAAGCTTGCCGTTGTGTTTGCTTGACATAGGCCAAGATTCAAGCTTCATACTCTAAAATATCTTATCAAACTGAATAAAATCCAGTCGCTACAATCAATACGTGTTAGTTCACTTCGTTATCTCTCAAAGATTGAATGATACGTATCTATAAATACAGTTAAATTCATTAAATATGTTTTTTAAATCGATAACAGTGATAATATTAATTTTTAACTATGCCGAAAGTGCCAATATTTTGGGTGTATTTCCCATGGGTGTCAGTAGCCACTATATCCTGGACTATAAACTGATGAAGGGTCTAGCTGATGCCGGACATAACGTCACTATAGTTGCTGCAGTCAAACAAAAAACGCCCTTAGCCACCAAAGGCAATCTTACCGAGCTTGTTCTGGATGGTTTCGAAAAAAATATACAACGTAAGTATTTATAAACCAAAAAAAACATTGTTTTGTTCACTCATATGAAGCGTTTAAAGTTTAAAGTAATACCAAAAGTTCGAAAAAAAAAACGGCGTCAAAGACGGCTGGGGAATAGTCTCGATGATAGTTTTGGCGAGGTCAAGCGCTATAGACGTCATTTACTCGGCCCGTACTGTTCTTTATTTTTTAAATGCGCTTGTTGCTAGTTGGGCGGCTTTCAGAAGGTTATCACTTATTTTTATATTGAGGCAAAATTATTTTTAAATGGTGACTTTGACGCCGTTTTTTTTTTCGATTATACCGGGTGCGTCTCAAAAGTGGCTCACCTCTATAACTTTTTTATTTTTTCAGACAACAAAACGAGATTTGGTATGTTAGTATATGACATAAATTGGAACTGATTGACTTCTTGCAACTTTCTAAATGACACCCCCATTATAAAAACTCACCGGTTTTTTTAAAAAAATATTCTAACATTTGAGGGGTCACCCCCTTAGAATTCGAATTTCGAAAAATCCCTTCTTATCGAACCTCTACACCCTAAAGGCAATCCGTTTTCCAAAAATCAGCTTTTTACGTCAAACGCTTTAAGCAGGATCGTGATTAATCAATTACCAGATTTTTCGAAACACCCTGTCTACATTTTTAAAAAAATCTTAAAATATGTAAAAAAACAAAATAAAATATTCGTGTTTAAGCGTTTTTTCGGAAACTTGACCGTTTTTTAAATAAAAAATATTGTACTATTTGAGTTTCACCCCCTTGGCACTGGAATTTCGAAAAACATACCAATTCTCGTTTTTTTTAATAAAGAAGTTATTGGGGTGAGCCACTTTTGAGACGCACCCGGCATAGTTAGTAATAAGTATTATTTTTATATAATTTTTTTTATTCAAGAAATGCTGGTGGATATAAACTTTTTTGGTCGCAACAAGCAAAGCATGGCCACCATAATGAAAACCATGACTGATATGTTCGTGAAAAACGCCAACGATACCTTATACAACCCTTTGATACGTGAACTGCTCAATTCAGGAACGAAATTCGATGCAGTCATACTAGAACACTTCCAAAACGATGCTTTGAAGGTATTCTCCCAAGCCTTCGACTGTCCGCTAATAATTTTATCCAGCTTGGGACCCAACAGCTGGATCAACCCCACTGTGGGAAACCCAGAGGAAATATCCTACATAAGGCACTTCTTTTTTGTCGGAGACCCAGCAAAGCCACTGAGTGTTTTCGAAAGAGCTAAAAATATCTTTCTTCATGTCCTGGACGGACTTTTTAGGAAGTTTTACATCTATCCTTTACACGAAAACCTGATGAAACAAGCATTCCCTGATGCTCCAGGAATCTATGATTTGTTCGCTAATACTTCCCTGGTTCTGCTTAATTCCCACTCAAGTCTGTACCCTCCACAACCTCTGGTACCCAGCATGGTTGAAATCGGAGGGTACCACATTGATCCTCCGCAAAAAACTACCCAAAGACTTGCAAGAATTCATGGATAGTGCTCAAGAAGGTGTGGTGTACTTCAGTATGGGTTCAAACCTTAAAAGCAGAGATATGTCTGCAGAGAAGAAACAAGCATTTTTGAACGTGTTGGGAAGGTTAAAGCAAAAAGTCATCTGGAAGTTTGAGGAAGACCTTCCAGGAAAACCTGATAATGTTCTCATCAGAAACTGGTTGCCTCAGCAAGATATCCTAGCCCATCCTAACATCAAACTGTTTATAACTCATGGAGGACTACTAAGTACGACAGAAACAATCTACCACGGAGTACCGATCCTGGCAATCCCGGTTTTTGGAGATCAACCAGCAAATTCAGAGAGAGCTAAGTATGCGGGATATGGCCTAAAACTAGACTACCACAGCGAGGATTTCACCGAAGAAAAACTAGGTAGTCTGGTTGAGGAAATGCTCAACAATCCAAAATACCGTGAAAATGCACAATGGAGGTCGAAGATCTTCCACGACAGGCCTTTGAAACCTTTGGAGAGCGCAGTTTTTTGGGTGGAGTACGTGATAAGGCATAAAGGTACTCGTCATTTGCGAGTGGGTAGTGTTAACCAACCGTGGTACCAGTATTATCTGTTAGATGCTGTGTTGCTTATCGTAACATCTTTAGTTGTTGTTTTAGGTGTATTGAAATTTGTTTTAGTACGACTGTATCGGATTATCAGGAAGAAAAAACAACAGAAATTAAAATACAATTAGATAAATATATAATATATATGTAGTATTAATAATTTGTATAGAAATTTTTATAAAAATATAATAGAGTGTATTTTTTATTTTGTCCTGTGCTTTAATCTCTTTTGATTCACCCTGCAGAAGTAAAATACACTTCCTCAATAAATTAATGCACCACAAAAAAATAACCAAAACTTTAAGTTAAGTTTTTGTCAAAACCACTTATCCGATTTGGACGATTTTTTCTTGAATGATAGGATATTCTTTCCGCAATGTTGCTATACTAACTGTATTTTGATAGGATCCCTTTTTATACTAATACCGGGTGTAGCAATTATAACGTGTTTTTTTAATAAAATTTGTGACACCCTGTAGAGTTGATCAGTTACAGTATCAAGTTAAAATTGAAATCACATTTTAGCCTTATCTTTTTTTTTCATTTTGTTTTTTTATTTACTCCATTATCTTCCTTATTACACGAGAAACAACATTTTTTAGGATGACATGATTTAATGTTGGTTTTCATTAACATTTTTCCATTTTACTCACTAAAGTAAGTAGCAGGCTATGGAAAAACACGGATTACCAGTAAATGTCAAATAGAGATGCTAGTTTCTGTGCATGGTACAAAGAATACAAGGTATGATATTGCGCAGGTTGGTCGCTACGTCACAGGTGATAACAGGCGCTATTGATCAGCACGCTCCGCGCGCCTGTTCAAATCGTCAAGATATTGTTATAAACCTGTTTTTTTTGTTTATATACCGTCATTGAATTATCGCTAAGCAAGTTACTGTGGAGCAGTGCATAAGGAGTCGGGCTAAGAAGCGAGAGACCGGAGTTCGAATCTCGGCCGGAACATCACTTTTTATTTATTTTTTAAATACTGTTGTATTCTATGGTTTATTTTTGTAGTATAAAAAAGAACTATTTATTCTGTTATTTTTAATCTCCGTTATTAAATAAATTGATTGTTAGTACAATACCTCATTTAATATAAAATAATATTCTACTTTTTGAAATGTATCGGGCCCTAATTGTACCTAAAAGTAATATATTTTTAGTGATATACCATATTGTAAACTATTTAATATTTTAGTCACTTAAAAAGTTAATTTGCATTGAATAATTGCCTACCATTAAAGGAAATTTGAGCTATATAATCCTTGATGGGCATATTCTGGGTATGCAAATACTTCCTTTAAATTTTGGGTGTCGTTCAACCGATTTATTCTCAAAACCAGAAACTTCTACATATAAAAAGAAGCAGAGGTCACTAATTATAATAAACTTCACCCTTGGTATTACTTCCACTAATTATAATAAACTTCACCCTTAGAATTACTTCTATCACAATTACAATACGTTCATCTGCATTGGCATTTTCTACTTTTCGATGGGAAACAATAAACTTCCCAATATTTTTTAAATGATGTAACAATTCCTCTTGTGGTTACTTTTCCATAGATATCCTCAACTCTGTCCTCATGTGAATTCAGAGGCAATGAAAATGAAAATTATTTACCATAAACATCGCAAACTAAAAACCTAATAAACAATTTTATACCGAATATAGAAATAAATTCAGTATTCTTACCTATCGTCCAAATCCATGTTAATAGATAATTATTATTTTTAAATATATTTTTGGAACTGCTGGTTTTAGTAATTATTAAATTAAACGAACTAAAAAGTCTTAAAAATAAACAATTCTTAACCATAACCTCAAAAATGCAGATCTCCTGTCAACTTTTTTTATTTTTTATTCATTCATTATTTTCCTAGTGACGTCACAGGTGGTATGCGCGAACTGAACGAAATTGGAGCCGCTATCGATCATACCTTGTATTCTTTGTACCATGGTTTCTGTGCAAACTTGTAGACCATTAATATCTCTGAGCTGAGTTTGAAGGGTCCGAGCTGTTACGAAACGTTGTCTTAATGTTCAGAGTTTTAAAAAACGTTCCTGAATCGGATTGGTTCTTCGATTCCTGCATTGTCCCGGCCTGCGACAATTACTCCCAGTATCTCTATACCGTTGTATAACTCGTGAAATGGTTGAGTGAGTTACATTAAATCGTTCACCAATTCTTCGGTAGCTCCAGCCTTCCTCAGACAATATTAATGCTTGAGCATATTCTTCGCCAGTAAGATTTCTTGTTTCACGTGCACGTTGCATATTTTTGATATAATAAAAGGACGAAAACGACTGACACTGACAACAAGCATCTCTATTTGACATTTACTGGTAATCCGTGTTTTTCCATAGCCTGCTACTTACTTTAGTGAGTAAAATGGAAAAATGTTAATTAAAACCAATGTTAAATCATGTCATCCTATAAAATGTTGTTTCTCGTGTAATAAGGAAGATAATGGAGTAAATAAAAAAACAAAATGTAAAAAAAAGATAAGGCTAAAATGTGATTTCAATTTTAACTTGATACTGTAACTGATCAACTCTACAGGGTGTCACAAATTTTATTAAAAAAACACGTTATAATTGCTACACCCGGTATTAGTATAAAAAGGGTTCCTATCAAAATACAGTTCGTATAACAACATTGTGGAAAGAATAACCTATCATTCAAAAAAAAATCGTCCAAATCGGATAAGTGGTTTTGACAAAAACTTAACTTTTGGTTATTTTTTTGTGACGCGTTAATTTATTGGGGAAGTGTATAAAGAAAGCGTCTCATTCATATAACCGTTTTTTCAAAATTTTGACCTTGCATTATTGCTGAATGTTTGTCTACGTCTCCTACAATACTGGTATAACTAATAAACACCACGTTTTCTTGTTCTGCGCCTTTTAGTTAATTAGAGTAGTTTTATCAAAATCTGTGAAAAATATCGAAAAATTGGCAATTTATAGGCTATTTTTTACATGTTTGAGGATGCCTAGAAAAATAGTAAACATAGCTAAAAAATTATGAGAATTTCAGGATTTGTAGGAAATTTTATGTACTTTTAGAATATATAAACCGTTATAGGTTTAAATCCTTTGATTTGATTATAAAAGTGATTTTTTGAACTCTTGTTGTTGAACAATTTTTGATGATGGCTAAAAGTTCGGCTACATCTAGTACCGTACTAGTACGATCAGGAAGGACTATATTTTCATATTATAGCCTTTTTGTTAGCCAATAACAGTAGTTTCATCAAAATCGGTGACTTGACCAAAATCATCAATTTACTTTGAGAAAAAAGTCGAAAAATTGATAATTTTTGGTTATTTTTTTGCTAGTTTTTAGAATGCCTAGAAAAATAGTAAACATAGCTATAAAATTATGAAAATTTCAGGATTTGTAGGAAATTTTATGTACTCTTAGAATATATAAACCGTTATAGGTTTAAAACCTTTGATTTGATTATAAAAGTGATTTTTTGAACTCTTGTTGTTGAACAATTTTTGATGATGGCTAAAAGTTCGGCTACATCTAGTACTGTACTAGTGCGATCAGAAAGGACTATATTTTAATATTATAGCCTTTTTATTAGCCAATAATAGTAGTTTCATCTAAATCGGTGACTTGACCAAAATCATCAATTTACTTTTAGAAAAAAAAGTCGAAAAATTGATAATTTTTGGTTATTTTTTTGCTAGTTTTTAGAATGCCTAGAAAAATAGTAAACATAGCTATAAAATTATGAAAATTTCAGGATTTGTAGGAAATTTTATGTACTTTTAGAATATATAAACCGTTATAGGTTTAAATCCTTTGATTTGATTATAAAAGTGATTTTTTGAACTCTTGTTGTTGAACAATTTTTGATGATGGCTAAAAGTTCGGCTACATCTAGTACCGTACTAGTACGATCAGAAAGGACTATATTTTCATATTATAGCCTTTTTATTAGCCAATAACAGTAGTTTCATCAAAATCGGTGACTTGACCAAAATCATCAATTTACTTTTAGAAAAAAAAGTCGAAAAAGTGATAATTTTTGGTTATTTTTTTGCTAGTTTTTAGAGTGCCTAGAAAAATAGTAAACATAGCTATAAAATTATGAAAATTTCAGGATTTGTAGGAAATTTTATGCACTTTTAGAATATATCAACGGTCAGTCATACATTTCAGTCCTTTGATTTTATTATAAAAGTGATTTTTTATAAACTTCTTTAATTTTAACTGACTTTTAATTTATTTTTACCTCCACTTAACCTAATTTTTAAAATACATATCAACCTTATCAACATATACTTTAAAATCCTTACTATCACGTATACACACATAACTAAAAACAATGTCACGTCGAGAAGGTAATATTGATACCAGTACTGTTCAACACCTGCAACCTTCAAATGTTTGGCACCGTTGTTCCTAATCACATATTCCACCCAATAAACAGCTGCGTCCATGGGTTTCATGGGTCTGTCGTGGAACAGTCTGGACCTTGTTCTAACATTTTCTCGGTATTTTGGATTGGTGAGAAGTTCCTGTATTAAGTTGGCCAAAGTTTCTTGGTTGAAGTTCTTGTCGTGGTAGCTAAGTTGAAGACCGTACCCAGCGTACTGGGCTCTTTCTGCATTGGCTGGTTGGTCTCCAAACACCGGCAGGGCCAAAATTGGTACTCCGTGGTAGACGGTTTCTGTAGTACTCAGTAAGCCTCCGTGAGTTATGAAGAGTCTGATGTTGGGATGGGCTGCAAAAATTTTGGAAATTTGGTTAGTTCGGTTCGGCGTTCGGTATTTAACGTTTTATGTAAAACTGTCTAGGTATTTTTACACAAATGAAGAAGGAAATTAAAGATAAAAGATTGTACTACAGGGTGTTATTGCAATGGTGTAAAAGTGTAAAAAAATCAGGGGGTGATAGTACTCCTAAAAATAGTAAATGTGGCTAATTTGGTGTTTTAATGCCCAATGCCTTAGTTCCTGACTTATGTTACTTTCTTCTCTGAGCTCTGTTTTATCTTTAAATTCATCAGTAGTCACCAACTCAACATTTCTAGAAAAATGCAGCTATAAGAACTTTACAAATATATAGAAAATACGACAATTATACATAATAATAATGTTGCGGGCCGGTGTGGACTCGACCTAACCTCACAATATGGCCCGCCCTCGGATGACCTTAACATCGCATAGACACCGCAATGATTCATTCGTTCGAGAAGAATCGAGTTCCACTGGAATGGACTAGTACATACGAGAACATTCGAAAACCTTCTCTACGCACCTAACGATCTATGGACTATTCTAGAGTTCTTTACCTGTCGGTATAAAAGCCGGCGGCGGTGGCCTACAGGGGGCAGTTATAAATATACCAGTGCAGTTGACGCGCGAAAATTCAAAATAAATTCTTAGTTATAAATCGTTTGTAAATAGTTCTATAAGTCTTTTATCGTTATTGTTTTTGTTAATTAGTGTTAAATAAATAGTGTTTAAATAAATTGTGACTTTCTATCCACACGGAACCGACGAAAAACGTAACTAATAATATATAGATGAATTTTCAAAAATAAATTTAAAATAATTTATTCTCATATCAAAGTCCAGTCATACTTCTCTAAATTTAATCCAATAAACCCTTTATCCTGGTGAACTTGTCTAGGAAGTTCCACTAGCAGCGCAGTGAACAAACAATTTTATTGATCTTTATTCTTGTGGTAATGGACAGGATGGGTAAATACGCGATCTGCTACTATAAAGAAATATTTTTTATTTAGTTTCCACAACTTTATAGTAGCAAGACGTCAATAGGAGTATAGTACCCGTTACTTTATAGTAACAAACCATAGTCGCAGCTACTATTTTGGGACCAACAATTAGTACCCAAATGCCTCGTAACTTTAAGACCCAAAATATAGGGTACTGCGACTAAGCAGGGGACTATATAGTATCATGTACTTCATACACCCACTTTAGTAGCACAGGCTGGTAGCCGTTCCGTATTTATTGTCACTATGTAGATTTTGCCACTTAGTGGTAACAATGAAAGGATTTGCGTAGTCCCAGTTACTAGACGCAACTACCCATTTGCTACCTTAGTTTTGGGTGTTTAAATTCCAAATGACTAGTAACAGGATGGTAACAGATATTATCCAAAAATACTTTGCAGTGGTATTACCGGATATAGTGACAAATTAGGTAACAGGGTGCACCCAGGAACTATGTTTTGGTAGCTAGTCTTAAACCGAAGGGATTTGGAACTATCTGTGTTGCTTGGGATGGCAAGCTGTACCTTGCTACTCCCAAGGCGTTAAACGCTATATACGGGAGCTATTATTATATAAAATTAATCTTACCTAAAATATCTTGCTGAGGTAACCATTTTTTGATCAAAACATTCCTCGGTACTCCAGTCAACTCCTCCTCAAATTTCCAGATAACTTTTTGTCTCAACTTTCCGAAAACCTTCAAAAACAATCTTTTTCTCTCTTCAGGCATGTCCTTACTTTTTAAATGCGACCCCATACTAAAATATATAACTCCGTCTTTGGCATTATCCATAAAACTTTGTAAATCTTCTGGAAGCCTCTTTGGTGGATCGATAAAATATCCACCTATTTCTATCATGTTTGGTACCAGTGGATGGGCTGGATATAAACTGGTATGAGAATTAAGCAGTACCAAGGAAGCGTTACCGTGCAAGGTATCAATGTCTGGACTGCCTGGAAAGGAGTCTTGAACGATTCTTTGATGTTGTGGCAAGACCAAGGTTGCCTTCATGACACTCTCCAGTACAAAATTAAAAACGTTCTTGACTCGTTCCAAAAAAGTCATTGGTTCTAATGGATTTCCACTCGTCAACATATGTCTGGTGTATGAGATTTCTTGTGGGTTGCCTACGCTGGGATTTATCCAGCTGATCGGACCCATAGAAAAAAGCAAGATCAGAGGACAATTGAGGACATTTGGGAGTACTTTCAATGCGTCGTTGTTCAGGTATTCTACGATGACAGCATCGAATTTTTCTTGGGAATTTAATAAAGCTTTTACTTCTGGATGGTTAAACGTTTCGTTGATGTTCATTACGAACGTTTCCAGGATGGATCTCATGATTGTTATGGGATTTTGTAAGTTCTGTTCGAAAAGGTTGGTGTCCGTGGTTACTTCTGGAAAATAAATATACAGGGTGATATACAGGTTGACTGTAAGAATAAATATTCGCTTTTTTAGTACATGTGGCTCGTTCAATCGTAAAATACCAGGCAAAAATCATTAGGTGGCTTTTTTATAAAATTACTGTTGAAAAAACCATATATGTAATATAACATTACGAATATCTGTATAACCGTTAAAAATTTTCCATTATTTTAAATACAAAAAAATGTTAATATACAGGCTGTTTCATTAAAAAAAGCTTAGAAAATTTATTTTATATTTTAGAAAGATTGGCTCATTTCAATCCATATTTAATAATATCTTGGGATTATGTAAAGTGATCAGAAAGGAAGCCAAAATGTAATAATATACAGGGTGTTCCATTGAAAAAAACGAAGAAAATTTATTTTATATTTTAGTAAGTTTTACATAGAATTTTCACAAACACCCTGTATGGTTTAAGATTACGATATTTTGTAGCAAAGTAAGTACAGACCAACCACAGTAAACACTTAGTATAGTTTTGTTTTTATCTTCATTTTTTGTATTTTTAATAATTTTTTTAATAAAGTTTTTTATTATAGGAGCTACAGATGCCTGACGCACTATTGCCGAATCCTGTATGAGTTTTTGTAGAATAAAATATAGGTCTACGATATACAGGGCGAGTCTTAAATAAGTGCAAATATTTTCAGGGTTGGTAGATCTCGATAAAAGAAGCATATTTTCTCTTTCCCGTTCTTTAAATAAGTCCAAAACATCCGAAAAATTTGGAAAAAAAATATTTTTTCCTTAAATTTTGAGACCCGCTGGATCTTTTCTGGGTTTTCTTTCTTGTAAATTTAATCTGCTATCTATGTTGTCATATTATCAAGAAATTATATCTTTTAACTAAAAAAAAAATTGGAAAGAACCTCATAATCGTGTATCTGGGGTCGAAATATACTACCCCCAAAAATGTTTGCACTTATTTAAGACTCATCCTGTATAAAAATCAATCTTACTATGAATTTTTTCTGCAAATCCCTCAAGTACTATCTCTGTATAATTCCCTGGGATTCTTACTGGACTTTTTTGCGGTGAAACCATAGTTACATCGTGTCCGGCATCTGCCAAGCCTTTCATCAGCTTGTAATCCAGAATAAAATGACTTCCCGCCGCGAACGGAAAAACACCCAGTATTTTAGCGCATTCCTGCTCTTGGGGATGGAATAAAACACACAAAAATATTACTAAAACTATTTTAAACATTTTTTTTCGTTGGATTTTTTTTTAAATAAATATTTTGGCCAGCGTGTAAATGAGATACTGACTTGTTAGCCTTGGCTTGATGACTTACATACTCATTTAGTATCCTTGAAGACGATAATAATATAAGATTACTTGAAATTTTATTTTGATAGTCATGCCACACGCCGATTAAGCATTAGGCATTATAAACATTGTATTGTGCTGTTATTCAACAAAGGTGACAATTTATTAGTCATTATCGAAAAAAAAAAGAACGTATCGACACACAAATCTAGTTCCAAAAACTATTTTTTGGAACACCCTTTAAAAATCGTCTGTTCTTTTTATTATTCATGTAAACTTCAATCTAAAATATTGTTTAATAGGATAAACAAAATTTTAATCAAGCTATCGAGAGTTTCAAACAACTGAAAATCAACAACGTATTATTTTCGATCGATAAAACTTTTTAATAATTTTCTTCGGCCTTAATTTTCCAGCAGCAGTCTGGAAAAGCTATATAGATTGAAAAATAAAAGGAAAAACAAGTATGTTCGTTTATAGGAAGCAATTTAAGTGAAGCACAGGACAAATTTAGATCAATTTTCTTGTTCGTTAAAGGTTGATTCAGCCAAATAAAATCCTTTATTTTAATGGTTTCGATTGGTTTAATTTTGCAGCTTATTTATAAATTATGTAGCGTTTCCTATATTTAGTTTAGTAGAATGTCGAGTGAATGAGGGGGGTTCCCCTTTTTTTTTGAGTTATATCACACTATACAGTATAAAACTGATTTAAAAATTTTTTCGAATCTGCCAGAAAGCACTCTGAATCACCTAACAACTTTAATAAACATGTCGTTCCAAAATGTCTTAAGACGGCAATAATCATTCCTCTGTATAAAGGAGGAGACAAAGATGAAGCTTCTAACTATCGCCCAATTGCACTCCTTCCAACGCTATCTAAGATCATAGAAAGGTTGGTTAAAAGAAGGCTGGTATCTTTTCTGTTTAAGTACAAAATACTTACTGAATATCAATTTGGATTTCTAAGTCCACAAATGACGCTATGTTTTCCCTCCTTAATAAAGTTTACTCCAGCCTAAACAACCATCATTCTACAGCAACAATTTTCTGTGATTTTTCTAAGGCGTTCGATTGTGTAAATCATAAGATCTTAATTAATAAATTGCAGCACTATGGGTTCAGGGGATCATCTCTCGAATGGTTTAAGTCGTATCTGAGCAACAGAAGTCAACTTGTGAGGGTGGATACCACGTTGTCTTGTAGCAAGCCAATAGAATGTGGAGTACCACAAGGGCTCAGTACTAGGCCCTATTTTTTGTTTCTTCTTTTTATTAACGACATTGCTAACATAAACATCAGTGGCAAAATATGTCTTTTTGCGGACGACACTAGCTTCACTTGGAGCAACGAGGACATCACGGCACTTCATAGGATTATATCAAATGACTTAATCACCATTAAATCTTGGTGCGATTCGAACCTCCTGAGTCTCAACATTTCTAAAACTAAAGCTTTGTCGTATAAAAACTCGTTGCAGCCTTTTGTACTTAACAACACCACCATTGACGTCGTCAAATTTGTAATTCTTGGGACTTGTTATGGACAATTCTCTGAAATGGGACATACATATCGAAGCTTTGTCGAAAAAATTGAGCTCTGCCTGTTTTGCATTAAGGTCTGTTTCTAAGGAGCTTAACTTGTCAGTGGCTAGAACTGTTTATTATGCACTTTTTGAGTCGCACCTCAGGTATGCCCTTCCATTCTGGGGTACGTGTTGTGCGATTCAATTTGACCGCATTTTCAGGCTCCAGAAGAGAGCTGTTCGATATTCACTGGGACTAAACAGCAGAACTCATTGCCGGGACTTGCCGGAAAAAATTAAAAATATTGACTCTTCCTTCCTTATTTATATTTGAATCCGTTTGCCTAATACGTAAACATGTATCAGCTTCTCAAGAAAGGCCATCTCACACTTATATACTCAGGAACGCGGAGCAAGATCTTTATCTACCTACCCCACGCTCAGAGTTAGTTAAAAGTTCAATATTATACAACTCGAAAAAAATGCACAATCACCTGCCATTTGAAATCAAATCCATAACATCATTTTTTTCATTTCGCAAAGCATTGAACTCTTATTTACTAGACAAGGGTTTCTACGCCGTAAATGAATTATATTTTGAAAATCAAATTTGATCTTGTAAACACTGGTCTAATGTTTGCTATTGCTATATTTACTAATGACATCGAAATGAATTTATTTAGAGGTCATTGATATTTTACTATAAACTAGCTAAATATTTTTGAATATTATTTTTATTTTTTTGTTCTTTGACATTATAAACATTTATAAATGTTTATTTTAACAATAAGACTGACAATATTATTTATATAATGTTTTGTATTATCTTTTGTTTGTTTGTTTTTGTACCTTGTTTTTTTACTTTGTTTGTTAGTTTACCTTTGTCTACAAATTGAAAAATTTTTTGACAATAAAGGCATTTATTTATTTATTTATTTATATAACCGTTGATTGAATAAATAAGATGCACAACTTTGTGGGCGATTTTGTCCCACAAACATGTCCCATGTAGCTGGCGTTATCGTCAGCCTGTCCGACAATTCGGACATTTTGTTTAGCTCTGCGCCGCTGCGCGTTGATGGTCGTTTACAGCGCAGCGGATAAAGAATACTGTACCGTAGTTCTGCTTTCAGTCGACAGCAGTGTTGCCAGATATTATTTTAGCTGGTCGCCACTAGAGGTGGCGAAAGTCGCCAAAATAAAATAAAAGTCGCCAAATATTTTTATATTAAACCTACAAAAATCTCAAGCGACTATTTCATTATACAAGGGTTATACCTATCGCAATTCAAAATATGACTAATATTTTAAGTGGTTTGATGACGTCACAAAGGGGAAAAATATATGGCAGACTGGAAACGTGCTGAGAACATACTGAGAACCTTACTGAGAATAGTGAGAACTAAACTGAAGTCACAAACGCCATTTGATAGATGAGCAATATAAATCGATATTTTCGAATATTGATATACGAATATGTAATTGCGATTTTCGCCGTTTCGGGAATCGATGTCTATAATAATTACAAGAATTAAGTCAATATTGGCAATACATTGATTGACTCGTGCCATAAGTATCTTAGCCAAAATCGCCCAAATGGCGACTTGCGATTTTTCTAAAATTCAGGTCGCCAGAGCAATCGGAAAATCGCCCAATTTGTGATAAATCGCCCAATCTGGTAACACTGGTCGACAGAGTAAACGGTTGCCGGAGACAGTGTTGCCAGAACTACTGATTAATCCGTAGATTTACTGATTTTGGGTACAGTAAATAATACGGGTTTTCTATCATTAAACAATTTAATATAATATTATACGATTAAACAAAAAACAGCGTCAGAGTTGGCATGGAAATGAAGATCGCTGTTATTTCATATATGTAAAATATTATGGTAAATGTCTATAATCGGCATTTCCAAGGCAACTAAACGACTTTTTTCGATCATACGACATATTCAGTACCTATAAAAGAATTTTTATTTTTGTCGTTTATTCTATGTTTAACACGAATAAATTTTCAATACATAAACGTGGATTTTTCATCAAAATATTTTCGTCAAACGTATTGCCAAAAAAAATCAATTGACAACAACTGACAAAACGTTCTTTAGAGGAAAACTGCATTTTAACACCAATTTATTTAATAAAACAATTCTCTTCAAAATAATAAAAACTGGAAATTATGCCTGAAATAACTCATGCGGCTGGAAATTCCATCAAAATTCCTGGACACTTCCTCTTGCACGTCATCCCTCTGCGCCATATTAAACCGGAAATACTTCCGGAACCGGAATTCCATCCAATCGGAAGCTAAAAACCATTTTCAATTTTCAAATTCCATCTATCGTTGATTTATTTTCGTTTGCCAGGCTTTATCAGCGCGTTGACAAATTAAAATTATATTGGCGATACATTATTTTTGTTGGCTTTGGGAAATTTATTGTTAAAAAATCAGTACATGTTTATTATTTAGTATATTTTTCATTTTATTGATTTTATGGAAAGCACTGTTCATTAAAATGTTGTATCCTATGTTATAGGGCTTGTTTCTCTCTACAATTTCCTGTCTCACCATGTACCGTTTGTGTCCGGGAAGGGTCCATAATTTCATAGTTGTCGATTTTCGAAAGAAATCAGTACATGTATATTATTTCGTATATTTTCATTTTATTGATTTTATGGAAAGCACTGTTCATTAAAATGTTGTATCCTATGTTATAGGGCTTGTTTCTCTCTACAATTTCCTGTTTCACAATGTACTGTTTGTGTCCGGGAAGGGTTCATAGTTTCATAGTTGTCGATTTTCGAAAGAAATTAGTATATTTATATTCGTATATTTTTCATTTTATTGATTTAATGGAAAGCACTGTTCATTAAAATGTTGTATCCTATGTTGTAACTACAATTTCCTGTTTCACAATGTATCGTTTGTGTCCGGGAAGGGTTCATAGTTTCATAGTTGTCGATTTTCGAAAGAAATCAGTACATGTATATTATTTCGTATATTTTTCATTTTATTGATTTTATGGAAAGCACTGTTCATCAAAATGTTGTATCCTATGTTATAGGGCTTGTTTCTCTCTACAATTTCCTGTCTCACCATGTACCGTTTGTGTCCGGGAAGGGTCCATAATTTCATAGTTGTCGATTTTCGAAAGAAATCAGTACATGTATATTATTTCGTATATTTTTCATTTTATTGATTTTATGGAAAGCACTGTTCATTAAAATGTTGTATCCTATGTTATAGGGCTTGTTTCTCTCTACAATTTCCTGTTTCACAATGTACTGTTTGTGTCCGGGAAGGGTTCATAGTTTCATAGTTGTCGATTTTCGAAAGAAATTAGTATATTTATATTCGTATATTTTTCATTTTATTGATTTAATGGAAAGCACTGTTCATTAAAATGTTGTATCCTATGTTGTAAGGCTTGTTTGTCTCTACAATTTCCTGTTTCACAATGTATCGTTTGTGTCCGGGAAGGGTTCATAGTTTCATAGTTGTCGATTTTCGAAAGAAATCAGTACATGTATATTATTTCGTATATTTTTCATTTTATTGATTTTATGGAAAGCACTGTTCATCAAAATGTTGTATCCTATGTTATAGGGCTTGTTTCTCTCTACAATTTCCTGTCTCACAATGTACCGTTTGTGTCCGGGAAGGGTTCATAGTTTCATAGTTGTCGATTTTCGAAAGAAATCAGTATATGTGTATTATTTCGTATATTTTTCATTTTATTACATACATGTACTGAAATTTTCAATGGATATTTACATTGAAAATTTTATGTCGAATTTATTCTATTTTCATACAAATGAAAAATAACATAAATTTGTCATGTAGTTTAAAAAATCTGATATCAATTTTTCAGGTTTTTTTTCTGAAGAGCGTGAAAATAAATAAATTTAAAGACAATATGAACGGAGATAATAGTAGTCCACTTACGGTATTTATAAAATTTCTCTAGTCCAGATATAAGATTCTGGATCATGGAACAATGTCCACTGGAGAAGCAGACAGGGGCACAAACATAGCAAAGATTTTGTCTAAGGAACTAATTCTTAAACGACAAAGGAAGTGCTACCTGAACAAACTCAACCTGTACCTAGGAAGTATTTGCTGCAGATTCTGCGCTAAAGATCCTCCTGAAATAGCCGAGCACATAATATGTCCCTGCGAGGCTTTGTATCACCAGCGACTTTTTTTATTTGGGAAGAACTATGCTCCTATTCTATCAAGAACTTGCACCAAACTGGGATACCTATATTTTTTATATCTTTTTAAGAAATCTAGAAACAAATTGAATATAATCACAAAAAAGTTGAAATAAAAGAAGTCACTTATTGGAATTCTTTATTAATAATACAATTATATCGGCTGAAGTACTTAATTATCTTTTTACACCCATTTTCCAAACGTTTATCGAGGCGGTGGCCAGTTGAAATCAGGCGGGGGATGATAGATTTCCTGAGTGGGTACCGCCAAAATCGTAGCAAACAGTCTGAAAATACTCGTCACTAAATGCAGCACACCTCCACCGAGGTACTTGAAGTACTTCTTCACCGGATCTTCGGGAGGTTTCGGAATCAGCAACTTGTACACGTACTTGTTACCCGAAAGCATCCATATTATCAACGAGATTACGAACAAAGCACAAGCGTAGACGCTGAGGTGCAGCAGAGCTGTTAACTGACTTCGGAAAATGTTCGAGGTACGTATGATTCTCTTTCTTTCCATGTACGTCGAATCCACTTCGGATCCCTCGTCGTAAAGGTACGTTTTTTTGTCAGAGTTATCCGCTGGACATTCCTTAACAACTGTAGAAGTCGTGGAGAATAAGGGAAAGGTACGCGACCTTCTCCAAGGCAGTTTCAACAAAGAATACTTCTCTGAAAGTCTCTGGTCTTTCCACACTGGATTCACCGTGGTTTTGGAGTGTTCCTCGTCCAAGTTCTCGATTAATCTAGCCAGAGAATCATCCTTAATGCAACTTAGTTTCTCAAAATTCTTCTTATCCTTTTTCGGTTTTTGTTTGGTCATGGTAAATTTATTCTTATAGAGCTCGATCTTTTTGGAGGAGTCGTTTGGCATCATTGGAATCATTGGACTGCTGTTGGGTGAGATAAATTCGGACCTGGATTTTAAACTGGACGGTTCTTCGTAATTCCTGGCATTTTTTCTGAGTCTTTTGCTCGATATTTTACTAATACTATTGTCGGAGCCTCTGAGACGACTGTTTGAGCAGTTCACTGCGTTTTCTGAGCTCTTGTTTCTTAGATCGATGCAGTCTTCATTGTAGATAATTTTTAGGGACGAATCGTTCATTATAAAAATAAAAATAAATGTTAAACAAAATGTAGACAACCTTTCATAATAAATGCCAAAATGCCAAATTGTATTGACACATTATGTCAGATTAATAAATATAGAACTTCTTTAAACTATTTTAAAAATAAAATATGAATACGATCAAATTCAAAGCATTAAGAGGTGACAAAAATATACAAAGTGTTTTTCTTTGGGGTTGTTTGTTTAGGTTTAGTTAAATATTTATTTGGGACACGGGTTATCCAAGCATGGATCGCGAGAGGGACGTTGAAACTGATCCTATTAAATGTATCGGATCCATCTTGGATTTAAGGGGTCCCTGGGGAACAATGTACCAGCTTGTTTCCTTCACAAATTATTTCCTTAGGTTTTTCTTTCTCTTTTTTATCCTTGTAAGTATACAGGGTAAGTCTTGAATAAGTGCAAATATTTTTAGTCGTAGTAGGTATATTTCAACCCCGAAGAATTTAGAAAATTTGGGATTTTTTGGAAATTCTTTTAATTTTTAGTTAAGCAACATAATAATCTTTTTATTAGCCCGTTTACGTGTTATCGCCGATTTCTTTTTAAATATTTCTCCTTTCTTATGGCCTTGTATTTACTTATGAGCACCAGTCAAGGTAAAAGATAACTGTCAAACGAAGTTGTCATTTCAGAAATTTATCTATTTAGTGCTTTATTATTATTATTAAAAACTCATACCTACATCGAAAATATTAGCCATGAATTACACTACCGAAGAAAAAGTATTGATGATTAAATTGTATTATCAAGGAAATAGTTATCAAAAGGTGTCGGACATGTTTGCTGCTGTGTATCCGAATAGACCGATACCTGGAAGATTTGAGACCAAAGGTACCCTAATAAATAACTGCAGATGTGAAGCAAGGCAGGAACAAAGAGAAGATGCAAGAAATGATACCGACTGGAAGTTTTATTGTGCGTGGAAGAGAACGATGGAAAGATCAGCACAAGGAAACTTGAGGATGAAATAGGAATAGATCACACCACAGCGTTTCGAATTTTGAAACGACATAAATACTATTCCTTCAAATATGAAAAGCACCAAGAGCTACGAGATGGGGACGAAATACGGCGGCAGGCGTTTTGTTTTGATATGATGGAAAGAGCAAACACGGATAGGGAATTTTTAAAAAACATATGTTTCACTGACGAATGCACGTTTACCTTAAATAATGAACCCAATGTTCAAAATTATCGATATTGGAACAAAGAAAACCAACACAGGTTTGTCAAAACAAGGACGCAATATCCACAGAAAGTAAACGTTTGGGCAGGGATATTCGGACACAATATTATCGGGCCGTTATTTCTTACGCGAAATTTAAATGCAGAATATTATTTGGAACTACTCGAAAATCATATTTTACCTGCTTTACATGATGCCGCTAGCCACAATCAGGAAGTTTGGTACCAAATGGATGGCTGCCCGGCACATAGTACCCTGGCTGTTCGGAAACATTTAGACAATAGTTTTAACGGAAACGTTACTGGCCTAAATCATACAGTAAATTGACCAGCAAGGTCTCCTGATATTTCGCCAAATGATTTCTTTCTCTGGGGCCATTTAAAAAACAGGATATACAAGGATAAAAAATACCCGAATCTAGACGAGTTAAAAAATGCTATTTCTGCCGAATGCAATAGAATTTTAGTTTACCAACTAGCGAATGTAAGAAGAGAATTTTATGATCGCCTGGGGTTATTGACTAGGAGTCGACGGAGGAATATTTGAACATCTTCTTAAATCCTAAAGTTCTAACAATTTAATAGTACCTAAATTAATAAGTTATTGAATATTGTAATAATACTATAATTAACCTTGTAACTGATTACTTTATTTTACTTTAATTCATATTAATTTGTATTTATAAATACATCTTTAAGATTTCCGATGTAGGAATGAGTTTTCAATAATAATAAAGCACTAAATAGGTAAATTTCTGAAATAATAACTTCATTTGACAGTTATCTTTTACCTTGACTGGTGCTCATAAGTAAATACAGGGCCATAAGAAAGGAGAAATATTTAAAAAGAAATCGGCGATAACTCGTAAACGAGCTAATCAAAAATATCTAAAGTTATTCTTTTGAATGTGGGTTTTAGTGCTCTTCAATAAACCTAAATAGAGTTATTCTCTAAAATAATTAGGGAAGTCAATAATTGACCCCATTAAAATTTACATGGGATTTCCTATGTCCCGTCCGACGATGCCAACACCCGGTATATATTCTTCTACTATTACCAGTGTTGTGATATTTTCTGTCTTTTCTGTCTACTAGTTCGTTGTATTTGCTAAATTTATTTTGAGACCTACTTTATTGCTAGCTGTATGTAGTTCGTTAATTTGTGCTTGTATTGTATTTACTAAATGTAGGAAAATAAAGGAAATACTATGAATTATTTGTTATTCAATCATCCAGTAAAATGTCAGCATGACATTTCTGTTTGTGTTACATTTCAATGGTTTTATTATTTATTAAGTAAGCAATAATAGTAAATTTATCTTTAATTTAAGTGTATTTTCATCAAAATATTGATTATCATTATTTGAGGAAGTCAAAAGTCTAGTAACTTTTCAATGAAAGCAAGCTCCGTGTTTATTTTAGATACATCAACCTGTTTGAAATTAATTAGACGAACAAAGGGCAGAAGACACTAATTATATTTCAAAAGTTAATTACTTATACAAAGAGCTCTGCACAGAAAGGGTAAAGACCTTGCCTCTTTTTGCATAATTGATTGATTTTCCTTTAAAGAATATTTATGTATTTTAGTTTTACTTTGGAATTAAACATCATGTATCTGTGTCAATTCAGAATACAGTCGTTATGTTTAATTGCTTTAATTATCAAACAGCACGAATCTAAACTATTTTCAGAGGCGTATGGTTATTATAGATAGAACTTCGTCATGAAACGGTGAATACCTTAGACAATTAAAATACATAGACAACCCTTATTGAATAACACGAAGGTATCCAATATATACAAAGCAGATAATAACTATCCTGTTAATCACGATCCTGCTCAAACCACTCAACGTAAGAAGCTCAATTTTGGCATACAGGTTGATTCTAGGGTGTAGAGGTTCGATAAGAAGGGATTTTTCCAAATTCCAGTTCCAAGGCGGTGAAACCACCCCTCAAATATTACAATATTTTTTATTTAAAAAACCTCCAAGTTTCCGAAAAAACGCTTAAACACGTATATTTTATTTTGTTTTTTTTACATATTTTAAGATTTTTTAAAAATGTATACAGAATCTGGTCATTGATTAATCACGATCCTGCTTAAAGCGCTTGACGTAAAAAGCTGATTTTTGGAAAACAGATTGACTTTAGGGTGTAGAGGTTCGATAAGAAGGGATTTTTCGAAACTTGAATTCTAAGGGGGTGAAACCACCCCTCAAATATTAGAATATTTTTTATTCAAAAACCGGTGAGTTTTTCGGAAAAACTCTTAAACTCGTATATTTTATTTTGTTGCTTTACATATTTTAAGATTTTAAAAAAAAATATACAGGGTGTTTCATAAAATATGACCATTGAGTAATCACGATTCTGCTTAAACTGCTTGACGTTTAAAGCTGATTTTTGGCAAACGGATTGACTGTGGTGTGTAGAGGTTCGATAAGGAGGGGTTTCTCGAATCTCAAATTCCAAGAGGGTGAAAACGCCCCTCAAATATTACAATATTTTTGTGATTTAAAAAACGGTTAGTCTTTCGGGAAAACGCTTTGACACGCAAAATTTATTTTGTTTTATACATATTTTGAAATTTTTTAAAAAATCATACAGGATGTTGCAAAAAGTTGGGTAATTGATTAACTGCCAAAATATAATAATACTAGCGTGAAAGACTAACCGTTTTTTAACGAACAAACCCTGTACTCTCAGGACAGCAACAAACATACTTGCCACTGACCCAAAGCTATCCACAATCCAATCTATACCTAAATTAATACTATAATTAGTATTTCCTGGCGATTACGAGATTCTGTCCCACTTTCCATTAAATTTCTCCCTTTTTGAGGGGACTTTTGGCCTCGCGAGGATGCGCGCTATCCATCGGGGAGCACGGGAGGTATCCTCCGCCTTTTTACCTCCTCCCGACGCGCCAGTCGGGTCTGTGAGGCCGTCGGGACGTCCGTGCACCGCGTCGCGACGCCGCAACTGTCAATTCCACGTGCGTTCCGCGGAATACATCGCAGAGTGCGGCGGTTTTTGGGATTTGGAATATGGTGACGATAGATTTTTGTCTTTAATTAAATCGTTTATAGTTAATTCTGTTGTCTTTAATTAAATCGTTTATAGTTAAGTCTGTTCGTTTTTCTTGACAGAATAATTAATACATATATTAATAAATGTTATTTATTAAACTATTGTAGGATTGTAGGTCAATTAAATAAAAGTAAACTGGTATAGATTTAAATAAAGTCTATTTATATTATATTTAAAAAAACATATGTTTGTGTCATATGTCAAAAATGACAGGCTTTAGAAAAAATCGGAGAACACAAACTCATTAGGAATGTGATTATCTACAACTTTTATCTGAACACTTTTTGTCCAAAATAGATTGTAATGGAATTAGGGACAATTTTTAAAATAGCCAAAATTTGTTTTTTTCGAAATATCTAGTAAGCCATGAACTTTTTCAAAAATCTGAAAGGCGCATATTTATGACCCCACAAAACTGCAATTCTTTCTTCATTTAACCGACTCTCTATCTGCAGTAGTTTCCGAGATGCCCATAGAGAACATCGTAGGAAACTCACCCTGTATAACATGAAGAATCAAGCTACAATTTTTAAAAGCACTAGATTCAAACTCTACGGGCACAAGCTCGTTAGGGAAATGTTTACGTCATTAGAAATACCGTAAGATCGAAAAAAAAACGGTGTTAAAGACAGCTGCGGAATGATAATCGATGATAATTTAGGCGAGGCCAATCTCTAGACCTCATTTACTAAAAATTGACATCAGTATCAATAAAAGATCTAAAAGACTAAAGTTTTAAAATTTATTTCATCTGTTCGAGAGAAATTTTCTGTAATCTACATTTGATTGTTTCTTATGTCGTAAAATCTCTAAACTGTTCTTTACATGATGTTATTTTTCCTAATAAAATAAACTATATAAAAGCTTTGTAGGACACTTCATTCTGGTTAATACTGTTTTGTTTGTAGATAAAGGACAGAAATAAAACCCACATTTGTCGTATATTGTTGAAATATTCTCCACGTACCTACAGCTTTTTCCCGTTGAAATCCTTATATTTTATGGATTTCCTAGAAAAGAAAATATGGAAAACGAACAGTGAACGTAAATTTGTCAGTGCTCGAGCCGAGACGATCGTAGAATTAATTTTCTAGTGTGTTTATTCAGCTGAAAACCTATTTGAACTCATTAATTACAGAAAATATTTGGTTTTCTCTGTTATTTTTTATAATATATTGTATTATCAAATTTGAAATCATTGACGCCGTTTTTTTCGATGATATTTTATTTATTGAATTAGTGAGCTACCTTGTATAGGGTGTTTCAAAAAACCTGTGCCATTTCCCTTGTGGAGATTCCTCACGTAAAAATAAGATTTATTTTTCATATATTAACATAGGTCAGTGGCGCACATGTTTTTTTAGAAAAATACTCCAGTGATAACCCATATGCACGTCCCTGGTTAACCTGTCGACGTTTTTTTAGCATTAAATAGGCAGCACATCTTAACCTCTATGGGTAGCACTCTTTGGTAGCACTCATAGTAACATTTACCACAGATTATACAGATTATAAACGTTGTTTTTTCTTTATTGTTTTTCGTGGTTCCAGTTTTCGGAATCGGGCACTAGTTAGGTGACTAGTTTGCGCACATAGCACGCCCTCTTATGGCCTCTAAAATTGTGCACAGCGCCTGACCGGCACGGTTATTAGAGAGATATCGGAAAACCGAATAGCGTCATGCAGTATTTACGCGTACCTTATCATGGTTACGATATGCGCCAGTCAATTTTTAACGCAACACCCGCTAATAACGTTACCGCCTGACGTAATTTGCGGATCAATTACACCAAGCGCAATATTTCTAAATAACGTTTAAAAATTGCTTAAATGAGCATGTGCGGGTATTTGACGACCGGGGCCGGCCGGCGAGATCTTTTATTTTAGGTTATGTTTGAATTGTTTTGAATTATTACTTTAGTTTTATTAGGTAATTTGATATTTAAGTAGCTGGGATTAGTTTTAATTAAATAAATATGGCCCAAAATATGTGGATTCTATCTCTTCCAATATTAAAGAACCTATAAAGAGGCTTACGTTTACAGCAGATGACGACTTAGCCCTTCTAAGAGAATTTGTTGCTTGTTACCCTAAACCCACTGGCAGATGTTGAACAATAAAGCACTGGATATAAGCACTTTAGCCCTTTAGTTTTAAAATCCCTAGTAAACAAAACAATTTCAAATTTTAAATTCAAAGTTAGGTTAAGTTTAAATAGTGGACAGAATTCTTTCCGATCCGATAACTATAAATGAAGAGAGTTAATACCACCTCACGTAAAGGAAATAACACCTGGCCTTATTAACGTCCATGCACGCTATTCGGTTTAGCGATATCTCTCTATTACGCTGTTTATTGTTATTTTACGCGAGTTTATAGGAAATTTTACTCGTTTGCACATCGCCATAAAAAAACAATTTTCGTACTATGAATTAGGGACAAGATTTTTATCTGTATACTTCTAGGATACCTAATCTATGCATTTACCTTCCAAATTGCATTCGAATCGCTAAAAACACTTGGAAGAAAATTATAACAAATAGAAAAAATAAGACTTTAACCTTTTAAGCTACGAAACAAAGCAGAATCGGACCTACATATGTTGATATAAAAAATAAATCTTATTTTTACGTGCGAAATCTCCCTACGAGATATGGCACAAATTTTTTTGAAACACCCTGTATATTGGAATATCCCAATAATAGAGGACATAAAACATTAGTATTCGTAAAGAAAAGATTTCTATCTTTATTTAGTGTTAATTAATATTCTTTACGAACTGTTTATGATTAATAATTTCATCCAAAAATAGAGAGTCAAAAATATTATGGTGCTGCCATATTTTGTTAGGTATACCAACGGAGTAAAAAGGAATGGAAATAAATTTAATATGGTCCCAGTTTAAATTCATTTCTTCAGCTTTTCACGTCGTAAAAGAAAGATATAAAAAGTGGAGAAGGTGTGAGGTGCGAGGAATATTTTCTTTTAAGATTTTGTGTTTTTTTTCTACGAAAAAATAACAAAAAGAAACATTGGGGTGCTTGGGCGTATACTTGCTTTTAGAGTAGGTATAAAAAGATTTATTTTTTTCATCAGTTTTGGTAATGTAGAAAGAAAATGTTTTTTGATTTTTTATTTCACTCTATAATTTAAGAAGTTCAGAAAAACATGGTTTAGGTTTATACAGGGTGGTCAGAACTGTATTCCGGAAACTTCGGTAGTATATTCTGCAAATAGAGATAAGTACATTGCCTGGAAACCTTTAGGAAGGAGCATATCAAAAATCTTAGGTACACCGCGATGGGCCTCAAATATGGCCGACTTAAATTCCGGTTTATCAGTGTCGTTCTAATTTTATTTAAAAAATGTAAAACTATGATGTAGGGTAGACGTGGGGTAGACTCAATAATTTGTTGTTTTATTTTACGTTGTGAATAAATGTTGGTAGTTATTAAAATTGTTATAAAAATATATAATTCTGATAAAAATAGATAAGTTATAATAAGTATTTATTAACACAAACATCCGATACGCTACTGAAGCAGGTAAGTCAAATCAAAGATCAATTTTGTTGAAAAAGATGACCAGTCAAGAAAAAATATTTTTTCTTTCAAAAAGCAGTGGTGTACCATTTATGTTAAGCAAAAATCGATTTTTTTAATTTTTAACACCCTGTAGATCGGAAAGGAAGTACTTTAGACCTAATGGTTATATAAAAATTGTTTTAAGAACACATGAGGAATCACACCATAATTTTTTAGACTAATTCGAAAACACCCTGTATATTGTCAACTTGACAATGACTGCTGATAAAAGCTGCTGATTTTCGCAGGAAAAATTTTGATTTTTATTGAATTTTTCGGCCTGCGTCTGCAAATACTGGTTTGTTTTTTAATTTTCTATCGATCTAAATTTTAAATATCATAGTCAGAAATAGTTTTATTATTTATTAACTGTAAAAATGGTGTTTTCTTGTTGTGTTGCATCTTGCAAAGAAACTAACAAAACTGCAAAATGCACGTATTTCCAAAGACGATAAGGTATGTATCTTAGATAAAAGAAAAATATATGGTATGTATTCGTTGTTTGATTTTTTTTTCGTTTGCTTTAAAATCTATAAATCTCGGTCTATTCATTAGACAGCCAGTCGACTTACGATCATTTACATGAAACTCTGTAAAATAAATAAAAAAATAAATTGTAAAATATATACAGGGTGTTTCAAAACAAATTTAAATTTCTTAAGGGGGTGATAGGGGTTGTTCAAAATAAAGGGTAGTTTTGCTTTATAAACGTTGGGTCAAAAAGTCAACCAGAAAGGAGAGATTTCATAACAGTAATGGCCATAAAATTTTAATAGTCTTTATCTTTTATCTTGAAAACGAAAAGAGATACACTTATTTTTTATGAGCATTACTGTTATGTAAAACACACTTTCAGGTAATGGTTAAAATGAGTGGAAGGGGTATGAAATAAACTACCCCTATTATTCTTGAACAAGGAAATTTAAAGAAAATCTTTATCAAACGCATGCAAATGCTTTAATTTGGATAGTTTAGATTGTTTAAAACTTTTTACCTCTTGTGTTTTTGATAAAACTCACCGATTGGAAATTAAAAAATAAAATGTAAAGCATTACATGTCAGGACAAAAAACATTTTTAGATTAAGAATCTAGTGATAATAACGATAATAATAATCATCTAGATAATAACGTATTGCAGTAGAGTAATGTCAAATAAAATAATATTAGGAACATCCTAAAAAGTAAATTTTTTCCTAAAAACTAAATTTTTTCCTAAAAAAATTACAGCAGCCCACTAGATTCTTTATCAGAAAATGTTTTTTGTCCTGACATGTAATGCTTTACATTTTTGCTTAGTTTCGGAGATACAGGGTGTAGAAATTTCATTTTTATTTCGATTTTTTCCATATAATTTCTGAAGTAACGTCAATATTTGGATGAAAATTGGTGTCTGGGAGATTTTTGACATGAGAAATTTGATTTTGATGTCAATATGACACCTACATGTAGGAGGCGCCACCTACATATTTTTTAACTGGTTTGGAGAGTAATAAGTTTTCGAGCGTACCTGTATAAAACTACGTAGTAAAAAATATACATTCGCGGCGTTTTTTACGTAAAAAATATTGACATTACTTAAATTATCTGAAAAAAATTGAAATAAAAATGAAACTTCTACACCCTGTATCTCCAAATCTAAGCATTTTAGAACATATATTTATAGGAACTTTTTTACTTATTTTTATCTGCAGAATATGCTGCCGAAGTTTCTGGAATACAGTTCGAAACACCCTGTATGTAGGAGGTTTCATAGGTTTGGGTAAATTTTTCATTAGCACAAACTGATGATTAGCCCCAAAATTTTTCATTGTCGTCAATTTTTTTTATCAGTGTCTTATAGGAACTTGAAAAAACTATAGCAAAGATTAAAAAATAATGCGTCCGAGTGAATTCTGATCGCGAAGCGATGTTTTGCAAGTTAAAATCTACGAAATGCTGCTGCTGGACTTGGAAGAATCGTTCTGAAGAGTCTGACGATGACGAAATCAAGAAGGAAAATAGTCGAAACGTTGAGATTTTTAACGTTGAAGATTGTATAAATCAACACAATGAAGATGAAGAGTGTGAGAAAGATGAGGAGGACGAGTTTGGTAAGAATAAGTAACTGTTTAAAAAAAACTCTTTATATATTATATATATACATTTATACTCTTTGATTTTTAAGACTTTATTTTCATGTTTTTTCTAATTTTCTCTGAAACGGTGTGGAAATTTGGAAAAATATAAACGGGATTAACCATTTTAGTACAATGGTGGGTCAAATTCGAGGCTTTTAAACGGAAACACCCTTTTCTATAGGAGATAGACAAAAACTAATATCGGTGTCTGGCGCTCAATTTTTGTCAAAAACATGCTGGTGAAAACCGCATATCGATATCTGTTAGCGTTTCGGAGTTACGGGGTGTTTTTCAAAAATGTGCATTTTTAACAAATCACTGTAACTTTTTTGCTATGGAAAATTTTGTATTTCTATGAAAACATTTCCAAAGTACCTTTTACGTAGAATTTAATGGTTTAAGTATAATTTTTTTAAAATTAATAATTTAAGAATTATGAACAGAAAATTTGATTTTTTATATGGGATACCCTGTATATTTTTAATTTATTGAAAATAATTTAAAATTACCTTTCCAAAAATATAACACACTTGATATTTTGCTCGATTCCTCCTCGAGATATAGAGTATATAAAAATTCTTCCGCTGTAAATAAGTAGGCTTTGAACGGCACCGGCTGTAATGCAAAAAAATTCTAGCTGTGAGCATCAGTTAAAACGAAAATAATATTTGCTATGAGAGGTGCAGAATTTTACAACAATTTAAAATATATTTAACCAACATCAACACATTTAAACTATATCTAATAACAATAAAAATAAATGGCAAACCAAGACATGAGATTTTGCTACAGGTGTTCGACATATCGACCGTCTTCTGTTATGGACAGACGGGGTAGTTTTTGAACATTTCTCGCGGAATTCATTAACTCAGTGGGGGTGAAAGATACCCTCTCTTAACTGCTAAGTATTTCTAATTCTTGTCTAGATTATACGGAAGAATAAGAAACCTTTATTCTTCCGCAAATATATCCGTAGGATTAGTTCCATGGGCACTAAGTCAGGCGGCCTCGACGGCCAACGGCTGGGATCTTGGTTAGTTATTCGATTATTTTTGTAATTTGCTGCAAAAATTTGCTGATAACTTCAGCGTTCAGAGGCGGTGCGTCGTCTTGCTGGAAAAATATGTTTTCGAGTTTCATTAAGGGCATATCATCAGTAAGGGGTCCAAAGCCTACTAGTTAAAAGTGGCGAACTTTTAAAAATTCTGTATTTCGGAGAGGATTATAACAAAATATCAAGTGTGCTATATTTTTGAAAAGGTAATTTTAAATTCTTTTCAGTTAATTAAAAATACAGAGGGTGTCCCGAATAAAAAATCAAATTTTCTGTTGATAACCCGTAAATTATTAATTTTAAAAAAATTATACTTAAACCATTAAATTCTACGTAAAAAGATGCTTTGGAAATGTTTTCATTGAAATACAAAATTTTCCATAGCAAAAAAGTTACAGCGATTTGTTAAAAATGCACACTTTTGAAAAACACCCCGTAACTCCGAAACGGTAACAGATATTGATGTGCGGTTTTCACCATCATGTTTTTGATGAAAATTCGGCTCCAGACACCGATACTAGTTATCGTCTATCTCCTATAGAAAAGGGTGTTTCCATTTAAAAGCGTCGAATTTGACCCACCCTGTACAAAATTTTTATGAACAATCCATTTTTCTCAAAATGTCTATAACTATACACTGATAACTGTAATATTTTGTCAAATAGTAACTTTACGACTTATCTAGCAATAACAGCTTTTCATTGTACTGGAAATGGCCCCATTCGAAATTCAAATAAATTTCCATATACATTTTCACATTTCTCGCTGTTTACGTGAGCTCTATAGCTATTTTTACGATTTGAGGTTTTCATTCGTATTTTCAATAAAGATTAAAAAAGTAATCTGCACACAAATGTGAAAAATAATATGAACAGGAAATACACAAATAATGTAAATTTGTTTTTATAAATATTTAAACAAGGGTTTGCTCAAAATGCAATAGATTTTTTTAACATAATATTATAATATTTTTTTTATATTTAGCATCCTGGACTCTCTACTGTTATATACCTATACAGAGTTTTTTTATTTATTTATTGTCTTAAGTTCAATTTGACTAAAAATTTGGCGCCGGGAGGCACGTATACTAAAATATGTTAGTAAAAAATTGGTAGGCAGTTCTTTTAGTTTCAATTATCTCAAAAACTGCAAAACTACAAAATAATTATAAAATATCTTTATTAATATCAACATTCATCTCCTATTATACTAAAATACAAAACTATACCTAACATGGTCACGAAGAATGGAACTGAGACGCCCAAGAGATAGTTTAGAGCTCTAAAAAATTGATAAAATATATTACTTATAAAATACAAGTATATACAGGGTGTTTCAAAACAAATGCGAAAAACTTCAGGGGGTGATTCCTTGTTCAAAATAAAGGGTAGTTTGCTTTATAAACGTTGGGTCAAAAGTCAACCATTAGGGAGATATCGCGGTACAAAGATGGCTGAAAAATAATGTTTTTATTTGAATGAAGAATACATTTTTCTTAAAATGTCAATAATAAAAAAGTTTTTCTTCTTGTAAAGACAATCAAGGGACATACTGTATGTGAACTATACACTGATAACTGTAATATTTTGTCAAATAGTAACTTTACGACTTATCTAGCAATAATAATGATAATAATGATAATAATAATAATCTAGATAATAACGTATTGCAGTAGGGTAATGTCAAATAAAACAATATTAGAAACATCTTAAAAAGTGACAGCGGCCGACTAGATTCTTTATCTAAAAATATTTTTAGTCCTGACATGTAATGCTTTACATTTTATTTTTTAATTTCAAATCGGTGAGTTTTATCAAAAAAATACAAGAGATAAAAAAGTTTCTAAACAAACTAAACTATCCAAAGTAATTGTTTTGCATGTGTTTGATAAGATTTTTCTTTAAATTTCGTTAACAAGAATGATAGGGGTAGTTTATTTCAACCCCTTCCACTCATTTTAAAAAAGTGAAAAAATTACCAAAAAGTGTGTTTTCATAACAGTAATGCTTCCGTAAAATTTCATTAGTCTATCTCTTTTCGTTTTCAAGATAAAAAATAAAAACATTATTTTTCCGCCATCTTTGTACCGCGATATCTCCCTAATGGTTGACTTTTGACCCAACGTTTATAAAGCAAACTACCCTTTATTTTAGACAAGGAATCACCCCCTGAAGTTTTTCGCATTTGTTTTGAAACACCCTGTATATACAGGATGATTCAGATTTTACTAGAATAACTGCAGGTATCTCGATAGAACTAACCGAAATAATGATAGTTTGTATTCATAGATAAAAGACTTATACTATTAAATAGATAGGCAACTTATAATACATTTCAATTTTATTATACAAGGGCGCCTCTGGTAGTCGGAGGAAGAAATACTAATGGAAGAGAGGGGTGCGGGGAAGGGGGGTTGTTTTAGTTAATTTAAAATAAATTTAGACATACATGTAAGAACACTTTGTGTGCTTTTAATTAGGTCGAACATATTATAAACGATAAATCAACTTAATTAAAAGCATACAAAGTGTTCTTATGTCGGATATTAATTAAAAATATATTAAAAAGACTAGAAATAGTATATATTAAGTTGTTACAGTTATAATTTAATCTTTGGCGGTTTTCAGCAAATAGCAGGCAGTTTTACATAATTTTCCTCCCTTTGAAGTGAATTGGAAACGGCTATATAATTTTGGTGTAGGCAAGATTCCCAGTTTGTTTCCGTTTGAGACCTGAAATAATAAAAACAAATTAAATTAGATGTAATCATCTGCTGATCATGCTAATATAACACAACGCGCGTCCTTAATTCACCGTAAAAATATTAAATAACTGCTCAGCAAGTAGCATTTATTAGCAGTACTAATTTAAAAAATCTATAACTGTAAGTAGATATGTTTAATTTACTTACCATTGTATTCTTCGGAAACCAGGTGTACAACAATTAAACTCCATGATAAAAAATAATTAAGAGTCTATACAAAACACAAATTGTCCCACCATTTTTAAAAAACATTGTCTAAAACAGAATACTGGCAAAAACTCTGAAGGAATTTAATTTTACAATAATTCGACAAATCAAAACGAAATCAAACCGTAAAATCACAAAAGCGTCTCTGAGTGACAGTTAAAAATCAAATTTTATTATTGTCAGATATTGACATTTGCATTGATAATATTGACAGTTTTAATATTTTGCGCCTCTGCATCTTGGAGGAAAAACTATTTTTAATGAACCGTCATTTCCATTTAAGTTTCTCAGCCATGTTTGTATTATAAACCATACTCCAAGAACGCTTCCGCTTGGAGTAAAATGGCGCTAAAATTTGAATTTATAATACAAACTATCATTATTTCGGTTAGTTCTATCTATCCCTGAAGTTATTCTAGTAAAATCTGAATCACCCTGTATATATATTATAAAATACAAGAATACAAATTTTTAACTAAATTTAGACATTTTTCTTGTACCTGGAAAGATCTTCCCTGTTTGGTTTGTCTTCGGACACCTTCTCCTTTTTGTTTTTATCATTATAAGTCGATGGGTATTTGATTTTTGGCATCTTTCATTCAGACTTGGAGCTATATATTGGAGCCTTTGTTGGAACTGACATGGAACTGACCATGAATTGACGTTTTGATCTCTATTTTGAAGGATAATAAAGAAATTGATCTTTTTAGTAACTATAGAAATTATATTGTTATAATGAAACATGTTTTTCTATTTAAAAATAAAAAATCGGTAAAAAACTTTTAAGTTAAACGGTTTTATCTTATGTGCACTGAAAACTAGAAAATAATAATAACAATTAGGTATTTTGAACTTCTAGTTCAGAAATATTTTAGTACTAGGCAGAATATATATAGCTTTTAGGCATATTAGTCTAAAATAAAAACGTGGGGCCCATTAATTATTGCTGTAATACTTTCTTCTATACTAAGTGTGGATTGCATCGACTTACTATAATCGTAACTGGAGATTTTGACAATCAATAACCAGCCGTGGCGGCTTCACCAGCGAACGCCGAGCTCATGATCTACCAAAGTACGAGGCATGTTTTTTAAGTAAGTACCGTTTTGCGATTCCGCCGCCGCAGCGCTACGGTCGGCGTTCCGCGCATGCGCGCTGGTTACCTGCATCTCTTGTCTATGCACAGACGCCAGTACAGTCTGATTCTTCATTGTATATGTTGTTTATTGAGTGTTTAAGATGCCTCCGACAATCGTGAGCCCCGCCGATTGTGAAGTACGGGCTGTCATACGATTTCTTAGTGCTAAAGGCGTAAAACCGATCGATATTCATCGTGAGATCTGTGAAGTTTACGGACAAACCATTATGAGTGATGGAATGGTAAGGAAAAGGGTGAGAGCATTTAAAGATGGCCGCACAAATGTGCATGATGAAGAACGGAGTGGGCGTCCTTCGGTCGTTAATGAAGATTCGGTGCAGAAAGTGGACAAAGAGGTGAAAGAAAACAGACGCTTTACAATTTCATCATTGTGCGACTACTTTCCTCAATGTTCTCGTAGTGTTTTGTATCGCATTGTGACCGAGAACTTGAATTACCGGAAATTGTGTTCACGTTGGGTTCCGAAAATGTTGATGGATTTGCACAAAACCCAACGTTTAGGCAGTGCATTGACTTTCCTTGAGCAGTACCACAATGAAGGTGAAGATTTTTTAGACAAAATTGTTACTGGTGACGAAACATGGGTGGCCTACGAAACACCAGAATCGAAACAACAGTCCATGGAATGGCGACATTCATCATCACCCAAAACAGTGAAGTTTAAGCAAACAATTTCTGCCCGGAGAATCATGTGCAGTTTTTTGGGACAGAAAAGGAGTATTGCTAGTGGAGTTTCTGCCTCGTAATGAGACAATCAAGGCAGCATCTTATTGTGAGACATTGAACAATCTGCGCCGTGCAATCCAAAACAAAAGACGTGGCAAGTTGAGTAAGGGTATTGTTTTGCTGCATGATAATGCCCGTCCACATGTGGCTAATCGGACCAAAGATCTCATCAAATCTTTTAAATGGGAAACTCTGATCATCCTCCATACAGCCCTGATCTGGCGCCCAGTGACTACCATTTATTCCTGCACTTGAAGAAACACCTGGGCGGTCAGCGTCTTCAAGACGATAACGAAGTCAAAACAGTTGTGATACAGTGGTTAACCAGTCAGGCGGCAGAATTTTATGAGGAGGGTATTGAAAAACTGGTGCCACGTTATGACAAGTGCCTCAATATTCACGGAAATTATGTAGAAAAGTAGATTAAGGTACAGGCTTTCATGTAAAAATAAAATTATTGCGATATCTTTGCACGTTTTTTTTTAATTCCAAAACGGTACTTACTTAAAAAACATGCCTCGTATAAAGATATGCTTTGCCATAGGTAGGATTTCAGAGGGGCCCCACGTTTTTATTTTAGTCTAATATGCCTAAAAGCTATTCTGCCTAGTACTAAAATATTTCTGAACTAGAAGTTCAAAATACCTATTTTTACCGATTTTTTATTTAAAAAAAATCATTATTTTTTCCAAACCTGGTTTTTACTGAAAATATTTTCTGAAAACTACTTTAAAATAAGGTTTTCATGTGACAAAGAAAAAGTATCAGTGTCCATCGATCGTATTCCTGAATTCCTTGCAGGACAACGTACATATTTGAAGAAATATAAAGTTTTTAGTGTGTCCCAGCCCCAGCAAACAGCAGTAAAATGTGTTACTTTGTAGCAGTACGTTTATTCGACAGAATGTAACACATCTTATAAACGATTTCTTCTTTTTAGCTACATACAGAATACAGACATTCTCAACGAATGCCGTCAAAGACTGCTGGGGAATGACAATCGGTGATAATTTTCGGCGAGGTCAAGCTCTATACGTCATTTATTTGGACTATACACTTCTTTATTTTTTAACGGCGCTTAGGAAGATTGTAAGTTATTTTTATATTGAGTAAAAATGATTTTTAACTGGTGTATAGTTTAAATTCCAGAAAAATTTTTTTTGGAAATAGAATTGTGTATCTTGAAACGGGGTTCTATCCTTTTTTTAATGTTTAATTAGTAGTAATTTTTGACAAGATTTATGTCAATTTTTGGTAAATGACGTTTTGCCAAAATTATCATTCCGATTATAATTCCCTAGACGACTGGGACGGCGTTTTTTTTCGATAATACGGTATTTCTGTTATAAATTGACTTGTTATTCTGTGTGTAGACGTTCTGGTCATCCATTTTATCCATTCTTTCAAAATTTATCTGAATTCTTTATACTGTTTGTCGACCTTGCATCTTTGGAAACTTTTCTGGAAAGGATTCAATATCTGTTTTCGTCGTAAACATCGTCAGGCATTAGCAAAATAGCTTTTTTACTGTACTTACCTTATACCAAGGGCGTAGATAAGGGGGGGGGGTACTGGGGGACAGTACCCCCCCCCTGACGCTTGACGAGATACGAGAATTGAAATAGTCATTGACTATGAAAGGATTTTTTTAAATTAATATCCGACATATAAGAACACTTTGTATGCTTTTAATTATGTTGATTTATCGTTTATAATATGTTCGATCTAATTAAAAGCATACAAAGTGTTCTTATTGGCCAGGACAGATTAGTGGGGTTAACTCTAATCAATATCCATAAAGATATTGAAATAAATGTTGATGCTGTTATTGATAGGTTTTCCAAACAGCGTACTAGAAAACTTGATTTTGTTTTGTAGTTTTATTTATAGTTTATATAGTTTTTTTTGATAGTTTAGAGTTTTTTATTTATAGTTTATAGAAAATTAACTAATAAACGTCGTTGTTTCATTTTTGTTTATGTTATTTACAAATCTATATTTGTTTTTATATATTTTTTGAAGACAAAAAAATCGCCGTCGTTTTAATTCGACAAAAAAATTCCGACGGTGATTTTTTTGCGGCTTAATCATAGTACCACCCCCATAGCTTACACCTATCTACGCCCCTGCCTTATACAGGGTCTCGGTAAACTTCGCGAACATATTCTGCAAATAGAAATAAGTAAAAAAGTTCGTATAAATGTATGTCCTAAAAATATACTATTCTGAAAAATATTCAGTGTAAAAACCGAAAAAAAAACGGTTTTTTTTTGGTGTTTAAAATAAATTAAAAGTAAAATTTTACTCATTTTCCGTAAATGTTTATTTCTTTAGAGACCATCGAAGAAAAGTTATGTGCTTAAATATTCATAACCCTCTCTCCAACACAGACTCACATCTCCTGAACTTTTAAAAAGCAGAAAGTACTCAAAGGAGAACTTGGAAAATTAGATTCTTCAGTGAAATGGAAAAAGTTTTATACGAAAAATAAACCGAAATATTGAAGGCCTTAAAATTACACGCAAAAATACATATTTACCGGAATTTTTTTTGTCGAATTTATGAAATTTATTATAAAAAACTGTTTATTTTTTGTTCTAGGCAATCCTAGAAACAAGGTCGCGTTACTGCCTGGCCATTCTCTCATGGACTGGATTAGATTGGGCACATCTGGCAAGGATTTGACAGGATTAGGATCCGCAGCCGGCAGTTTATCGGTAAGAAATAACGATTTTCAATTTAGAATTTAAATTGTAGTTACGTGTTTTGGAATAAATCCAATGAGGAAGATGCATATATTTTATTTTTCGCCAGAAACTGTTCAATTTATTAGAATAAATATGTGTAAATGCAAGAAAAAACTTTTTTCTTGAAAGCAGTACCACAATTTTATAAAACGGGCCATTAAAATACTATGGATAACGCAAACGACGCCTCGCGAATTGAAACGATTATCTATTGGTCTGACGTCACCCGCCGTTCTCGTCGACGCGCGATGGCCAGCAGCAGCCAGACGTGTTCAGGGCCAGTCAACTGAGATATACGACCTTGAACGATCTTTTTTTGGGGTAGTAATTTCCTGGGGCGCTAGATGGCGTATTTTTTATTTTAATTTTTCTAGTTGCCTAACAATTGCGTACAAAATTGTTTTTATAGTTGCCTAAATAGGCCTATTAATTATGTTCTGTCATTGTTCTGTATGTCAAATCAGTTTTCCGTTTCCGGCTTCCTCCTTCCTCTTCAGTTGTGTTTTGCAATTGAACGGAGATGTGTGTTTCGCTGTTTTCTGGATGTTTGGCTGTGTTTTTTGCAATCTTCATTTTACAATCGTGATTTTGTATTTTTGAATTTTTTTGAACTTTGTTTTGTGTTTGATTTTTAAGATCTTTATTAAAGGTAAGGTTTAAGTTAAAGGTCTTTGATTTATCTAACAATTGTATTTAATAATCCAAGAAAGTGAGGTGAGGTAACCTAACCAAGTCCAAATGTTCCTGAATTTTATTTTTTAACAATGTAATATTTACAACGCCATATATTTTTACAAAAAAAAGTGATCAACTCCATATTTTTGTACATAAACTCCACAATGTGATATTACACAATTGTTCAAGTCCATATGTAAAAAATACACGTAAATAAAACATTGTTTCTAATGGACGTCACTTTCTCTTGTATTCCAACGATATTTCTTATGTGTTCTTAAATCTGGTACTATAATAAATATTATACTTTTTAATCTGTTGTTTTATTTGTTTGTAAAATGTTTCATGGTATAATTTTCTGTAAATTAAATTAAATTATTTATTGTAGGTTTTTATGCACATAAAATTATATAAGCCAACCATTTAACACTTTACAATAGTTTAACCTGGTTTAACCTTTATATATAAATCCTTGTTTTTTACCATTTGACTTGTTTGCCAACTTGGGACCAATCAGATGACTACACATTATTTTGTAGAAATCTGATTGGCTCTAACTGGCGAACAAGTCATACGTCTTGCTTAAAAATAAATTGCATCTATTTAAATTTGCCGCCACATTTGTTACTTTCCTGGGTGGCTAGATGGCGCCACTGCAATATACAGATTACAGATTTCTTTACAAATTTGAAACCGTTTTGAAACTAAAAAATGCATGGGAGTTAGCGTTCTTCTTTAGTGTGTTCTGTGGACGTGTTCCGTTTATGTACGTATTTAGGTGGCGTACTAAGACATTTTTGTTGCTTTTAGCGTTGATTGGAGGAGCTTTTTTGTGCAGTTATTATTTATATGTGTTCTGAGAATTTTTTAAGTAATGACAGATTCCGGGTTTGTAAAAGCACAATCAGATAACTTGCCAAAAGTCCATGCTTTTATGTTGACTGCTTTTATAAATACAAATTCCCAATTTATTGGTGCTGAATTACGAGGAAAAAAACAGAGAGGTATGTAACATTTATTCTTTGTAGTGCTGAGGCATATTTAAGTATAACTACTGAGGCATATTTAAGTAAGTACCTACTGTTACGAACTTTTATATAGTTATAAATTAATGTTATAAACTTATTTTTCAGATCAGGTAGGGAGACGTATGGAGATAATGCTGTAGGTTATGTAGAAGTGAAAAGAGACAAAAATATTTGTTTAGTACGTGGAAAAATAACTCCAGAGCATAGCGTGAAAAAGAAAGTTTTTTTATATATTGACACCCCCTTACCCTTGTTATTTTTAAAGATTGTTTTTTTACGAAATTATAGGAAATAAATTGTTTATCAGTAATGAAAATGTTATACAAGGTGTCCCATAAGCAAACGCCAAAATTAAGTTACTTTTTTAAGTGAAACACCCTATATATTTTTGGATTCTTCGGAAATTTCTAGATTTTCTAGATATATTTCATGTATAATATCCTATACCTATCTTCAAATGTTTACGAAATATTGACAGTTGAAAAGCGAAAAATACCTACAATTTTCCGCACCACCTTTTTTGAGACACCCTGTATAACTAGAATTAATTTTAAAAGAGAGTATATGAAAAACCATGCAACTTTTTTATTTAATCTTTTCTTCTAAAACTTGCAGTTAAGGCTGTATATGGGTGTCAAAATATAATGAATAACCCTGTACATTCAAATTTCATATACGTATGTAAGACAATAAACATAAATATATGAACTTACATCAAAATGATCTTCACAACAATAAATCGTAAAAATAGAGGATAATTTAACGTTTTTCTTTTCATCTCTTCTCATGGCCTTGGACCATTTTTTTCTGTTTTCGCTCATCCATTACTATTTATAAATATCCTTAATTACTAATTATGTATTAATTAACACAAATAACTAAAATTTTGACTCGGATTCAACAGCGTTTAAAAGCAAACTGTGTAAAGTCTGGCTCCACTGAACCAGAAGAACGGCGGGTGACGTCACAGCGGCAAGGCGCGGTAGAGAGCGTTTGCCCGGCCATTTAAATTAACAACATTTAATTATTTTATATTAGAGGCATTTCTTAACCGATATCAACGATTTTTTTTGTTCAATTTGTAATTATATGAACTATTTCTTAAAAACATTATTTAAAAACATGCATTTTCCTCATTAATACAGTGTGGTTCTTAAATAAGTATTTTATTTGGAGAAAAGACAGCGTTTGTCCACTTTTATATATTTTCTTTTAATCAAGATATTTTAGGAAACAAAAATAAATAAATTATAAATATATAAATTTAGATTTTAATTAAATTTTAGAAATTTGATTTAAATATTGTTTTGAATTAAAATCAAAAAAATCTGATTTAGCAAAATAAAACAATAAATCACCACAATACACCAAAACACTTTTACTTTTACACTGGACGCGCGTTTCGCTAACCACGTTTATAATCATCTGCTGATGATGCTAACTGAGTTTATTAGTTGACATAAGGTTTGCTTCGGGACCAGAACTTACTAGATGTGTTGACTAGGCCCAAAAGCAAAGGCATAGTCTTTGCAACGAAAAATGTTAGTGCCTTCTTTAAAACCGAATATTTCCAACAAAAATAAAGCTAATGAGATGAAGCAAAAAAACAAACCATCGGGAAAGGATGTATCTAGATGATAAAATAATTTTTAAATTTCTTGCTGTTTTAACATATTTCACAGGGCGTTTCAAACTTTCATCAAAAATATCAACATTTTGTTTTTCCTCGTATAATTAACAGATGGGGAGTTTCATTTTTAATTTAGAAAAAGATACTAAGAAGTCAAATAATTTGGCAACACACTGCTTAAAAAATCATCAAAATCGGCCCATTAAAATAAAATATATTAACCTTTAAAATACATCAAAGTTTTAAGGTGCCTATTTTTCGTGCCGGTGAATGTATTTCAAAAACTATACATTTTAGTCATATATTTTTCTAATGAAACAGACCTTTATTTTTTTACTAGAATCCAAAAATCAATTATTATATAGGGTGTTCCATTACAAAAAACATAACTTTGATGTGTAACTTTTTTTGGGGACACCCTGTAGAACTCTACATAATTTTAGAAAATTAAAATTAATTTTAGAGAACTTTTGTTCTCC
Source organism: Sitophilus oryzae (assembly GCF_002938485.1). NCBI lineage: Eukaryota > Metazoa > Arthropoda > Insecta > Coleoptera > Curculionidae > Sitophilus > Sitophilus oryzae. The sequence goes on from NW_022147426.1 coordinate 542,294, forward strand.
TTGCAAAAATCGCGTCGTATATGACGCGCCACCCTGTATAATTCGATTTCAATCAAAATTTCAATGATTAGAATATAAGCAGAATAGGTATAGCTTATGTATTAGATTTATTTATTTCAATAAATTTACTTAGAATAAGAATTAAAAAAATCAAAATATTAAGAAGGAAATAATTAAGAATTTACTAAAATTACTAAAATAAAAAATTAAAAGCAACGAAAAAAAATGGGTAAACATTTTAGTATTTTATCTATAAAACACAATACACATTAATACATTGACAGTAATTGAATTCCGAGGTAAAAGTCTCTGGGCCCTCCACTATACGTATCTAATAGTAAAAACTAAAAGAAAAGCTAATTTAAAAAACCCACTGTATATTCTGTTATTAATTTTAATTTAAACTTAATATTATAATTTAGGTAGTAAAAGAAGAACTGGCGAAGCACAGTAGGAGATCAGATGCGTGGACAGCTATACGTGGACGGGTCTATAATATTACTGAGTATTTTCCCTTTCATCCAGGAGGTGAAGAGGAACTGATGAAAGGTGCTGGAATTGACGCAACCACGCTTTTCGAACAGGTAGTTATTCGATTTCAAAGGTCACTGTGACGCCGTCTTTTTTTCGATTTTAAGGTACCTATATTTTCCAGTTTTTTTTTGCAAAATCACGGGATGAGTGATCTAGAATAATTATTGAGACCAAATCGATTTGACAGTTGCTGTCATATTTGATCTCTATATTTTGTTGGCATTTCGATTCAGTGTTTTCTATACCGGGTGTTTCACTAAAGTGACTTTTCAGATAAAAAAAACGAGATTTGGTATGTTGCAAAATAAAAACACTATATCACCACAATACACCAAAACACTTTTACTTTTACACTGGACGCGCGTTTCGCTAACCATGTTAGCATCATCAGCAGATGATTATAAACTAAAGTACAATCTACAAGTTGAGCGTTTATATACCCGCTCAGTGGGCACCGAGTGGGCGTGGCAAAATCTAGCCAACCGAGTCAGAGCCCACTGAGCGTAACAGTTAGATTTCCGCCACTAGAGTAGTAGGAACAAAGAACTTGAAGGAATTGGACCGTTGGCTCTGTTCATACTATCTTTACATTTATTAATTCTGATGCTTTCATATGCATCTAATTGCCTGTAATTTGAGACTTGTTTAATTAATTTTAAATTATTAAGATCTATACAATGTTCTTTATCAACAATATGTTCGGCAACGCAAGATTTATCCGGTCTACCATATCTTATCTGAGCCAAATGTTCTTTAAATCTAGTTAATATTGATCTTCTAGTTTGCCCAACATATTTCTGATTACAATCTTTACACGAAATTTCATAAATACCCGACCTTTCCAGTGGAGGTGTTTTATCCTTTGGATTACCTAATAATTGTTGTAATTTATTATTAGCACTATACACATGTACATTGTTGACATTCTTAAAAATTCCTTTTAGACCACGGGATAACTCTCTATCAAACGGTATCGAAAAATATTTAGACGTATCTTTCTCCGCTTGAAGAGTCGAATTTTCAGAAATCATTAACCTATACCTATGTTTTCTAATTAATTTATCAACTAGTGAAGGAGAATATCCATTATACACTCCGCTACATTCCTAATGTAATCTCTTTCTATTTCATATCTTTCGTTGGAAAGTGGGAAACTAAGTAATTTATGAACTAAGAAATTTAAACTCAAACCATTTTATGTTCAACACTATGATGTGATTCATTAGGAATATATCTGCGTGTAGTGGTATTTTTCCTATAGATATCAAATTCCAGGCAATTATTAGTATTTCTAATAACTAATACATCTAGAAATGGTAATCTGTCGTTGTTCTCAATTTCATGTGTAAATTTAATGGAAGGAAAACGATTATTTAACTTAGAAATAAAATTATCTATGGTGTCTGAATGTGTGTCAAACCATACTCTTGGAAAATACTCAAACTGATTCCTAGCCTCCACTTGGTATGTTAATATATGACATAAATCATTGATTGATTGGGATTGACTGACGTATTCAATTGTTTTCGGTCACTTCTTGTTTTAACGGAAATAACTACAACTTTTGATTTTCAAATGGCACCATACCGCGGGTATTTTTTACTTCATTTGATGTAACTTTTTACATTTTGGCATTAGTTTATTTGAAATTGTGATATACGATTAATAACGACAATTTGATTCAAAATACCAAGTGTATGGTACCAAATTATTCGTAAAAAATGGTTTTTCCAAATTTGCTAATGAGCTACCTTTGTTCCATTTAAAAAAAAATGATCTATGATTAAAAATACGATTTGGGCATCTTTTAACCGTCCAGGACAAAACACGAAAAACATTAGATGACCAAATCTATTTTTCAAGGTTCCTTGATTAAAAATTAGTGTTTTTAACACAGCCATGGCACTCTAGATGATTATTTTAAACGAGAATGTAGACATATGATATGTCATTCTATTCAGCGTGTCATTTTCTATCGAATAAAGTAAAAAAATACCGAGGGTGCCATTTAAAAATCCAAAATTGTAGTTATTTCCAGTGAAACAGGAAATAACAGTCATATACCAAATCTCGTTTTTTTTATCTGAAAAAATAAAAAAGTTATAGGGGTGAGCCACTTTTTGGAAACACCCGGTACAACTAAGTCGACTTAGATTAAATAACTATTATTTTTCTAGATACATCCGTGGGTTAACTACGAACAAATTCTTCAAAAGTGCTATGTAGGAAAGCTGGTAGCTATCGATCCCAATGTTGATACAGAAGCACTGTTTTTTGGAGAAAAACCTTCTAGCACTAAAGTGGAAGTGTCTTCCCCTAAAACACCCGATTCTCAAGGTAATCATTGATTTTTTTGTCATTGATATCGTTTCCCCTCTCACGGATACCCCGTACCTACAGAACGGACAGACGTACTGTACACCCACTTTTTTGTTTATTTATTTTTATTTCTATTTGAATTTGTTGCTACAGTGATCTTGTTATATATTTTATTTAAAATAGTCCAGTAACTTTTGAAAATAACCGAGTTAAAATAATGCTTACATTTTGAGAACCGCTGATATCAACCGGCAGTCAGCTGACTCTCAACTTTTTGGACGTCCTGTGTTGCCACATCGACAAAAAAGTCTACACCTAACTTGCTTGAAAATACTTTGTAATTGTGACAATTTAATCTGTAATAATTTTTAAGATTTATATTTTTCAAGTTTAGTTAAAAATATGTCTAAGAATGTATTAGTATATGGTAAAAAAATAAGTTCTTTTTCAAACGTCACAAAAGTATTAATTTTTGCGACGTGATTGACAATATAAAAATGTCATTTTAACGCCTAGGCATAAAAGTAAAGCACTTTTGCGCCTAAGCACAAAAGTACGAAAATATACTATTAAACTGACATGAAGTGTCAAATTCAACGAGTGTAACCATAGTTTCTCGATATATAATTACATAAAAGGTATTACATTTAATTTTTTTATATTATTTGGAATGTTTGAAATTGTTTAAAAAATTATTTGGGGCGTTTGAAAAAATCGCATGTTTTTGAAAAAAGTCGCAAAAGTGTCATTTTTATTCTTCATTCTTCTAGTATTATTAATAATGCAACTGGTATAATTAAAATTCATTTTTGTAATGTATTTAATACAAAATTAAAATTACTTTGAATTTATAAACACACTAATATGTAGAATCTGGTAACGTATGAGGTGGCAACATTGCAAGGCTTCGAAACACCGTCAAGAAACATTAGGGTAATGAACCTGCAGCTCTAAAAAGTTTTTTAAAATTTCCCGGAAAATGTCAAGAAAAATTAAAAATTTCGTACAATTTTTTTAACAAAAAAAAAACTTATGAGTATTTTTCTGGGGTCGACAAAATGTACTACCAATTAAAATATTTGGACTTATGTATGACACCTTGTGTCAAAAAGAGAGTTAAAAGATAATATAGGTATTATAACTTCTAGTTTCTCCTTTTTACATGAAACAATTTTTTTTTAATTTTTTGTAGTAGAGTCTCCTATCAAAGAAGATTCAGAGTTACCAAGTCATCCACTGCCAAGATTTGACTGGATACAGAAACTCGACTCAATAACAATTATTTTCTATACAAGATCTTTCTCAAACCCATTGGTTGAAGTACACAAAACTCCAACTTCTGGGACAGCTTTGCAGATTACTCTGACTTACGATGAGACGATATTCAGGAATGAAATGACGTTTTTCGATAGAGTTCATTGGCCTTGTGACGTGAGAATGACATTGGAAACTGGGAAAGTGGAGTTGACGTTCAGGTATACAGGGTATTTCATATAGAATGTAGAATGTTTGATAGTGACGTGTTCTTTAATGTTTTCTTAAAAACTTAACGTCTAAAAAGTTTTTTAAGCTGGAAGTTAGACCTTCTGGAGATATCAAAATATTTACTTTTTCATTTTTATTTTTAGAATTTTCACAAATTATACTTTCTAACACTTTTAGAATAGGGTGTTCCATTACAAAAAACATAACTTTGATGTGTAACTTTATTTGGGGACACCCTGTAGAACTCTACAAAATTTTAGAAAATACTTTAAATTGACTTGCATAAGCTCAGAAAATTTCACTTCAATACAAACTTTTGTTCTCCTTGCAAAAACCGCGTCGTATATGACGCGCCACCCTGTATAATTCGATTTCAATCAAAATTTCAATGATTAGAATATAAGCAGAATAGGTATAGCTTATGTATTAGATTTATTTATTTCGATAAATTTACTTAGAAAAAGAATTAAAAAATCAAAATATTAAGAAGGAAATAATTAAGAATTTACTAAAATTACTAAAATAAAAAATTAAAAGCAACGAAAAAAAATGGGTAAACATTTTAGTATTTTATCTATAAAACACAATACAGAAGATTTTACATTAATACATTCACAGTAATTGAATTCCGAGGTAAAAGTCTCTGGGCACTCCACTATTGTATCTTATAGTAATACATATTCCTTATTATACAGGGTTGTTCACCACATACGACACGGAGTATTGTAGCTAAACGATGAGATTTTTACAAATTGTAAGTTTTGGGTTCGATGAAGGACTATTAGAGGTACAATTTAAAAATAATTTTACAAGATACAGAGTGTCCCAAAGAAGTAAAAAATATCAAAGTTGTATTTTTTTAAATGGAACACCCTGTATATTATTACATTTTTAGTTTTTACGATTAAAATAAAGGTAAATTTGATTAAGGTTTATTATACTTAAACTTTACCGTTTTTGAAATATTTTCAATTTTGTGAAATTGCAGTAAGAATTTTAAGGCTTCATTTCTCCAAGGGTATCAAAGTTTTTAATACTAAATATTTACTGAAATTTATTTATTGATCAGTTATTGTGTTGGAACAATAAAAAATACTACCTTATACAGAGTGTCTAAAAATTTATTTTAAATATTTATTAGCTTTAAACGGCAATAACTTGTTTAATTTAAATGGAACACCCTGTATATTTTAGGAGAATCAGATGCAAAATTTAATTGTCTATCAAATTATATTATACCATTTTTTACCTATCTCTTTAAGTTTCCGTAGAAAATGCATTTTCTTGTAATTGAGAACTTATTTATCAATTTACCCATGGAATATTGACATTTTAGATTATTTTGAAAGATGTAATAAATTTTTAAAGAGTACAGATACTAATATTACCGATATAATTCGTTTATTTCATTAAAAAATAAAAAAAAACTGTTTAAATATTTGTTAAAGAGGACCAATTAATATGATTCCAGTATTCAAACTACATTAACTGACTGTTTGCGTTGATTAATAATAATTGCCCCAAATACTAAAAAACTGAGTTTTGTATGTGTATTAGACAGTGTGGTAAAAAGTAACACCTTAAAAATGATATTTCATTTTTTAATAAATGCTTATTTATAACAACAGAGACGTTCATTTTGATAACTTATTATTATATTATTATATTGATTTCTGACTCAAATCCACATTTATTTAGATTAATTTATTAACGAACACAATTAAGTATGAAATTAGTTATTATATGGGCGGAAATAATGGTGTTATATTTAATTAATGGTATATACTTTTATAAAGATTTAAATAGTTTTCTTTTTGCATACAAATGGGCTAGTAATATTATCGTTTTGCTGAAAACGATAATATTAATAGCCTGTACATTTTGTACATTTGTTGCTTTAAAAACAATCTAAAATGTCAATATTCCATGGGTATATTGATAAATGAGGTCTAAATTATAAGAAAATGCATTTTCTACAAAACCTTGAAGGGATAGGTAAAAAATGGTATAACACAATGATAGACAATTAAATTGTGCATCTGATTCTCCCAAAATATACAGGGCGTTCCATTTAAATTAAAGAAGTTATTGGGGTTTAAAGCTAGAAATTATTTAAAATCAATTTTTAGACACTCTGTATAAGGTAGTATTGTTTTTATTATTGTAACAGAATAACTGATCAATAAATAAACTTCAGTAAATATTTAGTATTAAATACTTTGATACCCTTGGAGAAATGAAGTCTTAAAATTTTTACTGCAATTTTACAAAATTGAAAATATCTCAAAAACGGTAAGGTTTAAGTATAATAAACCTTAATCAAATTTACCTTTATTTTAATCGTAGAAACTAAAAATGTAATAATATACAGGGTGTTCCATTTAAAAAAATACGACTTTGATATTTTTTACTTATTTGGGACACTCTGTATCTTGTAAAATTATTTTTAAATTGTACTTTTAATAGTCCTTCATTGAACCCAAAACTTAATAAAATTTTAGTAAAAATATAATCGTTTAGCTAAAATACTCCGTGTCGTATGTGGTGAACAACCCTGTATATTTTTATCATCACTGTCAAGAAAATAAAAAATTCAGGTCCATATTTCAAAAATAAAGTGGACCATTGTATCTCAAAAACAAAACGTCACTAAATCGTTCATTAAAAACTTCTTTTTTTCAGGAAATATGTTAGCGGAGTTTGGGAGAACTATGGTGTATTAAAACAGCAATCCAAACCAGCAAACAACAATAGCTCGGCCGGACAAATCAAATCTAAATATTTCATAATAAAGAAAATTCCTGTTAATTACAATACGTATTTGTTTATGTTAGATAAGCAAGATGAGAGTATAGTGGTTGTACCCGTTGGAAAGCATATTAGATTGTTTGGAACTATGAATGGTAAGTAGAAGATTTTTCTTTCACCCTGTATACACTTGCCAAATTTGAAAAATCATTATTCTCTTCTGTTTTCTTTCAGAGAATGAAATTTCCCGAAGTTACACCCCTGTGCCTGATAATTTGTTTGAAAAATTTGTTCCTCACGAACGAAAAAACCACAATGTTTGCTTGATGGTGAAACGGTATCCTGAAGGCAGAATCAGTCGGTACATCACTGGTAAATTTCTAAATATCTTTTTAAGGCTTATTTTCATATACTAGATTATACAGAAATACAGGGTGTGAAGCCCCACACAACATTTTGCAAGACAGCTAGATAAATATATTTATTATACAGGGTTGTTCACCACATACGACACGGAGTATTGTAGCTAAACGATTAGATTTTTACAAATTGTAAGTTTTGGGTTCGTTGAAGGACTATTAGAGCAACAATTTAAAAATATTTTTACAAGATACAGAGTGTCCCAAATAAATAAAAAATATTAAAGTTGTATTTTTTTAAATGGAACACCCTGTATATTATTACATTTTTAGTTTCTACGATTAAAATAAAGGTAAATTTGATTAAGGTTTATTATACTTAAACCTTACCGTTTTTGAAATATTTTCAATTTTGTGAAATTACAGTAAAAATTTCATTTCTCCAAAGGTATCAAAGTTTTTAATACTAAATATTTACTGAAGTTTATTTATTGATCAGTTATTGTGTTATAATAATAAAAAGTAATATACTACCTCATACAAAGTGTCTAAAAAATTATTTTAAATAATTTCTAGCTTTAAACGCCAATAACTTCTTTAATTTAAATGGAACACCCTGTATATTTTAGAAGAATCAGATGCACAATTCAATTGTCTATCAAATTGTATTATACCATTTTTTACCTATTCCTTCAAGTTTTCGGAGAAAATGCTTTTTCTTATAATTTAGACCTCATTTATCAATATACCCATGGAATATTGACATTTTAGGTTGTTTTTAAAGCAAAAAATGTACAAAATGTACAGCTTAGTAATATTATCGTTTTTAGCAAAACGATAATATTACTAGCCCATTTGTATGCAACAAGAAAATTATTTAAATCTTTATAAAAGAGTATACCATTAATTAAAAACAACACCATTATTTTCGCCCAAATAGTAATTCATTACATACTTAATTGTGTTCGTTAATAAATTATTCTTAATAATAATAAGTTATGAAAATGAACGTCTCTGTTATAAATAAGCATTTGTCAAAAAATTAAATATCATTTTTAAGGTGTTACTTTTTACCACACTATCTAATACACATACAAAACTCAGTTTTTTAGTATTTGGGGTAATTATTAATCAACGCAAACAATCAATTAATGTAGTTTGAATACTGGAATCATATTAATTGGTCCTCTTTAACAAATATTTAAACATTTTTTTTTATTTTTTAATGAAATAAACGAATTATATGGACAATATTAGTATCAGTACTCTCTAAAAATTTGGTACATCTTTAAAAATAATCTAAAATGTCAGTATTCCATGGGTATATTGTTAAATAATTTCTAAATTATAAGAAAATGCATTTTCTACGGAAACTTGAAGAGATAGGTAAAAAATGGCATACTACAATTTGATAGACAATTAAATGTTGCATCTGATTCTCATAAAATATACAGGGTGTTCCATTTAAATTCAACAAGTTATTGCCATTTAAAGTTAATAATTATTTAAAATAAATTTCTAGACACTCTGTATAAATATTTCACAAAATTAAAAATATTTCAAAAACGGTAAGGTTTAAGTGTAATAAACCTAAATCAAATTTACCTTTATTTTAATCGTAGAAACTAAAAATGTGATAATATACAGGGTGTTACATTTAAAAAAATACAACTTTGATATTTTTTATTTATTTGGTACACTCTGTATCTTAAATATTAATATCTCTAATATTTTTAAACTGTAGCTCTAATAGTCCTTCAACAAACCCAAAACTTACAATTTGTAAAAATATTATCGTTTAGCTACAATACTCCGTGTCGTATGTGGTGAGCAACCCTGTATACATTCATACCCGTTATTTTCAAAATGATTTTTAAAATGTCTTTTTAGATAAGGAAGTTGGTGACTCTTTTGTGATCTCTAAACCTTTTGGTGGGATGGACTTGAAGGTTATAGAAAAAAGGGACACCTTTATAATGTTAGCTGGCGGAACTGGTATAACTCCCATGCTGGGCCTACTTATGTTTTTGCTGGAACGAAAAATAAAGAAATGGTTAGTAGAAAATGCTAAAATTTATCAGCAATTTTTAAATTAACACAGCCAACAAATACAAAAGAATGGCTTATTTTTTATTTCTTTTACTGTAGTATTTCATTTAATATGTTTAACAATTTTGATTGTTATAGTTTGTAAAATGATATATTTATATAGTTTTTTTCTTTATTTTTAGCCAATTTGTAAGACTATTATTTTATAACAGAACAGAAAAGGACATATTGTTTAGAGCTCAACTAGAAGAACTCTCAAAGAAAGATAGAAGGTAAACTTTAATTTTCGTAAAGTTGAGTAAAAAATACTAGGCAAAAAATATCGAGTAAATTTTACTCGATTGTCGAGTAAATGTCGAGAATAAATTACTCGAGTATTAGTAGTATTATTCTAGTAGTATTTTAGAGTGAAATCTAATAAAAAGATAACATAATTTACTCGATTACTATGCCTTAGAGTGCCTTCTTATGCCTTAAAATTACATGATATTTTTACTCGATTATCGAGTAAAATTTCAAACAATTTACTCGCGTCTTAATGTAGTCCATTAAAATATACTAAGTAAAACATACCTAGTAAATTTTACTCGATTGTCGAGTAATTTTGAGAATAATTCACTGGAATATTAGTGGTATTCTAGAGTAAAATTAAGGAGATCCTAGTAAAAAATCTAGTAAATTTTACGAAGGTTACATTTACTCGATTATTCGGAGCTAAAAATCTAATAAAATATATCGAGTAACTCCGAGAATTACAAGATATTTTTACTCGATTATCGAGTAAATTTTCAAACAATTTACTCGCGCCTTAATAGAGTCTATTAAGAAATATACTAAGTAATACATATCGATTAAATTTTGAGAATTCTTTACTCATATATTAGTGGTATTCTAGTGTAAAATTAAGGACATCCTAGTAAAAAATCCAGTAAATTTTACGAAGGTAACATTTACTCGATTACTCGGAGCTAAAAATCTAGTAAAATATATCGAGTAACTCCGAGAATTACAAGATATTTTTACTCGACTATCGAGAAAATTTTCAAACAATTTACTCTCAACTTAATATAGTGCATTAAGAAATATACCAAGTAAAACATATCGAGTAAATTTTGAGAATTATTTACTCGAATATTAGTTGTATTCTAGAGTAAAATTAAGGACATCCTAGTAAAAAATCGAGTAAATTTTATGAAGGTAACTTTTACTCGAATACTCGGAGCTAAAAATTTAGTAAAATATATCGAGTAACTCCGAGAATTACAAGATATTTTTACTCGATTATCGAGTAAATTTTCAAACAATTTACTCGCAACTTAATATAGTGCATTAATAAATATACCAAGTAAAACATATCGAGTAAATTTTGAGAATTATTTACTCGAATATTATTGGTATTTTTGAGTAAAATTAAGGACATCCTAGTAAAAAATCGAGTAAATTTTATGAAGGTAAGATTTACTCGAATACTCGGAGCAAAAAATCTAGTAAAATATATCGAGTAACTCCGAGAATTACAAGACATTTTTACTCGATTATCGAGTAAACCTTCAAACAGTTTACTCGCGTCTTAATATAGTCCATTAAGAAGGCTACTAAATGAAACATATCGAGTAACTTTTGAGAATTATTTACTCGAATATTAGTAGTATTCTAGAGTAAAATTAAGGACATACTAGTAAAAAATCGAGTAAATTTTACGAAGGTAACATTTACTCGATTACTGGGAGCTAAAAATCTAGTAAAATATATCGAGTAACTCCAAGAATTACAAGATATTTTTACTCGACTATCGAGAAAATTTTCAAACAATTTACTCGCGTCTTAATATAGTCCATTAAGAAATATACTAAGTAAAATATATCGAGTAAATTTTGAGAATTATTTACTCGAATATTAGTTGTATTCTAGAGTAAAATTAAGGATATCCTAGTAAAAAATCGAGTAAATTTTACGAAGGTAACATTTACTCGATTACTCAGAGCTAAAAATCTAGTAAAATATATCGAGTAACTCCGAGAATTGCAAGATATTTTTACTCGATTATCGAGTAAATTTTCAAACAATTTACTCGCTTCTTAATATAGTCCATTAAGAAATATACTAAGTAAAACATATCGAGTAAATTTTGAGCAGTATATTAGCAGTATTCTAGAGTAAAATTAAGACATCCTAGTAATAAATCGAGTAAATTTTACGAAGGTAAGATTTACTCGATTACTCGTAGCTAAAAATCTAGTAAAATATATCGAGTAACTCCGAGAATTACAAGATATTTTTACTCGATTATCGAGTAAATTTTCAAACAATTTACTCGCGTCTTAATGTAGTCCATTAAAATATACTAAGTAAAACATATCGAGTAAATTTTACTCGATTGTCGAGTAAATTTTGAGAGTTATTTACTCGAATATTATTGGTTGCGTAATATTATAATATTGTGTATGTAATAATTATTTTTGAGTAAAATTAATGACATCTTAGTAAAAAATCGAGTAAATTTTACGACGGTAACATTTACTCGATTATTCAGAGCTAAAAATCTAAGTAAAATAATATATCGAGTAACTCCGAAAATTACAAGATATTTTTACTCGATTATCCAGTAAATTTTCAAACAATTTACTCGCCTGTTAATATAGTCCAGTAAAAATATACTAAGTAAAACATATCGAGGAAATTTTACTCGATTGTCGAGTAAATTTTGAGAATTATTTACTCGAATATTATTGGTATTTTTGAGTAAAATTAAGGACATCCTAGTAAAAAATCGAGTAAGTTTTACGAAGGTAATATTTACTCGATTATTCAGAGCTAAAAATCTGAGTAAAATATATCGAGTAACTCCGAAAATACAAGATATTTTTACTGGATTATCGGGTAAATTTTCAAACAATTTACTCGCCTGTTAATATAGTCCACTATAAATATACTAAGTAAATCATATCGAGTAAATTTTACTCGATTGTCGAGTAAATTTTGTGAATTATTTACTCGAATATTATTGATGTTTTCGAGTAAAATTAAGGACATCCTAGTAAAAAATCGAGTAAATTTTAGGAGGGCAACATTTACTCGATTACTTGGAACAATTTAGTCTTGTGTTAATATTTTTAGAATAAAATAAAAAAAAAATCCTTGTAAAAATTCAAGTAAATTTTACGCAGGTTACATTTACACGATATTTTTACTCGATATATTGTGATTTTATTGCGGAGTAAAAAAACGAGTAAGGCAGAATTTAATAATGTGTCAACGAAGTTTACTCGATTTTTACTTTATATCACTCCAAAAACATTATTTTTTACTTTTTTTTCTTTTAACAAAATTTCTACATGTAATCTATAAATATATTGTACTGAAAAAAATATGTTTAATTCAATTTTTAACATTTTTTTGTAGATTTAAGGTTACCAATGTCTTATCTTCGGCTGATAACACGTGGGATGGTAAAAAGGGTCACATAAATTCCGAATTAATCCAGGATGCCATACAGGAACATCTCCAAGACACTGGATACACGATAAGGGTAAACACTTTCTTGTAATTCCATATCACACCTATTTTTAAAACACTATTTGAAAGGTTGAATCAGAAAAAATAATAATATATAGGGTGCGTCATTTAAAAAAAGTGATTTTTTTTTAAATAAATTATTCGAAATTTTATAAATTTATTTTGAACGCCCTGTAGCATCTAGCTCAAATATCTTTACATAATATTCCTCTGCTAAATTTGAGTACTTTCTATAATAATATCATCCATTTTTTTAGGACATATTCACTTTTATTTGTGGACCTAGCGAATTCAACCAACTCGCTGTAAAATGTTTGGAAGAAATTTCAATCCCTTTAGAACAAATACATTTATTTGATGGATAGCACTGCATTTGTATTGTAATTTGTAATATATTTATTAAAACAATCAGATATAAATACAAAATACTTTTCAACAATATTATTTTTTAATAGCAACCCATATGGAATACCATTTAGTTTTTGTGTTATAAAGAAAGGTATTATTGTAAATCAGAAAATGTTATTCTTTGTTGTTATTAGTAATACAGTTACATATAATATATATATACTTTTTACGTTTGTATTTATTTTTGTTAATTTGTTTTCTTATTTTTTTTAAGTATTTTGTACAGATATTGTGATGAATTTAACCATAGAATTGACCAAATATATACCTGTATACAGGGTTGTTCACCACATACGACACGGAGTATTGTAGCTAAACGATGAGATTTTTACAAATTGTAAGTTTTGGGTTCGATGAAGGGCTATTAGAGGTACAATTTAAAAATAATTTTACAAGATACAGAGTGTCCCAAATAAGTAAAAAATATCAAAGTTGTATTTTTTTAAATGGAACACCCTGTATATTATTACATTTTTAGTTTCTACGATTAAAATAAAGGTAAATTTGATTAAGGTTTATTATACTTAAACCTTACCGTTTTTGAAATATTTTCAATTTTGTGAAATTGCAGTATAAATTTTAAGGCTTCATTTCTCCGAGGGTATCAAAGTTTTTAATACTAAATATTTACTGAAGTTTATTTATTGATCAGTTATTGTGTTGGAATAATAAAAATAATACTACCTTATACAGAGTGTCTAAATATTTATTTAAAATAATTATTAGTTTTAAACGACAATAACTTGTTTAATTTAAATGGAACACCCTGTATATTTTATAAGAATCAGATGCACAATTTAATTGTCTATCAAATTGTATTATACCATTTTTTACTTATTTCTTCAAGGTTCCGTAGAAAATGTATTTTCTTGTAATTTAGAACTCATTTATCAATATACCCATGGAATACTGACATTTTAGATTATTTTTAAAGATGTACCAAATTTTTAAAGAGTACAGATACTAATATTGTCGATATAGTTTGTTTATTTCATTAAAAAATAAAAAAAAAAACTGTTTAAATATTTGTTAAAGAGGACCAATTAATATGATTACAGTATTCAAACTACATTAACTGACTGTTTGCGTTGATTAATAATAATTGCTCCAAATACTAAAAAACTGAATTTTGTATGGGTATTAGACAGTGTGATAAAAAGTAACACCTTAAAAATGATATTTCATTTTTTAATAAATGCGTATTTATAACCACAGAGACTTTAATTTTGATAACTTATTATTATATTTATTTCTGACTCAAATCCACATTTATTTAGAATAATTTATTAACGAACACACAATTGAGTATGTAGGTAATTAATTAGTATATGGGCGGAAATAATGGTGTTATATTTAATTAATGGTATACTCTTTTATAAAGATTTAAATAGTTTTCTTTTTGCAGACAACGCAGACGTTTTGCTAAAAACGATAATATTACTAGCCTGTACATTTTGTACATTTGTTGCTTTAAAAACAATCTAAAATGTCAATATTCCATGGGTATATTGATAAATGAGGTATAAATTATAAGAAAATGCATTTTCTACGAAAACTTGAAGGAATAGGTAAAAAATGGTATAATAGAATAATTTGATAGACAATTAAATTGTGCATCTGATTCTCCTAAAATATACAGGGCGTTCCATTTAAATTAAACAAGTTATTGCCGTTTGAAGCTAATAATTATTTAAAATAAATTTTTAGACACTCTGTATAAGGTAGTATTATTTTTATTATTGCAACACAATAACTGATCAGTAAATAAACTTCAGTAAATGTTTAGTATTAAAAACTTTGATACCCTTGGAGAAATGAAGCCTTAAAATTTTTACTGCAATTTCACAAAATTGAAAATATTTCAAAAACGGTAAGGTTTAAGTATAATAAACCTTAATCAAAGTTACCTTTATTTTAATCGTAGAAACTAAAAATGTAATAATATACAGGGTATTCCATTTAAAAAAATACAACTTTGATATTTTTTACTTATTTGGGACACTCTGTATCTTGTAAAATTATTTTTAAATTGTACCTCTAATAGCCCTTCATCGAACCCAAAACTTACAATTTGTAAAAATCTCATCGTTTAGCTACAATACTCTGTGTCGTATGTGGTGAACAACCCTATATAAAAAAAACGAAAAGCAAATAAAAACCTAATACCTGATATGTATTTACTATACCGAATAATGAGATGAAAACTCCGTCACAGTAGGCATAGAGTATTTCTTATAGAGGCTATTATTATTTTACAATCAGGATCTGCCACTGGTGTATCCTACAGGGTGTCCCATATAAGATGGATACAAGCCAATATCTTGGTTGTTTGTTGAGCGATCTTTTTCATTTTTGGCAGGAAGCTGTATGGCTATAAGACGTACGTTTTGCCCAGGGTAAGAAATGCGATACCTCATAGACGTACGTTTTAATGGGGTTCGGTGTTTTTCGAGTCAAGAGTAAACTACCATTAGGACAGTATTTATTTCAAATCTGGTAAATTATATTGAATCCTCCTTACCTAAGATACTTAAGTTCTAATTGTGATAAATATTGATACAGGGTGCGTTAATAAAGTAAGACATTTTTATTTTTGTTATTATTTTTTTAAGAACTTACGACGCCACTGGATAAACAACACGTTTATTATCAATAATCAATTATAACCAATTATCAATTAATAATATCGATTTAAGTTTTCAGATAGCTTCCATAATAATTAAGATACACTACTAAAAAAAACTAAATATTTTCAATTTATTTTGTTTACTTAAAAAGATTGTTTTTTAAGTTGCTAATACAAATGAATAAAATGAGTTACAAAATAATTTAAATTTTTATTTGTTTTATTGAGGAAAAACAATCACCTATTAACTTTGAAAAATATGATCTGAACAAAGATTTATAAAACTATAACGAACTAAAAGTCGACATCTTCGACCAAACCACCATAAAAAAAACGATTATTAATTGATAATTGGTTAATGATAATAAACTAGTTGTTTATCCAGTGGCGTCGTAAGTATGTACTTAAAAAAAATAACAATAAAAATAAAAATGTCTTATTTTAATGACACACCCTGTAAGGAGGATTCAATATAAATTTATCAAGATATTGGCTGGTATCCATCCTAAGTGGGACACCCGGTATATAACTTCAGCGACAGACATAGTAAATCTCAATCTAAAATGTAGTATGCCGCCTAGTATGACGCTGTTTTTATTATGTGAATTGTTTATATTGTATACTATTTAAAAAAAATACAGACAATTTAATACTACTTGTAATAATTTATTCTCAACTGTAAGAGCAAAGTTGTATGTATATTACTATGAAAAAGCTGCTATTCTAAACTTGTAGTTATAACTTCTTAGATGAAATCTTTAAAGAAAATATAAAAATATTCGATTATTTTAAAAATTATTATGTCAAAAAAAACAGAATTATTTTTAATGTAACCCTGATTTTTGTAACATAAGTATAACTGATATAATAAAGATTTAATATATTTTGTTTTAATTTTTGGAGTTTTAATTTAAAAAAAAACGGCGTCAGTGATGGCTTTGAAATGAAGATCGCTGTCATTGTGTAAAATTGTATGGGGAATGTCGTCGGATCGTCATTTTCAAGCCAACTGGACGCCGTTTTTAGTAGTGAGATTGTTTTAGTTTAATAAAATCATGTACAAAGCCAAGAAACAAATGGAATTGCTTATTATGAGGTTTTTTCTCGAATATATTGCATTGAATTAGTATTTATAAAAATAGAATTCCCTGTATTGGATAACAATATTTATTAAACAATAAAATTACTATTTTATTATAATAATTTATTTTTCTACCATGGAGATACGAAATAAAAAATATATATAAAAATAGTGAAATACTATTCTTTTATATGAGGCGTCATAGTATTCATTTAGAAAACACATTTTTATTAGTTCTGTATTAATTTTCTCTGAAAAAATATCATTTTTGGCAGCTTCTTGCTTTTTTCTCTGTTTATTTTTTATTATTTTATTTTATAATTATATTTAAACAAAGTGTATAGATCTGGAAAGGCATATTGTCTCTGGACTTGAGTAACAGTAAGATTCTAGAGAGTCTATGAGTTTTTAATTTTTAGTTAAAGACACAATATCTTCATAATATAACAACATAGGTGGTAGATTAAATTTACAAGGAAGAAAAATAAAAACACTAAATCACCACAATACACCAAAACACTTTTACTTTTACACTGGACGCGTTTCGCTAACCATGTTAGCATCATCAGCAGATGATTATAAACTAAAGTACAATCTACAAGTTGAGCGTTTATATACTCGCTCAGTGGGCACCGAATGGGCGTGGCAAAATCTAGCCAACCGAGTCAGAGCCCACTGAGCGTAACAGTTAGATTTCCGCTACTAGAGTAGTAGGAACAAAAAACTTGAAGGAATTGGACCGTTGTCTCTGTTCATACTATCTTTACATTTATTAATTCTGATGCTTTATTATGCATCTAATTGCCTGTAATTTGAGACTTGTTTAATTAATTTGAAATTATTAAGATCTATACAATGTTCTTTATCAACAATATGTTCGGCAACGCAAGATTTATCCGGTCTACCATATCTTATCTGAGCTAAATGTTCTTTAAATCTAGTTAATATTGATCTTCTAGTTTGCCCAACATATTTCTGGTTACAATATTTACAAGAAATTTCATAAATACCCGACCTTTCCAGTGGAGGTGTTTTATCTTGTGGATTACCTAATAATTGTTGTAATTTATTATTAGCACTATACACAAGTTTATAATTGACATTCTTAAAAATTCCTTTTAGACCACGGGATAACTCTCTATCAAACGGTATCGAAAAATATTTAGACGTATCTTTCTCCACTTGAAAAGTTGAATTTTCAGAAATCATTAGGAAGGTACAGCAATGGGTAATCCATTGTCTCCATTTTTGGCTAATTTATTCATGAGCTGGCTTGAAGTGGAGGCTAAGAATCAGTTTGAGTATTTTCCAAGAGTATGGTTTAGGTATGTGGATGATATTTTTGCTGTTTCTGACACACATTCAGACACCATAGATAATTTTATTTCTAAGTTAAATAATCGTTTTCCTTCCATTAAATTTACGCATGAAATTGAGAACAACGACAGATTACCATTTCTAGATGTATTAGTTATTAAAAATATTAATAACTGCCTGGAATTTGATATCTATAGGAAAAATACGACCACACGCAGATATATTCCTAATGAATCACATCATAGTGTTGAACATAAAATGGCTAGTTTAAATTTCTTAGTTCATAGATTACTTAGTTTCCCACTTTCCAACGAAAGATATGAAATAGAAAGAGATTACATTAGGAATGTAGCTGAGTGTAATGGATATTCTCCTTCAATAGTTGATAAATTAATTAGAAAACGTAGGTATAGCTTAATGATTTCTGAAAATTCGACTTTTCAAGTGGAGAAAGATACGTCTAAATATTTTTTTATACCGTTTGATAGAGAGTTATCCCGTGGTCTAAAAGGAATTTTTAAGAATGTCAATTATAAACTTGTGTATAGTGCTAATAATAAATTACAACAATTATTAGGTAATCCAAAAGATAAAACACCTTCACTGGAAAGGTCGGGTATTTATGAAATTTCTTGTAAAGATTGTAATCAGAAATATGTTGGGCAAACTAGAAGATCAATATTAACTAGATTTAAAGAACATTTAACTCAGATAAGATATGGTAGACCGGATAAATCTTGCGTTGCCGAACATATTGTTGATATAGAACATTGTATAGATCTTAATAATTTAAAATTAAACAAGTCTCAAATTACAGGCAATTAGATGCATATGAAAGCATCAGAATTAATAAATGTAAAGATAGTATGAACAGAGTCAACGGTCCAATTCCTTCAAGTTCTTTGTTCCTACTACTCTAGTGGCGGAAATCTAACTGTTACGCTCAGTTGGCTCTGACTCGGTGCTAGATTTTTGCCACGCCCACTCGGTGCCCACCGAGCGAGTATATAAACGCTCAACTTGTAGATTGTACTTTAGTTTATAATCATCTGCTGATGATGCTAACATGGTTAGCGAAACGCGCGTCCAGTGTAAAAGTAAAAGTGTTTTGGTGTATTGTGGTGATTTAGTGTTTTTATTTTGCTGTGTAACACCAAAGGTTCCAACCCTCAACTGTAATAAGGAAGAAAACCCAGAAAACATCCGGTGGTTTTTTTTTGCAAGCGAAAATAAATATATTTTTTTAAATTTTCAAAGTAAAATATCTTGGTTATTTTGGACTTATTTGAAAAACGGTAAAGAGGAAATATGTTTCTTTTATCGGGATCTTTACCAGCCCTCAAAATATTCGCACTTATTGAAGACTCACCCTGTATAGAATAGAATTAAATTATTCACTCTGATATACCTCTATAGATTAATTACTTTTTCAAATGCACTTTGGAAAACACAACTATAATATCTAACCACAGTACCCCCCCCTGACGCTTGACGAGATACGAGAATTGAAATAGTAATTGACTATGAAAGGATTTTTTTTAATTAATATCCGACATATAAGAACACTTTGTATGCTATTAATTATGTGTTGATTTATCGTTTATAATATGTTCGACCTAATTAAAAAAGCACACAAACTGTTCTGGTAAGAACATTTTAGTTATCTTAACTCTAATCAATATCCGCCAACTATATTGAAATAAATGTTGATGCTGTTATTGATAGGTTTTCAAACAGCGTACTAGAAAACTTGATTTTGTTTTGTAAACTACAAAACAAAATCAAGTTTAGGTATTTTGAACTTCTAGTTCAGATATTTTAGTTTTTTGATAGTTTAGATTTTTTTATTTATAGTTTATAGAAAATTAACTAATAAACGTCGTTGTTTCATTTTTGCTGTATACTATTTACTAAATCTATATTTTAATTTTTCGTGTTACTATAATTTTATATCTTTTTGAAGACAAAAAAATCGCCGTCGTTTTAATTCGACAAAAAAATTCCGACGGTGATTTTTTTTGCGACTCAATCATAGTACCACCCCCATAGCATACCCCTATCTACACCCCTGGTTCAAAATACCTAATTGTTATTATTATTTTCTAGTTTTCAGTGCACATAAGATAAAACCGTTTAACTTAAAAGTTTTTTTACCGATTTTTTATTTTCTAGTTTTTAGTATTTAACGGAAATGCCTACCGAATATTCCTCATTCTATTTAATTCATTTAATGCATCATTATTACATGGTTTTTTACCTGATAATTTATTACAATCTAATTCCTCAATACATAGCCCTTCCAGAGACTTGACTCGACTTAGAGTCACGTATGCTTGCCCTTCCTCAAACAATTTTGAGCCCAAATACACTACTGCATGGTCGACTGTGCTGCCCTGCATTTTATGGACGGTGCCCATGACAAAATTAAGGGGTAACATCCTTCTTTCAGCCGTACCATAATTGAATTTTGCTGGAAACTGTATGGCTTTCGGGTGTATAACGTGTATGCCGTCTCTGCCAAAGTCAATCCAAACTGATGGTACATCTGTTTCTTACATTTGGGTTCGACGGAACTGAGGCCAAACAATTTCTGTAATGTGGCCTATAGCACCATTTACCAATCCTTTTGTAACGTCAATGTTGGACCGCAACATTTTCACAAATTCATCACCTATATTTTTTTTATCTGTCCTTCTAACGTCACACAATCTTGGACAAAACTGTTCTGGACACGACTACTCATGCCTTCACCTAATACGCCATTTTGTAACGACGTCCATCTTGGATTTTAAATTTTGTCATAATCACAGTATTCTACTAGTGTAGCCCTTTCATTTGATACCCATATTGAGGGGGTTGTGGAAAAATATGAAATCCGCCATTTTGTACCGGCGGCCATCTTAGATTTACAATGTTATTGATATTACTATATTGTATTGTCATCGGAACTAAAGGTGTGTACCAAATTTCAGATCAATCTGACAACAGGAAGGTACTTAAATTTCAATTTCTAATTTTGATCCAAATAAACAAACAAATAATAAATACCGTACGGGTCGAGCTAAATAAAACCGTTTAAAAATCGTCAATTTAAAGAATTATATGTTTTTTTACACCTATTTTCATGATTTAATTACTACTTTAATTATTGGTAAACTTAGTTTTGTCATAAACTTTTGTATGTGGCTTATTATACAGGGCTAATCGAGGGGTTGTTTTTTACAATAACTTTAAAACACCCTGTACAATAATTTTGTGAGTAAATTTTCCTAAAACATTATTTTTTGGTCAGATCATCAACTCATACCTTGGTTAATTTTTAACAGCCAAGTGAACTTACCACCAACTTTTAATGAAAAAAATTTGCTGGCATTTAACTATACAATTTCTCATATAAAATGACAGCGATCTTCATTTCCCAGCCAACTCTGACACTGTTTTTTTTTCTCGAACGCATGATATATCTTTTTACCTTTATTATTTATACTGAGTGTATTACTTATAGCATCCATAGACAGAGAATGTAGTCCAGGAACAGAAAAGCAAGAAGACTGCAATCAGTGTTCCTGTACAGATACAGGAGTATGGGCTTGTACAGAGAAATTCTGTCTAAGTAAACGAGAAGGTAATAACACATTTTTTTTGAAAAAATAAATCTTTAAATTTATTAATTTTTTTTTTATATTTTTTAGCTGATGTGATACCAGATCATGGACACAGTCTCACTCATAAAATTTGATGAAATTAAATGGTTTTAAATTCTTTATTGTTTCTTATTTATTTATAGTATACCTGAATATAGCTGGTCACTAGTGTTTAAAAAAACTCATTGATTGAGCCTAGTAAAAATTAAAATTTAAAATACAGTATGTCTAGTATGACGTTGTTTTTATTATGTCAGTTTTTTAAGTTGAATAATATTAAGAAAATGCAGATAATTTAATACTATTTGTAACAGTTTATTTTCAACTCTAGTAGGTACACAGTTTTTAAAATTAGTATCGATATAAAATGGCTTTCCCAGTATTGCGAAACTATATTTAATATTTATTAAAACAATAAAATTCTTTTTTTTTATTATATTGTTTTATTGTTCTACCATGGAGCTGTGAGAATGATCAAGCTAAAAAAGTTACAATGTCATCATAGTTTTTTAAAACTAAATTGAATAAAATGAAGACAGTTTTTTGGATTTTTGCTCTGTTAGTTCTTGTTAACTTTTCATTTTCTGGTAAGTATTTTTTTAACGTTTATTTAAGCTTTTTTTTAACGATAAAGTAGGTAGATATTATTTGACGCAATGGTGTAATTGTAACAGTCCTGATTGAACTCATTTATACAGAGTGTCTCTTAAATAAGTGCCAGTATTTTATTTCGATGATGCTTTTTTGAAAAAAAAATTAAAAGAACTTTTTAGTGGCTCAAGTTCATTATTCTAAAATTGTTTATAAGTTCACTGTAATTTTAATTTTCCACATAATAAATTGCGAAAATTAATTTTAAGTGGCTTTACTAACGATTCTAGAAAATGCACTGTACTTATTTTTTTAACACAGAATAATATATTTTTACAGATATTTTCAACATAACTGAAAGAATATACACACACCGGAAAAGTCTAGGGATATTACAATGTTATCCAGCCATGGTCAGTAATTTTATTATTTGCATTTCTGATATAATAAAATTAAAATAAACAAATAGTTTACAGGACGTATTGGAAATAAAAATGAGGAATTTACTGAATTTTTCAAATTTACCTTGATTTTTATTGAACTCAAAAAAATACACACATTTTTTTTTATTCTAAACTGTGAGTTAAAAAAAGATAAAACCAATTTTACTTAATAAAGGGTATGGCCTCCTCTACTGTTCATTACAGCCCTACATCGTCTCTCCATGCTCCTGATCAGGTTGTCGATCTCTTCTTGAGGTACAGCCTGCCACGCTGCATTCAGAGCCCGAACTAGATCCCTACGAGTTTCACGAGGCATACTCATTCTCAAAATTCTTCTTTGGACCGCGTCCCATACGTGCTGGATGGGGTTGAGGTCAGGAGATTGTGCCGGCCAGGGTAAGATGTTTAATTGATGAGCATTGATAAACTCACTTACCACTCTGGCTGTATGAGGCCGTGCATTGTCATGCATGAGAATGAAGTTTCTCCCAAAATCATTGGCATATGGTAACAAGACAGGCTCAAGAATTAAATCACGATATGTGATTCCTGTTAGAAACCTTTCAAGAAAAACTCTTGATAAGGGTGCACTTCCTGAACATGATCCAACCGAATAAGATTTCCCGGTTCTCTCCATACCCTAAGCCTTCTCGAATCCGGATGAATTCCAAAGCGTGACTCATCCGTGAAGAGAACATTGGCCCATTGTTCATTCGACCACTGAACATGATCTTGAGCCCACAAATATCGTACCTCTCGATTTCCTCTCGTTAAGGGTTGAGCTCTCCAGGGGCGTCTGCCTCTTAAGTTGACCTCTCTTAATCTATTGCGAACAGTGTCAGGACTAACGGTTACATTATGTGTTTCCTGGAGAATTAAACTAAGCTCTGGTGCTGTAAAAGTCGGTCGGCGTCGAGCATTTAATTGTAAAAAATGATCTTGCTGAGGGGTAGTAATGCGATGTCGCCCTGTGTGCCTTTCAGTAACATCACCACTTTCACGGTAGCGTGCACTTAATCGCGATATTACACATTGCGTTGTATTTAATGCTCTAGCTACGTCGATTTGGCGCATTCCAGCTTCAAACATACCCATGGCCCTTAGCATTTCGTCTCTGTTAAGATGTCTACGCTCCATAATGCCGTTTAATACTAAACAGAGTTATTTGAATGAATTCTGGCCAGTTATCACAAAAACATAGCCAGTACAGGTTAAATTCGAACAATTGATGCTAGGTGCTTTTTATACATTTGACAAAAAATGTACAAACACTTCTGCAAATATCCCAAATTTAGAAATAACTAGTGTGACTACTTCGTTTCAATCGAAGTAGAAAGAATCGGCCTACAAATATGTGGTTGTTTATTCATAACATTTATTTTTAACTTTAATAAAATGATATCCCTAGATTTTTCCGGTGTGTGTATATCATTAAACTTAATGCAAATTTTTTAATCGTCATATTACGAAGTACTTTGAGCCAGGTTAAGTGCATACTTTTTTGTTCATGTGGCAACATAGGGCCTGGAATAAGCTGATAGCTGCTTTCGTCAGCTGGTTGATGCCGGTTCTCAAAATCTAAGCACAATATTTTAAAAAATTTAGAGTAAAATAATTCAAAAAAGTTATTTACAATTTACTTTAAAAAACGTCAAATAAAAAATATGTTTTATTTGTTCAGATCTGCCACCCCCTTAAAATACTTGCACCTCTTTAAGACACCCCTGTATTTATAATATTAGACTTATTTTGTAGTGGACCTACAAAGGAAATGTAGACCAAAAACTAAGAAGAAGATCGATTGTAATACGTGTGTTTGTACAAAGTTCGGGTGGTTTTGTACAGAACATCCATGCAATGGATCAAAACGTAATATTGACATTTTTTTATCTAAACGAATACATATATAAATTTAACTAAATATGTTTTTTTTTGTTTTGAAGCTATGATGAGACAATGTGCCATCTCTCATGGAGAGATTCCTCACGTAAATAAAAAATCGGTAAAAAACGTTTAAGTTAAACGGTTTTATCTTATGTGCACTGAAAACTAGAAAATAATAATAACAATTAGGTATTTTGAACTTCTAGTTCAGAAATATTTTAGTACTAGGCCCATTAACTATTGCTGTAATACTTTCTTCTATACTAAGTGTGGATTGCATCGACTTACTATAATCGTAACTGGAGATTTTGACAATCAATAACCAGCCGTGGCGGCTTCAGCAGCGAACGCCGATAGGTAGGATTTCAGAGGGGCCCCACGTTTTTATTTTAGTCTAATATGCCTAAAAGCTATTCTGCCTAGTACTAAAATATTTCTGAACTAGAAGTTCAAAATACCTAATTGTTATTATTATTTTCTAGTTTTCAGTGCACATAAGATAAAACCGTTTAACTTAAAAGTTTTTTTACCGATTTTTTATTTTCTAGTTTTTAGTATTTAACGGAAATGCCTACCGAGTATTCCTCATTCTATTTAATTCATTTAGTGCATCATTATTACATGGTTTTTAACCTGATAATTTATTACAATCTGACGCTCAGGTGTTTCTGACGCTAACAACTCTCTCTGTCTGTCGCGTTCTGATGCTAGCCTAGACTCATGACGCTCAGGTGTTTCTGACGCTAACAACTCTCTTTATCTCTCTCGTTGTGATGCCAGCCTAGACTCATGACGCTCAGGTGTTTCTGCCGCTAACAACTCTCTCTGTCTGTCACGTTGTGATGCTAGCCACTCATGACGCTCAGGTGTTTCTGACTCTACCAGCTGCCTTTGTCTCTCACGTTGTGCTATTAACCTGGCATCACGTTGCTCAGGTGTTTCTGTTGCTAACCGTTCTCTTCGTTTCTGTAGTCGACTATAGGTTTCATTTTCACTTTCTTTTGCACGTTTCGTTCTATACTTTTCTTTCGCCTTTTCGAGCCTTCTTTTTCGTTGTGTAGCAGTTTCGTTTTTATTTTTGTTTGTTTTTTTATTTATTGTTTCAGTAGAGGGGCAAGGCTACAATATACAACAAGAGGCGCCCAATCTTGAGGGGAAAACGCTTGCGACATTACATTTTTAGCCACCCTAATGCCATACAGTCCTCAGCACGTTTTAACCTATTACCTTAACTTGGGTGGTAAAGCTACCGCTAACTACGTAGGTGCATCTAATCACCCATTTTTTTTTATCTGTCCTTCTAACGTCACACAATCTTGGACACAACTGTTCTGGACACGACTACTCATGCCCTCACCTAATACGCCATTTTGTAACGACGTCCATCTTGGATTTTAAATTTTGTCATAATCACAGTATTCTACTAGTGTAGCCCTTTCATTTGATACCCATATTGAGGGGGTTGTGGAAAAATATGAAATCCGCCATTTTGTACCGGCGGCCATCTTAGATTTACAATGTTATTGATATTACTATATTGTATTGTCATCGGAACTAAAGGTGTGTACAAAATTTCAGATGAATCTGACAACAGGAAGGTACTTAAATTTCAATTTCTAATTTTGACCCAAATAAATAAATACCGTACTGGTCGAGCTAAATAAAACCGTTTAAAAAAGAACGTTTTTTGTTGCATTTTAGAATTTTTTTTCTATAATAAAAAAAAAATTATAATTTTTTTTTCTGCATATTAACTACTGGGAACTAACAATTATCATATTTAATTATATTTTAGGATTATGTAAAGTGACCAGAAAGGAAGCTAAAAATGCAATAATATATGGGTGTTTCATTTAAAAAATCATCCTGATCCACTAACACTTTCTTAAGCCACTCTGTAGAAGTTAAAATACATCCTAATAACCTAAACATACTTTAAGTTTGCACTTATCCAAAATTCCTAAGTTTTTTATTATAGGAGCTACAGATGCCCGACGCACTATTGCCGGACCCTGTATACGATATACAGGGTGTCTTAAATAAGTGCAAATATTTTCAGGGCTGGTAGATCTCGATAAAAGAAACATATTTTCTTTTTACCGTTTTGCAAATAACTCAAAAAGAACGGAGTCATTTTATTTTGAGAATTTGCAAAAAAAATATTTTTTGCTTAAATATTGTGAACTACTATATCTTTTCAGGGTTTTCTATCTTGTAAATTTTATCTACTAACCATGTTAAAAACTAAAAAAACATTTCAAAAAATCCCAAACTTTCAATTTTTTTTTTGTTTGAATAGAACAGGAAACAACCTGTCCTGTTTAAACCTGCTTATTCTTGTTTATTAGCTTATTTTACATGTTCCTAGTTGATTTACGTTAGTTCTGAAATGTTGCACATTGAGGAGGCCATAGAATCGGCCATCTCCCTCTACTATAGCCTCTACAAATAAACTAAAAAAAAATCTTATAAAGTATTCCAACAAAAAAGGACCTAAAATAAACTATGCAATATTTCATTCAAGCGTGACAGCATTAGTTTCCATTTTATCCCGGATCCCGTATCCCTAGGGACTCCAGACTACATCAATTATTGATGGCTAATGGCTAATGCATGTTCCTTTTGTCCTGGTTTGATCCCCACTGCCTTATTTTTTGACTAGATAAAATAAAAATGGATAAGAAATGTTGTGTATAAACATAAACCATCAAATTATGTTTTTTTCATTATTTTTTTTTGATTTACTAAATTATCTTCTTAACTTTTTTGATTTTGATATAAATAAAATATTATTATTCAATAATCCTCTGTTTCAGTTTGCAAGCAATCAAAAAGAGCATAATGACTCTCACTCTCCTCTTCAAAACAGTTTAAACACATGTAGCTGGCGCCCTCTACAAATAGGAGTCATATTGACATCAAAATCAAATTTCTCATGTCAGAAAACTCCCATAAACCAATTTTCACTAGTAGTATACCACTAGAGGTCAAATTATTTCCGGAAATTTTTTCGAGCTCATGAATATTTTGAAAATTTTCACTTATAATATCACAAGAGCTTAAATTATTTTCGGAAATTTTTTTGAGGGCACGAATATTTTGAAAATTTTAAATAATTTTCCTAAAATATTCGTGCCCGAAAGAAAATTTCCAGGAATAATTTAAGCTTGCGTGGTATTCGGTAAGAAAATTTCACACCTAAATTTGAAAAAAAAAAATATTAATCCAACATGACATTTTAAAATAGTTTCAATTTGTTAAGTTGGCCAAGGTATTGATGTTTTTGACATATTATGTGTTTTGTCATTTTTGTTTGCGATTCTGTCATTAAGCTATTACTAGTTTTAAAACGCCTGTACGTAGAGTAAGAAGTGTATAGCGAAATGTCGCGATTTGGAAAAGTAAACCAACAAGTCATTAAAGAAGAAATTGAAAATATAAAACCAGATAACACCCGAAAATCAAAATCAAGTGTATGGAAACAGTTTGTTGAATTTTGTGATGAAAAGTCGTATAATATTCATGAGTGTATGAGTGTAGTACAGCTGGTACTATACTGGAGGACTACGCATTTAATATGAAAAAGAAAAATTTTGAAGATTATAAGGAAAGTGTGGTCAAAGTGATGTGGAACTCTACTGCTAAGCAGTTGCAAGAAATTTATTACGAAAAATATAAAATAAAATTTAATCCGTTTTCTGATGTGGAATTTGTGACCGCCAGAGCTGCACGCGATGCTAAGCGCAAAATACTACAGAGAGATTCAGCAAAAAGAAAAGTGAGTGCTTCAGCCTTAACCAGTGACGAATACAAAAAAATTATTGAAATGTGGGATGAAAATACTCCAGATGGGTTGCAGCGTAAATTTTTTCACATAGTTTCACATGAGCTGGCATGGAGAGGAGGGGAAGGACATTCTGCTTGTATCCAATACTTCAAAGAAGAAACTGATAATTTCGGAAACCCAAAAGGTCGGATAGAATATAATCCAATTTTCTCTAAAACCACACAAGGTGGTTCTAAAAAACTGTCGGATAGTAAATGGTTGATTAGAAATTTCGAAAATCCACAAATGTGTCCGGTTCGCTTGTTTAGAAAGTTGATGGAAAAAAGGGGAAATCTTATTCAAACCGACAGACTATTCTTAACACCAAACCCATACTGGAATCAACCCAATTCGAAAGGATGGTACAAGAATAGCCCAGTTGGTAAGAACATTGTATCTTCATGGTTTAAATCAGCAGCTTCAGATATAGGAATTGACACTAAAAAAGTTAAAATAACCAATCATTCTGCAAGAGCAACAGCTGTTTCGAATTTGGCCAAGAAAGGAGTTGGTGAACAACAGCTCATTAAAATTACTGGACATAGTAATAGTCAGTCGATCAAACCTTACTTACAGTTGGACGCTGAACATCATCAACAGATGATTGAATCCATGAGGAGCATTTCATCAAGTACTAGCCAGTTCAATCATGATCAGAGCACAATGCAAAATAAAACAGAAAATACCCAGATTCAAACCACCAATTCAAGCCAGCCTACAAACATTTACAATAATTGTGTTTTTAATATTAATAAAACCTATAATTACTAAATGTGTTTCGTTATTATTTTGCTATATTAGTCGATATCATTAAAGATTTGGCATTGAAGATAATTCAACATGAAATAAATTCTAAAAAAATCATATAGATATATCCATCATATTTCGTTAAATAGAAAAATACCAGCTTTAGTTAAATAAAGGCGGCAGAACTATATTTTTTAGAACATGGCAATTTCGAAGAAATTCATATGTAGGTATATCTAACATATTTCCTTAAATAAAAAATATTACCAACCTTAGTTACATCAAATGCTAAAACTCAAATGGGTAATATTTCAATATATAGACATTGTAGTTCATTCACATTATGATTGTAGATCTTATGTTTACCTTTTCAACTGTCAAAACTTCCACTAAAGTTTTGTGGGCGCCTCGAAAAAATTTCCGGAAATTTTTTCAGTTGCCATGGTAACTAGTCAACATTAAAGCATGTTATTGGTTGAAAAGTAGAGGTGTGAAATTTTCACTAAAATTTATCCGTTGCCATGGTGATTTGTCAAAAAAACACGTTTTGATTGGTTAAAAATTACAGGTGTGGAATTTTCATACAAATATTATCGTCATTTCAGAAATTATTTGGAAAAAATCGAAATAAAAATGAAACTTCTATACCCTGTATCGCCGAAACTAAGCATTTTAGAATATACATTTGTACGAACTTTTTTACATATTTTTACTTAAGTTTCCGGAATACAGTTCGGACCACCGTGTATATTAAAGATCAAGAATTTTTCTCACACTTTTATGAAATAGTTCTCCAAAAATAAACGAAAATTCAAAAAAAATCAGAAAAACCAACAGAAACTTGATAGGAAACCTAACCGTATGGTCAGAATTCTGGACAAAAATAATAGAAACGTATCGCATTGTCTCTCGCCTCTGCTTGGAAAACAATTTGGACAGCTGAGGAAATTCAATTTAAAGTTACTTTGTGTCGGGTTTTCCGTTTACTTGTCCACAAAATATTGCTTTCGTCTGTATTGTTTTATTTACTCTACCAAACGTTTCTTAAATTAAAACGTTTTTACAGTTCTTTTCAACACCTTCTTTGCTATTTTTTAGAAGAGTCCATTTCACTAGTCCGAAAAAGTAGCAAAATAACAAAATAAAAATGGCTAGGTATTTTTACACAAATGAAGAAAGAAATTAAAGATAAAGGATTATACTATATCCTTATTATAGCACATTTTTAGACAACTTCTTTGTTTTTAAGATTTTGATGGTCAAACAACAACAAAATATTCCTTATGTTTGGACTAAATTTTTGTCGAAAATAAAGACATAATTTAAAATTCCGTTACATTACCGAAATAGATTGAAGTTTTGTGATTACAGTGATATACAGGGCGTCTCAGATTTTAATCGGGAAAATTTAATAGACGATAGAACTTGGAAAAATAAAACAAAAAGTTTATATCAACTTGTAAGATTTAAAGCTTCATTTTCGAGAGACAGAGTGTTAAAGTTACTTAAAAAAAAATTAAAATATTTGAAAAACTATTTAATGGATTTTGATAAAACTTGACCCGTTTATAATACTTACTATTGGACTTAATTTGATGTAATTAGATTTAAGTTTAATGGTCAGGGGCGGCGGTGGGGCATCACTGTTAAATTATTTTAAAGGAAAAAATAGGCACACTACTGCTTTTTTAGAAGTTTAATATTATTATTGGATTTAGTAATTAAAAATGTTATTTTTTTGTAAATCTCCCCACGAGAGTTGGCACATGTTTTTTGTAACACCCTGTATATGATATTAACTCTGAATTTTCTGAAACACATTTTTTTTTAAATTTTAAGTTTAATATAACTCGGTTATTTTCAATTTACTTTGAAAAAGTTATACATAGAGAAAATAGTTTTATTTGACCAGATCTGGCTACCCGTTAAAATTAGTAGTGGGAACTATCGAATGAATACTATCGAAACATTCGATAGTTGCAATTCATTCGAATAATTCGATAGCTAGTAAAGAAACATTCGTTGAAAATTATTCGAATAAAAATTATCGAATAGATGCGTCATCTGCCTTGAAATATTGTATTCTAGTAATCGGCAGCAAAACCATTCATTTATAAATTCCATTTATCTGTCAGGATCGATTATAATAAAATATTAACTGATTTTTAGTTGTCGCCCGGCGACGTGACGTAGGTTTCTTTCCTAGAAACCTGACAGCGGTCGGTGGCAATGCTAAGGTAAAGAAGTGGGGCATCTTGATTTTGCGGAGTCATAAAGATAAGGACACATTATTTTTTATTGAGGCGCTAGTATTTACACAGAAATACATTATGAAGGGCTAAGCTACATTGGTATTTAGCTGATGCATTAAAAAGAATAATATTATTGTTTCATTTTAATATAGTTAGGGATAGTACGTCTATATATTTTGCATTTTATTAATATTCTGTTCTTACACACCGTGCAATAATAATTTGTTATTTTTTTTTTTTTTTTTTTTTCACTTTTAAATGTTTCTTTTAAGCAAAAGACTGGTTTAATAAAAATAATAATAACAGTAATAATTTGTTATAACGTATTAACAACAAAATTTAAAATAATTAATAAAAAGTTACGTATTGCTTGTGTTCAGTTTTGCATTACAACTTAAGATTGTGCAAGCATAGGATCGAAAAGCATGCGTGTCTGAGGCGACCTGTAGTTAAAAGGCGCTCATGTTTTTCAAATATGATATAAAAAGTAATTTACTGGCTCAAAATTATTGTTTTAATTTACTGCAAAGAGTATATTCACGACTATTGCAAAAAAGCAATGCAAATTTCATAAAATATTTTGAAACATGTATGATTGTGACAAATAAATATTATTTCTTTCTTCAATATGACTCATTTATTCATTTGCACTGAATTACTTTAAAATAATATTTATTTAAATATTTTCTATGTAGAAAGGTCTCTAGTAAAAAATTCGTTATTAAAAAGTGTAACGGTTCTAAGAGTCTTCCAGCAAGATCAAGACAAAGACTACAATAATTAGATTAAAATACCAAGACCAAGTGAGTCTTGACCTTGGTCTTGCATTTCCTCATCTCTAGGCTTTCCAAAGGGATTTTGAATACCCAATCTTGGTTAGTAAAATTATATTTAGATATACAACGCTCTTTAATGATATACTGCTATTTTAATAAATTAATTATATGCAGAAATATTTTAAGAAGTGATTTGGGCCAAACACTATATTGCTTATAGTAATTTTTAAATGACAGTAATGAAACAGTTTCAATTTGTTTTAGGAAAAAGATTTGACAATGACGACAAACGTCTACATAAACTACTAGATATGATTCGCGAATGTTTCAAAATAGTAGACATATCAGGAGGAATAATAAATCAGATTCCATTCTTGAGGTATATTGCACCATCAGCTAGTGGGTACAATCAGATAATGAGTATGCTAACAAACATGTGGACCTTTCTAGGGGTAATTAATATACTTTCAACATATTTTTAACTACAATAAAAATTCAAATTTTTGATATACAGGGTGGCCCATTAGTGCGAGGCCCATTAGTCGTCGTTGTCGAAGATATGAAAAAAGTTTATACAGATGTTGCATGGTTTATAAAGGCAGTCCTA
Organism: Sitophilus oryzae; assembly: GCF_002938485.1. NCBI lineage: Eukaryota > Metazoa > Arthropoda > Insecta > Coleoptera > Curculionidae > Sitophilus > Sitophilus oryzae. Next base: position 575,506 of record NW_022147426.1, read on the forward strand.
AAAATATTTTGTTGGATAAAGGGTGTCACATAAAAAAGTTATTATAAAGTTTTAAGTTTCTTTAAATTGCACCCCTCATTTTTCTGCAGATATTTATTTGAAGCAATCTGCGGTGCTGCCAGTCTAATACTTATTTACTAAAACTTTGGTCATTATAAAAACATTATATCCGAAAAGTGGTAGAAAACTGGAGTGAATATAACTTTATTAACACTCACTTTGCTACATTTTGCCAAACAACAAGGATAACAGAATAAATCCGTATAGAGAAATTTACATTTTCATCTACAGGGTATTTTTTATGGCGTCACCAAAACTGGAATATTTAAAATGCTGTATCTTATTTTTTTCTAACACCCTGTATATTAGTTTACATTCAGATGCAGAATTAAAAAGTGAACATTTTTTTTTGTATTTAAATAGTTCTAGAGTTTCAAAAATAATTGAAAACTATATTTTAGGATATATCAATATGTAACTTTTCTTGTACCGTGAAGTGGGGTGACTTTACCCAATTCTGAATTTTAAATCGTGTTTATTTCAAAAATTGTTGTATTTTCTCAAATGCGCATGGTCTATGCTATAAGTGGTAATATGGACAACACAACAATAATACGCTTTTTTGTTTATTAAACAAATATATATATAAAAAAGTAAAAAACTGGATGGGCAAAGTTAGTTGCTTATATGGGTTGTCTTTGCCCTCTTCCTTATTCTTATTGATAGACCAAAGCCACCCCATTTAAAAGCATAATTACGTAAAATATCCTTCATCACCCTCAATATTATAACGAACTTCTGCATAATACTTACCTCAATATAGCGTGGTTAACTATTGCAGCCACGTAGAAGTTTGAAACGCACAAAATAGGCTTTAAAAACAGATTTGGCTTCACAGCACTGTAAATGCTACATCGCAACTGACAGCAAGCGTTTAGCGACGTTCCGAGACGTGGGGCGCCTCCACCCATAATTTACCGATAACACATAACGCGTTCTTTTCAAGTAGTGGCTACGGCTACGTCTAACATATTTTCGGACGGAATTTGGAAAAGTCACCCCAAGAGGCAAAGTCACCCCATTTCACGGTAATTAACAAACGTTCTCGTAAATTGACAAACGATGTATGGTGTAATGCATATATTTCCAAAGTTTGTAACTCTTATTTTAGGAAACGATAGATGACCACAAACTTTCTATGCAATATACTCCCAGAGATCTGATTGATTCATTTTTACAACACACGGAAAAGAAAACCGACGAATCATTTACAGGTAATTTTGATTTTAATCCAAATTTAAATTTCTATATTACATAAATTATATAAATCTGACACAACACATCAAAACACTTAATTTTCCTTCGCTTGTCCTTGATATAATTACCATGTAGTTTCCGAATAAACCTACTCATCAGCACGAACTTTTTTGGAGTTTTTTTGATCTGTGGCCCGGTTCGATCGCTGCCTGTGTTGTCATTCCGTTTTCGTGCTCGTCAGCGACGACTGTAAACAAATCGCGTGTGTCGAAAATTAAAAAGAAAAATGCCGAAAAGACCATTTAAAGACAAGGACCAGGACAAATACGGTGAAATAAAGAGATTAAAAAAGCAATTTAGAGAAATGCAAGAACATTTAAATAAGATTTGTGATTCTAGTGAATCATCTTCTGAAGTTTTTTCAACATCAGGTACGTTTTTTTTTTCTTTTTAGCTTAATGAAGAGTTGTCAGATAACAAGGAGAAATTTAGGCAGGGATATCGTGCGATATTCCCTGAGAGACAGGAAAACCGTGCGGTTTTTTCATGTCGTCCTTATATAATATAAATAAAATGTTTTTAGGACAACGTGCGTTGTTCCTAAAATTGAAATCGGGCGATTTCTTATATAAACAAGCAATTATATAACATGAGATCAGGCGATCTCATTTGAATAGAACTTTGTCAGCTGGTATCTTCACTGAAAGACTGAAAAACCGTGCGGTTTTTTCATGTCATCCTTATTTAATATAAATAAAATGTTTTTAGGGCAACGTGCGTTGCTCCTAAGAAACGAAATCAGGCGATTTCATCACTTGAATAGGACTTTGATGTCATGTTTTCTTTTCAGAATCGGAGGCTACCTCTGATATTCCAAATATTCCAGCCCCAGACGTCACAGTAGTAGATACAGAAATACCAGAAAATTCTGATCAATATTTTGACGCTTTAGGTTTAAGACCAGACTCAGGGGACAATGAAGGCAAAGACTTACATGAAGAAATTGTTGTTCGCTGGCACAGCCACTTGAAAAAAGGGCTATCTAAAGAACAGCGAGAAGAATTAATGTTAAAGTATAAGGTGCCTGCAAATTGCAAAGCTCTTCATCCTCCCCAGATAAATAATGAAGTACAACCTTGCCTAAATAAGTCGGTTCTTGACCATGATCGTTTTATCTCAGCGTTACAACAACAATTGGCTCATGGCTTATCAGCAATAGGGACAGTCATTGAGGCTATGATGCCTAACAAAGAACAAGTAGATAACATGAAATCATTGGCAGAGGCCTGCCAATTATTCACTAACGTTCATCATGGACTTTCAGTTCACCGTAGATTTAAAATCATACCACATTTAAATCCGGAATGCAAAAAAGTCGTGGACAGTCTGGAAATAGATGATTTTTTATTTAATAAAAAATTTGCAGATACAATGAAAAATGAACAAATCATAAAAAAGGCCAGTGCTGATTTTAAAAAGAAGAATTGGCAAACTAAATTTTCAAGACCATCAATAAATACATCAATGTATCATTTAAACTACCGGCGTGGGCCTCCCAGAGAGAAAATGAAGGAAAAAAGGAGGAGGGAAGAAAAGAAGCCATCAGGATATCAGAAGTATCACAAGAAAGTCCCCAGGAAATACCATCGCCAGGAATAGATATGGAGGAAGATGTGAGTAATTGCGCTGGTAGACTTTCGAGATTTTTACAGAGTTGGAAACATATTACGAAAGACCGAGCGGTCTTAGACTGGGTCACAGGTATTAAAATACCTTTTATTAAAAAACCTGTACAGTATTTTGAGCCCTCTGTACAAATCTCTGACAAACTCTTACCCCAGTATAAAAAATCCATTCAGCAAATGTTAGAAATAGGTGCTATCGAAGAGTGTCATTCTTCAATAGGACAATTTATATCATCTTACTTTATAATTAAAAAACCCTCTGGCTGTTATAGGTTTATTTTAAATTTAAAAAGCCTTAACAAATTTTTATTTGCTCCTCATTTTAAATTAGAGAATTACAGAACTGTAATAAAACTTATAAATAAAAATTGCTACCTTTCAAATATCGATCTAAAGGATGCATATTATTTAATTTCAGTTAATAAAAAGTACAGAAAATACCTGCGATTTCGCTTCGAAAATCGTCTATATCAGTTCAGTTGTTTACCATTTGGTCTTAACATCGCACCATATATTTTCACTAAACTTATGAAACCGTTAACAAAAAAACTGCGTCTTATGGAAATAAGTACTGTATTTTATTTAGATGATATTCTTATTATAGGTAAAAATAAAAATGAATGTAAAAAATACACGAAAATAGTTCTTTCAGAACTAGCCAAATTAGGATTTATAATAAATAATAAAAAAAGTATGTTAATACCTCAACAAACTATTAGATTCTTAGGGTTTATATATAATACTAATAAAATGACCATTTCACTTCCTGGTGAAAAACGTAAAGCCATTCAAAATTTGATTTTAAATTTACGGAAGAAAAGGAAATGCACAATTAGGGAATTTGCCCAACTAATAGGCAAACTTGTAGCATCTTGTCCTTCAACAAAATATGGTTTTATTCATATTAAGCAGTTTGAAAAAATTAAACATTTTTTGTTGCGAGGAGACTATTACAATTATAATAAAAAGATGCATATTCCAACCTCTTTAAATAATGAATTAGAGTGGTGGCACAATAATATAGGATTAGGTCAATCGATAAAATCTAAAAATTTCTCACTTGAAATTTTTTCAGACGCCTCCAAGACGGGTTGGGGAGCGTTTTGTAACGGTCACAGATGTCACGGTTTCTGGAATAATAAAGAGCAGGTAAAACATATTAATTTTTTAGAAATCAAAGCCGCCTATTTCGCCTTGAGATCACTTGCTAAAGACAAAGAAAATATTTCCATTTTATTAAGAATTGATAATCAAACGGCAATATCGTGTATTAATCGAGGTGGAAGTGTTAAATACTCATATTTAGATAATATTACAAAAGCTCTTTGGCAGTGGTGTGAAAAGAAGTGTATTATAGTATTCGCTAGCTATATTAGTTCATCTGCTAACTTTGAGGCAGATAGAGAATCAAGATTTTTCTCAATTAATACTGAATATGAGCTAAATGACACTGTATATAATCAAATTATACAGAGATTTGGTTCTCCGGAAATAGATTTATTTGCAACTAGAATTAACAAAAAGTGCAATAAATTTGTTTCCTGGTTTCCAGATCCTGAGTCATGGAAGGTTGACGCGTTCACAATAAGGTGGTCAGAATTTTTCTTTTACGCTTTCCCCCCCTTTTCAATAATTACTAGGGTCTTAGAAAAAATTGTTCAGGAAAAGGGATTAGGAATTGTAGTAGTACCTTATTGGCCTACACAGGCATGGTATCCCCTGTTCACTAAGTTGTTATTAGAGAAACCTATTTATTTTAAAGCAAACAAATTTTTACTTGTCTCTCCTTTCAGAGACTACCACCCACTACACGAGGAGATTTCCCTGGTAGTAGGGAAATTATCCGGCAGGCTTATATAAGAAAGGGGGTTCCAGTGACAGCAATAGAAATAATCGAGGCATCTATATCAAAAGGAACACTTAAACAGTACACATCTTGTTATAAAAAATTCTGGCAATTTTGTGCTGACAGTAACAGGGATCCTCTTGTTTATAAGCTAGAAACATATTTGGATTTTTTATCCGATGCCTTAAAAGAAGGTCTTTCATTTTCTGTCGTCAATTCTTATAGATCAGCTCTTAATTTGATATTTAGTCCTATAAGTAATAATGATGAAAAAGTAATTAATCGTTTTGTGAAGGGAGTGTCTAATATTCGACCACCAGGACCTAAATATAAGATTACTTGGGATCCAGACCCTCTATTAAAATACCTAGGTACATTATATCCTCTAGAGGCGTTAGATTTAGAATACGCAACTTATAAACTAGTCACTCTTATGGCACTGACATCAGCCAGCAGAGTTCAGACTCTTTCTCTAATTAAAGTTCAAAACATTAATATATCGGTAGACAGAGTTGAGATTAAAATACCAGATAGAGTAAAAACATCCGCTCCAGGCAGATTCCAACCGCTACTAATTTTTCCGTTTTTTAAGAGTAAACAAGAACTTTGCGTTGCGTCCACCATTGCGGACTACATTAAAAGAACGAAACCAATACGCAATACCGAAGAAAAACTAATTCTTACCCATAAAAAACCACACCGTTCAGCATCTTCTCAGACAATAAGCAGGTGGATTAAAAATACTTTAAACTTAGGTGGCGTAGATACGTCCATTTTTTCAGCCCATAGTGTACGTCACGCTACAACTTCGGCTGCGTATAAAGCAGGCGTAAATATAGAGATAATTAAAAATACAGCAGGCTGGACTCCTGCCTCGAACACCTTCTTTAGTTTTTATAATAGACCTGTAGAAAAACCTCAAGATAAATTTGCCAAAGCCATTATTGAATTGGGTTCTAATAAATCGTAGTGTTCTACTGTTAGTAGTATTAAGTATTTTTTTATTATTATTTAGGTGTTATCAATATATCATATTCATTCTATTAGTTATAAGTTAAAAGTTAAGTTCTTTACATTATATACTCAGTAGTTAGTTATAAACTCAGAGTTTATGTTAATCATTTATTAGTAAATATGTAAAAATATAAAAAATATAATTTCCAAAGTTTTCTAAAGTTCAAAAAAAAAATATTTTTTAAATTTTAGAATTTATATTTCTTACAATAAGTAATTGTTAGAGAAGTTAATATCTTATGATAATAATTAATTATATCAATATATGGTTATAAAAAATAAAAAAATTGCCTTTGACTTTGAACATCTACATGGTAATTATATCAAGGACAAGCGAAGGAAAATTAAAAGATTAATCGACTTACCTGAAGGATGATTAATCACGATTTTTGTCCGTCGAGCGATCAACCAACCCCCTATATACCCCCAGATCCTAGGCAATTTTTTTAGACACTTCAACGGAATGACAACACAGGCAGCGATCGAACCGGGCCACAGATCAAAAAAACTCCAAAAAAGTTCGTGCTGATGAGTAGGTTTATTCGGAAACTACATGGTAATTATATCTTCGGACAAGCTCGGAAAATTATGATTAATCATCCTTCAGGTAAGTCGATTAATCTTTTAATTTTTAAATTGAGAAGCAGGACCGTATTAGTAGATGGTCATTTTCGTATTTTTAGCAGATGGTCATTAAATATACAGGGTGGTCCGAACTACATTCCGGAAACTTCGGCAGCATATTCTGTATATAAAAATAAGTAAAAAAGTTCGTAACAATGTATGTCCTAAAATGGTTAGTTTCGGAGATACAGGGTGTAGAAGTTTCATTTTTATTTCGATTTTTTTTCCAAATAATTTGTGAAGTAACGTAAATATTTGGATGAAAACTGGTGTTTGGAGTTTTTTTTACACGAGAAATTTGATTTTGATGTCAATATGACTCCTACTTGTAGGGGGCGCCACCTACATATATTTTACTAGTTTGAAGAGTAATAACTTTTCATCCGTACTTGTATAAAATTACTGAGTAAAAAAATATACATTTACGACGTATTTTACGTAAAAAAGGTCTTTTGGTAAAAATCGCTACGACTAATGGTTCTCGAGATATTTGGAATTGAATTTATCAATACCTGTCATCATTGGCATAAATTAAACATGTTGACTAATATATAGTTATTAGACTAAAATCATAAATTTGAAATATTTTTGTGCTAAAAGTTCAACAGAAACTGTATTATCATCATTTTTTCGCAGATAAATTTATAATTAATTTAAAAAAATAAAAATTGTGTTTATTTTTTGTCAATAATGACATGTATTGACTATTTCCATTCTAAATATCTTGAGAACGGTTGCTCGTAGTAATTTTTACCAAGAGACATTTTTTACGTATAAAATCACGGAAATGTATATGTTTTCACACAGTAGTTTTATACAGGTACGGCTGAAAAGTTATTACTCTTCAAAACAGTTAAAACACATGTAGGTGGCGCCCCCTACAAATAGGAGGCATATTGATATCAAAATCAAATTTTTCATGTCAAAAAACTCCCAGACAGCAATTTTCATCCAAATATTGACGGTACTTCAGAAATTATTTGGAAAAAATTGAAATAAAAATGAAAGTTCTACACCCTGTATCTCTAAAACTAAGCATTTTAGGACATATATCTATACGAACTTTTTTACTTATTTTTATCTGCAAAATATGCTGCCGAAGTTTCTGGAATACAGTTCGGACCACCCTGTATATTCCTATAATAATATATTACTATAAAGAAGTTTTATGCCTAAGTCAAGTCATTTTTCTTTGGTATTTTTGTTGTTACACAAAACCAAAGGAAATTTCAGAATTGAAACAACACGGAATTGAAAAGAGATGAAGAGACATAGAAAATAGCAAGCTTTTAAGCATCTAATAATGCTAACATGGTTAGCAAAGTGTTTTGGTTGATTGACGCGTTTGGTTGACTTGTGTAATATTTTGCTGTAACACCAATGATTTCAACCTAAATGACATTCTTCTTTGTTTAGATCAACAACTGCTTTCGATGTGCCTTGATTTATTTATGGCAGGCGCAGAGACAACAAGTAACAGTTTAAGTAAGTCCCACAATTAAGCTCACAATAAACCTAGAAAAAAACATTTTTGACAGGCCACATCAAAAGCACATGTGCAAAATATGCAGGCAACAGTAGCGCACATTGTCAAAAAATACATGATAAAATAGTAACACTATTTTAGTCTAAACATTTTTAAATGTATATAAATATGCTCTTTTTCAAAAATATTTCGATAACAAGGTATAGTTATAACTTATAAAAACGTTTATAAAGGATAATATAAAGCTATATCTACCTTGTACGGGTCTTTTGCTATTATTTCTGGACTTCTTATTATACTGTTCTCTATTATAGAAAAAATGTTTGATAATATAGATTATTTTTAGGTTTTGCCTTTATGTATATGATACTTTATCCAGATGTCCAGAAGAAAGTACAACAAGAACTTGACAAAAAAATTGGGAGAGATAGATGGCCAACGGTGGAAGATAAAAATAAGTAATAATTAACTTAAAAAGATACAAAATATATTATTATCCTATTTTCCAGTTTAAAGTATACTCAAGCAGTACTTATGGAAATCCAAAGAAGATGCAACCTGGCGCCCATGGGAGTAACTCACAGAACAACGAAAACGACCTCTTTATATGGTTACACCATACCAGAGAACGCTGTTATTCTTTTGAATTTATACAGCATCCATATGAATTTAGATTATTGGAAAGATCCCATGAAGTTTAAACCAGAAAGATTTTTGGATGAATCTGGAAACATAACTGTCGATGAAAATTATTATTTGCCGTTTGGACTAGGTGAAGCAAATTTAAATCAACTTTAATATTTCACTATAGATAGGCGTTCTCACATACCCCTTAAGCGATTTTATAGGCTTGGTGCATTTCAGTTCATTTTAAAAATTCCGACCGCAGCGCTCAAACGACAGAAATTAGAAGCGCCTGGTATAAAAGTATTTCACGCAGTCCCGTTTATGTCGATCGGACGTGTTTAGTTTTTGTCAATGACATGTATTGACTATTTTCCTATTCTAAATATCTTGAGAACGGTTGCTCATAGCAATTTTTACCAAGAGACATTTTTTACGAAAAAATTCACGGAAATGTCTATTTTTTTTACACAATAGTTTTATACGAGTACGGACGAAAAGTTATCTCTTCAAAACAGTTAAAACACAAAATTTAGGTGGCGCCCCCTACAAATAGAAGGGATATTGACATCAAAATCAAATTTTTCATGTCAAAAACTCCCAGAGAGCAATTTTCATCCAAATATTGACGGCACTTCAGAAATTATTTGGAAAAAATCGATATAAAAATGAAACTTCTACACCCTGTATCTCCGAAACTAAGCCATTTTGGGACATACATTTATACGAACTTTTTTACTTATTTTTATCTGCAAAATATGCTGCCGAAGTTTCTGGAATACAGTTCGGACCACCCTATATATTCCTATAATAATATATTACTATAAGCGTTGACTATAACAAACTATAAGGAAGTTTTATGCCTAAGTCAAGTCATTTTTGTTTGGTATTTTTGTTGTTACACAACACCAAAGGAAATTTAAAATTTTTTTTTTTTAAAGTAACTGTGAAAGTTATAAAAATGTGTCTTAGAAAACTATAAAATATATTTCTATAACAGAAATAACAAATAATAAATCGAAAGATAATCGTAAATGTTATAAAACTGTATAAAAATATCTATTGATCAATTTAAATGTTGGACCGATTTTTGAAGTAATTTCTTATGAATCCATTAGACCGCTAAACGCAGTGACTTATTTTAAAATTTATGTATAAGTGACAAAACGTCGCTGTTCGAATACATATCAATCATTCGCAGTGTAGTGCAGAACTAGCTTCTTCTGATATAGAGACTATATCTTCATTCTCGAGAAATTATAATCGTTGTCAGAAAATATGTTGTTTTATATATATTTTTTGAAACGTTTGTATGTTTCCAAATTCCTACCGACCGCGCCATTTTGATCAGCAGTAAGTTCTTTACACTTTGACATTAGATAATACTAATTTCATTCTGGAATTCAGACTATGTCTAAACAATAGTGTATTGTCTTATTAGGAGTCAAAATTATAGTGTTTTTGACGATGCTGTAAAGCTATTCCGACGTTACAGGGAGGCACAAAATGTACATTTTTACTCCGAATAGAACATATACGGCTATATGCCGTATATGTTCTATCCGGAGTAAAAAAGGCAATAAGCTGGACTGCAGCAACTACCGTGGTATATCAGTGACGAGCACAATGAGCAGGTTATATGGTAGAATTTTACGTGATCTCATAGAAGAAGATTATAGAGAAAAGGAGGAAGAAGAACAGAATGGTTTTAGAGCAGGAAGGTCGTGTACAGATAACGTGTTCTGTTTAAAACAAGTTATAGAAAAAAGATCGGCAAGAAACTTGGACACACATATAACATTTGTTGACTTACGGAAAGCGTACGACACTGTCCCAATATCAAGACTATGGAGGGTACTAGAACAATCTACGATCAACCATACTTATATAACAGCTCTTAAGGACGCAAAATCAAAAATAAAGGAAGGAAAGAGCTTACAGAAACATTTATAACCGACAAAGGCTTGCGTCAAGGTTGTTGCATCTCCCCTACTCTCTTTAAAATATACGTTGCAGTCGCTTTACAAAACTGGAAAAGAAAGATCCGTGGTATGGGCATAGAGATTGACAATGAATGTTTCTTCACACTTCAATTCGCAGACAATCAAATAATAGTTGCCAATGACAAAGATGATATGCAATATATGCCAAGAAAACTTATTGAAGAATACGGAGAATGGGGCTTGAGAGTTAACATAGCCAAAACAAAATATCTATGTATAGGCGCACAAGAAGGAAACTTGAACTTGGACAACGGTCACGAAATTAAGCAGTGTCAAGAGTATGAGTACCTAGGAATTACATTTGATAACACTGGAACTGACGGCAGAGAAATAGAGAAAAGGATTATCAACGCGAAAAAAATAATCGGATGTCTAAATGGAATCTTATGGAGCTAATCAATAACAAAGCGAAGAAAATTCAATATATCTGAAATCATGATAAACAGCAACCTCCTGTATGGAGCAGAAACATGGAGAATAACTGAAAAAACTGTTAACTGTCGTAAAGGGCCCCTTTACGACAAGCAAAACAATTTTCTTTTTACTTTTTCTTTTTTTTTAATTTTTTCTCTACTTTCGATTTTTCGAAATTAGAAAAAATACACAGCTAAAGGCAAGAAAATATTATTTATTAATATACACTAAAGCTGTAAGAATTTTGTTCATTTCATATATCAAAACATTACAAATATTTTTTTAATCAATTTCAAACATTGCTAATAATATAAACAGTAATCGAGCAACAAATTTGTACACTTGTTGAATTTGACACTTAATATCAGTTTAATAATATATTTTTTGTACTTTTATGCTTAGGCGTAACAGTGCTTTACTTTTATGCATAGGCGTTGAAATTACAAAATTGATATTCTTGAGACGTTTGAAATAAAATTCCTTTTGATCTGAAGCGAGCGACTTTTTATGCGGAATATATTGGTGACCGATGTGGAAAAATGGGACGCACCGTAGAATTGTTAATGTTATCGGTATCGGGCAGAGTTATAAAGATTTAGCCATTTAGGAATAGAACTTTAATTGGAAATAAGTTCTTATCATTTGGAAATCCGATTTAAATATTGTTTTGAACTAAAATAAAATAAAAATCTGATTTAAGTAAAAAAAATCTGATTTTTTTATTTTTTTCAAAAAATCATGATTTTTCCAACCCTGGTTTCGGGAGAGTCGAATATCCGGGAAGGTTGAGTTATTGAATGTTATTGCACCCACCAACCACAGTGGTTCCTCTTAATTAGCTGCGCGGTCATAACTGTTAGATATCTAGATATAGCTTGACTGTTTTTACTTGACTAGCTTTCTTAATAGAAATTGATAACAAATGCTAAATAAATGTATATAAAAAACTTAATGTAATATGTATTAAAAAAATTGGGCCCAGTTCGTGTGATTTGCATTTTAAGTTCTAACTATTCGGAAAGGTATACAGATTATGTTTGCACATATGTACATGTTTTTCATATTGAAGTGGTCAAATTTATTTTTAAATGTTGAAAAAATAAAAGAGACAGTTGTTTCATTTTATAAATACAATTTTATTGTCAATTGATATACAGTGTGTCCACGAAATAAGTTGACACGAAGAGGAAAAAATAAGTTACTTTTATTTTAAGACAAAAAGTTAATCTTTAACCACCCAGTATAAGATCCGGCGGCAATTCGCGGCAGCCAGTGGCAATTAATTTATATGCAATATACTTTAAGCAACAAGTATTATCATGCCGTTTAACAGGATTTGAAAGGGAAAGTAGTTAAAAGTCTTAAAGAGTGACAAGCAAAAATGTAAAAATACTATTTTTGTTGCCTTCAAATAAATTGCTATAAACTAATATTACTTAGGTTTAATTAAGTGCAAAAAAGAAAAAACAGTTCTTTTTACCTTCTTTTCGAACGTCCATTACAGAAAAGGCAACAGCTTTTATCAATTTTAATAAAATAAGTAATTAATTGGCGTTATCTGAAAACTGTTTATGTCAGCTTGATACCAGTAGCAAAAATGTGACATTTCTAATAAAAAAACGCTACACTAGGCTTACTTAATTTTGTTATTTATTATGTATCGTTTACAGGGGAATATAAGAAAAATATTAGCAACAGTTTCATGCAAACATTTTGAAATTAATATTTCTAAGTAATGACCTATTTATTTATACTTTTTGAGTTAAAGCAACAATTTTTCATAAAATATTATTTTCTTTATAGGTAAGCGTCGATGCTTAGGAGAAGGATTAGCCAAAACCCAGATATTTCTGTTTTTTACATGTTTGCTTCACAATTTTACGTTCGAAGCTGTTGACGGATTTTACCCCTGCGAGGAACCCTATGACGGATTTGCTTTGGCCCCAAAACCATTCAAGGCTAAATTGATACCAAGATATACTTAGATGTAATTTCAATGTATGGATAAAATAAAATAAAATAAATAGAAAAAATACGAAAAAATGTTAGTGTCTTCCTCAAAACTGAATATCTTCAAAACAAAAACAAAAATAAAGCTATTGAGATGAATCAAAAAACAAACTATCAAAAAAAGATATACCTAGATGATGAAATTATTTTTAAATTCCTTTCTTTGTTAACGTACACAGGGTGTTTCAAACTTTAACCAAAAGATCAACATTTTGTTTTCCCTCGTATAATTGACAGATGGCAACTTTCATTTTTAATTTAGAAAGAGTCATTAAAAAGAAATAATTCAAATAATTTAGCTACTTAAAAAATCATCAAAATCGGTCCACTAGAACACAATATATAAAACTTTAAAATACATGAAAATTTTAAGACGGTCGTTTTTAATGTCGGTGAGTTTATGTCTTTATAAAAAAAAACATATTAAACTTTGTCCAAATAATGTTTCAGATTTTGAAATATATGTTTTTTAATTCTGTAATTTATACATATATAAAATGCTAATGTTTATCTGTGTCGTCTCTACTGAAGTAACGACTTGCTCTAGAAAGTTGCTTTTTTTATTAAAAAAAGATAGCTAATTGGTTCTTCTAAAAACTGTCGTCGCCGAATTTTTTGTTTTTCATTTAATTAAAAAAAAATAAAAAGTATTTTTTTCCTGATGTCGTGCGCGGATGCGCCAGGCTTCAACTAGTTATTGTATATATAACTACTAAATTTTATTAAACGGGTATTAAAATATTTTTTGGTTAAACAAGGGTTAAACTATAGTTAAAGCCTTGTTTATATATGTACAGTGTGACCCACTCAAGACCGGGCACCCTCCATAAAATCTGTGTTTATAGTCCGATTTTGATTTTTTTTTCAAATATAAAGTTTCAAAAAATGAACTTTAGGGCTCAAAATCATGTTATTTCACAAAAAACAAGGCCTACTTAATAAAGTTTTTGTGGTGAAAAATTTGCAAAATCATATTAGCGATTTTTTTTCAAAAAATTTGAGTACACCCCTACATTCGGCATCCCCCAAAACAGTTCTGTACCAAATTTCGTTTAAAAATATTAATTATTAATAATTCTGCAGTTAAATTAAATAATTCCCTATTTTGCCAATTTAACGATGAGTTATCACGTAACCCTTGAAAAAAACAATCCACAACAATGGGTTTTATTAGCTGTCAATTCTTGCAGCGTAGAATTGAATATTAATTTAATAGCACGCAGAAAAGTGTTGTATCAAGAAATATTATTTGCATTATGGAACAATTAAATATTAGGGATAAAATTGAAATTATTCGTTTAGTGGGTGATAACTATCTTCAAGCAGGAGAAGCTGCCAGAGAATTTAACAACAGACATCCCGACAGACCTGCAGTAAGTAGAAGCACGGTTCAACGAATAAATAGAGTTTTTAATGAAACTGGTTGTGTGTCAAAATACTTACTAAAAAACAGAAGGCCGGAACATCGAATAAATAGGCGGAATGAGGAAATATTAGAATATTTTCGTAACAATCCTCGTGCAAGCATTAGAGGCGCCAGTGTTGATTTGGATATACCAAGGGAAAATATTAGGAGATGTTTGCGAACTAATAAAGTTAAACCCTTTAAACCAAAGATTTTACACACTTTGGAAAACGGAGATGATGTTAGACGATTAGAATTCTGCTTATGGGCTCAAGCAGAGTATTTAAATAATAGAAATTTCTTAAAAGAAATTTTATTTAGTGATGAGGCAACATTTAGTACAAACGGAGTAGTATCCTCTCAAAATTCGCGATTCTGGGCAGTCGAAAACCCTGAATGGGTGATCAATACAAGAAGACAGTATTCTCAGAAATTAAATGTGTGGTGTGGCATACTTGATGATAGAATCATTGGTCCATATTTTTTTGAGAGAAATTTGAATAGTCCAACGTTTTTGAATTTTCTGATTAATGACTTTTGGGATGCAATACATAATTTACCATGCCAAACCCGTTTGAATTTAAAATTTCAATTGGACGGATCACCTGTGCATAACGCGGCAGTTGTCAGGGAATGGTTAAATGAAAATTTTGAAAATAAGTGGATAGGTCGAAATAGCCCGCTAATTGAGTGGCCACCGAGATCCCCGGACCTAACACCCCTTGATTTCTTTCTTTGGGGTTTCTTAAAGCAACAAGTTTACAAGTCTAGACCTCAATCTGTAGATGAATTACGTATTAGAATTACAGAGGCTTCTGCAAATATTACACCACAGCAGCTTAGGAATGTAACTGTTAATCTAAGAAAAAAAGATGCGACAAATGTATTGAACTGAATGGAGGGGCTGGTAGAAGCAACTAGAATTATTTGAATATGTTTAACTTATTATTCGGTTATTGTGTTGCTTGTAGTATTTTTATCATTGTTTGTAATAAAACTCGTTGTCGTGGATTGTTTTTTTCAAGGGTTACTTGATAACTCATCGTTAAATTGGCAAAAATAGGGAATTATTTAATTTAACTGCAGAATTATTAATAATTATATTTTTGAACGAAATTTGGTACAGAACTGTTTTGGGAGATGCCGAATGTAGGGGTGTACTCAAATTTTTTGAAAAAACATCGCTAATATGATTTAGCAAATTTTTTCACTACAAAAACTTTATTAAGTAGGCCTTGTTTTTTGTGAAATAACATGACATTGAGCCCTAAAGTACATTTTTTGAAACTTTATATTTGAAAAAAAAATCATCAAAATCGGACTATAAACACAGATTTTATGGAGGGTGCCCGGTCTTGAGTGGGTCACACTGTATATTAAAATCAAGGGTTAAACCAGATGTTAAACTATAAGAAACCTTGAATTTATCTTTATTCGCCAGTTTGTCAAGAAAGAATATCAGCGGGTAAAAATAAACTAAGTTAAATATTTAAATAAAACTAGTAAATAATAATATCTACACCACATACAACAAAGCATAAACTCATAAATTTAATAACAAAGTATTTTATAAAGTGATATGCATATTAATATTAAAGAAAAAGTAAATAATCTATCACAGCTTCGAATTTTGTTGTCGGCAATTCTAATAAAATAAAATAGTTTGGGTACCAAGGCCGACTAAGCCTTAAATGAGTACTTGGGATTCACAATCCTGATGTAATAATAGACAGTTGAAGAGTAATGCTAGCCACATTACCAGGACCGGCGGAAGGGCCGTGCGACCCGGGCGGCCGCCCGGGGCGCCTTAAACGAGGGGCGCCACAACAGCAACTAAAATATTTAAAAACAGTAATCTAAACAAATAGTAACGAATATCCAGTTCAATAATTAATCGGTACTGTCAATTTCCACATTAACTTATTAGCTATTACCACACCATATAGGGAAGAATATCTGACTAAACATTATAAACACTATACTATATCCTAGATATATCCTATTATAGTTTACTGAAATTATGCTCAAAAAAATCCTTAGCACGAAAGCTTTAGGATAGTTTTGTTCTATTCTATATGTTTTTTGAGTGCTCTATCCGAAACTGGGATTTGCCAATTCATTTTCGTGGAAGAATATTAGACAAAATTAAATAAAAAAATATAAATCGGATTTGTTCGTGGCATTTTTATAACTCAAAAGCTAACAACTTTTTGTAAATAATCCTTCTTTCTATAATTCTCGTTTTTATAAATTTCTAAACAAACTGTTTCGGGTCAAGAGCCAGCAAAATTAACAGTATTAGACTGGCCGCTCAAAATTGCCCTTTTTCTACTATCCACACCCTTTATTTGTTATTAATGGCTGATATGCCCTAAAGTTACATATATACGGCAAATATTCATTCGCAAGAAGCTGAAGAGGATCCCGATATCCTTATTGTCAAAAAAAAAACTAAGTTTGCCTCATTAATTAAATTAATTTATTACTAGTAGTGGGAAAGATATCAATCTTTTGGTGGTTTTGATTGTTCCGGATTGAATATGTAGTAATACACTGAAAATGGTAGCAAAATCGTTGAATTTTCTAAATCGTAGAATCACACAAAGAAAAAATTCTCACAAAGAAATGCATCTCAAACATTGGTTGATCCTCATTTTGCAGCCGACAAAACTGTGTGATCATAATACTGATTCTGCACTAAATATGTAATTGTTTGTGAAAAAGAAAGGAAAATTTTCTTAAATTCTTAATAATAAAATATAATAAAAAATAATGCAACTGCTTTCAATTAAATACTGTTATGTTTTCAAAGATCACTTATACCAGAACGAGACTGCCGAAGTTGGAATCATATTGCTTATGCTCTATATACCGAGTGCGTCTCAGAAGTTACTCCCTATAATTTGTTTATTTTTAACACAGCCCTGGTACTATAGATTAAAATTTAAAATACTGTTACGGATTCCGTGGGTCCACTAATTTAAACTCACGATAAAATACTTAACGAATTTAGCGCCACATACACTTTGACAATACGATATTTTTAAGCAAAAATGTCAAAAGTTGACATATGATATGCCATTCTACTCAGAATGCCATTTTCTTTTGGAATAAAGTAGAAATATACCGAGGGTGCATTTAAAAATCAAAAGTTTTAGTCATTTCCGGTCAAACAGGGAGTGACTAAAAACCATTGAATACGTCAATCAAACCTAATATATGTCATATACTAACATACCAAAACTCGTTTTTTATCTAAAAAAATAAAAAAATTATAGGAGTGAGTCACTTTCGAGACCGGTGTAGAAAAAACTACAATCGCAGACTAAAATTGAACGAAGAGAAGAATTTTGAAGTATCTTTAAGTGAAAATTTATTGTTAAAGTAGCATAAATATGTTTAGTTTGTAGTTAAAGTATAGGACTGAAGGAAAGAGAGAGTATAATAACTGTTAAGGAGGAGGGGGGGGGGCGCCAGATAGGGTAAGTGCCCGGTCTCAATATTTT
Source organism: Sitophilus oryzae (assembly GCF_002938485.1). Lineage (NCBI taxonomy): Eukaryota > Metazoa > Arthropoda > Insecta > Coleoptera > Curculionidae > Sitophilus > Sitophilus oryzae. The sequence goes on from NW_022147426.1 coordinate 593,380, forward strand.
CCTTCCGCCGGCCCTGCACATTTCCTTTCTTGTATACCGAACGGCTCTAGCAAGGCAAGTTATACCTTGCTACACCCAAGGCGTTAAAGGCTATACAGAAACTATTATTATATATCTATCAACATGATTAATGAGTATTTATATCTAGTGTATACGGAAGACATAAAATTTCATATAAATAACGTATCTATATATGGCATATACTGCACGATCGAAAAAAAAAACGGCTTCAAATTCCTTTAGAAATAACGACCGATGAAGATTAAATTTAATCGATCATCATTTCTAAGTTAACTTCCCAGCGGTTATCCCTATCTTTCCATTTGTCTATGCAAAAATACCTAAATTCTATTAAAAAAGATAAGACAATCAATGTGTTTTAAAAATAACGTAGTAGCAAAATATAGTACGGGACTAAGGTAAGGGTAATGAAAATATTTTAGATCATGCAACTTATAGATCTATTGTGTCCCCCTTTCTTGAGTTATAACTCATCATACAGCCTCAGGGCTTTGACAATAGTCAGTATCTAAGACAGTTTTGCAGAAGGTAGTTCCTCATCTCCAATATCAGTCGTGCCAAAGTTTATGGCACATATAGCTGTCGTCTCGGCTCATTTTCCCCACAGAATCTGCGTTTGCTTTGTTTGTTAGCTTCACAATCTACTGAGGGGTTCAATGAGGAGACAGTGTTCTGTTAAAAATCCTGAATATTGTTCTTACCTAAATCAAGGAAAATCTTTGATTTTTCTCGGTCGTAATTAATAAAGTCCTGAGTAACTTCTTCGAGGCCCTTAGACCGGTGAAGGATTCTAATTCCAACGTTACAGATGGAGTCTTTCAGGCACCCAGATTAGGACTTTATTTTCTTTGCCTAATTTGTTCAGCTTCTCTACGCATTCTTTGACCAATTTCGAATTGACTACCAAAAAACGCTACCAACCCCTATACTAGAAACTGCTACCAACCCTGCTACCAAAAACCGCTACCAACCCTGCTACCCAAAACTAAGCAAATTTCAACACTGCTACCAAAAACCGCTACCAACCCTGCTCCCAAAAACCGCTACCAACCCTGCTACCAAAAACCGCTACCAACCCTGCTACCAAAAACCGCTACCAACCCTGCTACCAAAAACCGCTACCAACCCTGCTACCAAAAACCGCTACCAACCCTGCTACCAAAAACCGCTACCAACCCTGCTACCAAAAACCGGTATACCATTTGCTATCAATTTATCTACTTACTTTTCCAAAAGCCCAATGTTCTAACTTATCGTTTTTGTTACTTTTTTACGTTATTATGTTTTTTTGCCTCTTTCAGTGGGAAAAACGATAGGTCCCTGCAATGGCAAAATCGTTACTTTTTTTGTAAAATTTTATACATTTTTTCTAAAATTGCACTTTTTATGAAAAATTACACATTTCCTGAAAGTTTACACTTTTTTAAAAAATTTCACTTTTTCTAAAAAACTACACTATTACTAAAAATTTACACTTTTTCTGAAAATTTACACTTTTTCTGTAAAATTACGTTTTTTTGGAAAACTTATACTGTTTATGAAAATTACGTTTTTTTACATTTTTATAATTAAAAAAAATTGGATTGAAAAGTGTAAATTTTTGGAAACATTTGTATGAACTTTCAGGAAAAGTGTAATTTTTCATAAAAAGTTTGCAATTTTTCAGAAAAAGTGTAAATTTTTTAGAAAAATTAAAATTTTTCAGAAAGTGAAAATCTAAAAAATTTACATTTTTTCTAAAAAATTGCACTTTTTATGAAAAATTACACTTTTCCTGAAAGTTTACACATTTTTTAAAAAATTTCACTTTTACTGAAAATTTCACTTTTTCTGAAAAATTACACTTTTCCTGAAAGTTACCACATTTTTTTAAAAATTTCACATTTTCTGTAAATTTACACTTTTTCTGAAAATTTTCACTTTCTGAAAAATTTCACTTTTTCTGAAAAATTTCACTGTTTCTAAAAAATTTACATTTTTTCTAAAAAATTGCACTTTTTATGAAAAATTATACTTTTCCTGAAAGTTTACACATTTTTAAAAAAAATTCACTTTTACTGAAAATTTCACTTTTTCTGAAAAATTACACTTTTCCTGAAAGTTCACACATTTTTTGAAAAAATTTACTTTATCTGAAAAATTACACTATATTTAAATATTTACATTTTTTTTAAAAAATACACATTTTCCGAAAATTTACACTTTTCAATCCAATTTTTTTTTAATTATAAAAATGTAAAAAAACGTTATTTTCAGAAACAGTATAATTTTTCAAAAAAATATAATTTTTTAAAAAAAAGTGTGATACTGATTTAGTTATAAATAAAATAAACGTTCTTCATTTTTGGCAAATTTATTAGTCCAAGATACCTAATACAATCTTAGATTAGCCATCTAATTTATCAATATATGTATACAATTATAAAAAACCAGCAATTTATTATATAAATTCCAGCAAGAATTAAAATAATGCAATTACTTAAAACCTAAGTAAAATTAACACACTCATCCCGATAGTCAAAATCGATAAAATAAATTAGTGCCAGTTCGATTAAAAAAACTTGTTTGCTTTTCTTTTCCTTTTCGAAGCCCTCACTGTCGGTCATCCATTAAACTCCAACTCTGCCACGGACCGTTTGTAACAAATTCGTATTGTGACTGCTGTTTTCCAGTAACATCGAGTGTAAGTTCGTCATTGTCAATATTTTGCAAAGAAGCAGTTTCTCTGATTCCTACATAACAAAAAAATGCCTATAAAGAAATTATTTACTTTCCAAATATTTTCTTTATGTATGTACCTGGTAACTTAACACCACCGAATCCCGTGGCCAGAGTAGCCCTAAGATGCTCTAGATGCTGTTGCAATATTCTTTTCCTGTTGTGAAATCTCCGTTTCCAGCTTAGTTATGGCCGTTTTCAATGTGTTTAGTCAGAGTGGCATTCTGTGCTCGTAATCTGTATTGATTTTTCTGAGCTATGTAAAACCGAAATAAAAGAACAATCTGAAATACTACTCAGAAAATTATAGCATTAACGTACCTTAATTCTGCATCTCTTCTTTTATTGTGATCAAGAAATTCTTCAGTAAAAATGGGAATATTAAAGTTGCCAAAGTCCATTTACTGGATGTCTTTAGTTACAGGCAGGGTTCGGAAAACTACATGTTACTTTTAAAAACTACATAAACTGCATTACATGTAGTTAATGTAGTTTATGTAGAGTGTGTAGTTTATGTAACCTATGTGTGTAACTTTCAAATGTCAAAGGTTTGAGGTGAGGTTATAATAAGTTGAAGCTTTAAAAACACATAATGTATTTAAGAAAACAGGAGAAATATGGCTTTAAATATAATATTTACATCATATTATCTCTATTACACCTCATACAAAGGAAAATTATTCATAATATCAATACATAGTTTATTAACGTAGTTTTCATGTAGTTAATGAACGGGAAAAGACGTAGTTTTAGAAGAAAAACTACACGTAGTTAATCAGGTAAATTACGTCTTAATTAACTACTTCCGAACCCTGGTTACAGGTGATTGAGATGTGAATTTACCTAAAATTAAAAATATTACTTTGTTAATTAATCATTTATTAAATGTATCTAAGCAACAACTAACTTTTTAAACTATTGTTTAAATATCTTCTTTCTCTTTTTCGTTGTTATCTTTGTGTTTCTTCTCATTCTGGAGTTGGGTAAATTGAGTGTATGCCTCAGTCTGTTTATATATGCTTCATATTCTTTTGTATACCTTAAGCTATTGTTTTGTATTCTAAAAAAATACAACATTTTGAATTTACCGTCCATCTACAGGTGAATAGTGCACGCACAAAATTTTGGTGAAAATGTGCTGTGTGACGGCGTATCGGCAAAGGTATCGGCGTAACGGCGTAATGACCTTGAATAGATTTCCAGTAATTCTATTGGCTGAAACAATCATCTGTCAGAAATTTTATCTGTCAAAAATTTCAGCCAATAGAATTACTGGAAATCGATTCAAGGTCGTTACGCCGTTACGCCGATACGCCGTTTTTAGGATAGTGTGGCTGCAGGGTTCGGAAGTAGTTAATTAAGACGTAATTTACCTGATTAACTACGTGTAGTTTTTTTTCAAAAACTACGGCTTTTCCCGTTCATTAACTACATGAAAACTACATTAATAAACTATGTATTGATATTCTGAATAATTTTCCTTTGTATGAGGTGAAATAGAGATAATATGATGTAAATATTATATTTAAAGCCATATTTCTTCTGTTTTCTTAAATACATTATGTGTTTTTAAAGCTTCAACTTATTATAACCTCACCTCAAACCTTTGATATTTGAAAGTTACATACATAGGTTACATAAACTACATCCTCTACCTAAACTACATTAACTACATGTAATGTAGTTTATGTAGTTTTTAAAAGTAACATGTAGTTTTCCGAACCCTGTGTGGCTGCACCCTGAGATTATCGGCACGGACTCTAGTATTATAAAATAAATGACCTATCTACTGGCGGTATAGAGAAGGTATAGTCAAAGTTTACAGAATTTTGTATAGAGCTCCGCATGAGCTCCGTCATGTTGGAACCCCCTTTAAAGTAAACTTTTCGTTTTTTGGCTTATTATCAACTACAAATGATACAATTGATTGTAGTAAATTCAATTTTTTGTAGTACTAATAATTAACCAGAAAAAGTAGACAATTGAGCGCAATGTAACAAAGAAAACCTTTTTTATTTTAACAAATGTTGAAAAATCTTCAAAATCGTTTGTAGTTTTATGTAGTAGAAGAGAAAGTTTCTTGGAATACGCTCCATTAGTGTGACGTCATGTAGCCGAAGGTCAAGTCAAGTCAAGTCAAAATCCAAACAAAGCAAGAATATAATGGGATAATCTAATTTTTCTTAATTTTTTATTATATTACTCTGTTCAAAGGATATTTGTGTCTTTCTGAGTGAGTATATAAGCGTTTACCATAGGTATAATTACATAAAAGGATGCATATAGGGATAAGTAATATGAGGTTATGTTAAAACAATAAAGAACACAAATTTCCATAGTATTATAGAATTTATTAACTGTAGAGTGCACTGGTACGGTTCAAAATTAAATGTACTTACTTGGAAAAATACAATTATTATCCTTAAGGAAACAGTAATAACGAGAAAAAAACGGATTACTAGTGGGTTAATTCACGCTTTGTTTAGATTTTGCGACACTGACCTTCCGCAACACGACGTCACCACTAATAGAGCGAGGGATGATACATGGATGATGAGAATTGTCTAAAGCAAAAATGTATTTTAGTTCGAAATGCAGTGTTTTTCTTATGGGTTTTTCTTTTTAGGGAATTATGAATTATGAATTGACCGAGGAAGTTGTTTGTAAACAAAAGTCGGAGATTATGGATACAGAAAGATATCAGGTTCATTTAGATGATGAACAGTGTGATATATGGGATAATGATTGTACAATTCTTACAGGTTTTAAACTTCCAAAAATGCTTATTGGATGTAATTATCTTATTTTATTAACTTATGTTATAGATGGCTGATAGATATGGACAATATAAATATATATACCTACAATTTATTTAGATATTTTTTACTTTATATTTAAATTTCATAGTTCCAGTAACTTCCGAAATAAATTCAAAAGTTTTCTTTGTCATTGTGAGCTTGTTACTTTCATGTGTTTGTTTCAGGTCACTTAATGCCAACTTGCTCAAACATTAGTCTCTGCATTAGTGAAGATATTCCAGAAAAAAGAAAAAAGGTTTCAATATCACTAAGATCAAATTTGTCTCTTTCCAGTTTTGTTCAAAGCATACAAAAATTTTGGAATAAAAATAGTAACTTTAGTGATAATGGTTTTGAAATAATTTGCTATCCATTCAAAGTATGTGTAGTTAAGAATTTTATAGAGAATGGAAAATTTTTGGATAAGTTGAGACAAGACATTTATGACTTAAAATTTCACTTGAGGACCATGGATTTATATGAATTTTTTCAAAGTAGAGACCTTCAATACCTTTCTGGTGACAGAATTACAGCCATTTATGACTTATTAAGAAAGGACGTTTTAAATTGGGTAATTCTTTTTAAGATTAGTTTTAAGAGAATTTTAAAAGTATTTGCAATATATGGATTTTTAGGTTAGTTCTATAACTGGTTACAACTTATCACATATTTCAGCAACAATCAGTCTATACACGAATACTGATTATCTTTTAGTACACGATGACCAAAGGGAAGATAGAATGGTGGCTTTTATTTTATATTTAATGGATGAAACTGGATGGCAAAAAAACAATGGTGGTTGTTTGCAACTACTCAATAAAGATTCGGATGGTCAACCATCAGATATAGTTTATGATATTGCTCCATCCAATAATCAGTTTATATTTTTTCCCGTCACTAATGAATCATATCACCAGGTAATCTTAAAGCTTTTCTAGTGTTTAGCCTTACTTTAAGTGTATTTAATTTATAGTTAACTATTTTAGGTAGGAGAAATAGTAGGAATGGACAAATATAGACTGTCAATTAATGGTTGGTTTCATATAAAAAAACCTCCAATATTCTCTGCACCATCTTACAAACCATCTAATAAGAGTTTATATAGTGATAATTATTTCAATGCAAAAACAGTAGATATAGAATTAGAGTCTTGGATTAATGATGAATATTTAGAGTACAAAGTGATTAGATCTGTTCAAAGTTATATTGAAGAAACATCGCAGGTGTCTTTGAAACAGTTTTTAAAAGACGAATCATTTACAGAAATTCTTACTACTTTGGAAAGTACTGGTTAGAAATATGGGTACTTATATAATGTATTTATGTAAATGTGGATAATTCTTATGTGTAGGTATAGTATGGGAAAAAATGGGGCCACCTAATAGATTGCTGTATGAAACTGCTCAACTGGAAAATGTTCCATACGTACTGGAGCAATTTTTCAATTTGTTTCAATCAACTGCAATGTTTCAATTGTTGCACGACTACACTGATTTGGATTTGGACAAAGCCGGTGCTTCAATGAAGTATGAATTGCAAAAGTGGACACCCGGTAGCTATGCGGTAAGTATTACTTCTTGATTTAAATAAAGTCATGATTTAATTTCTATTAGTTGCTCACTGATTATGACTGGAAAAAAAGAAACGAACTCGACCTAATTATGTACTTTGGCTGCGGTAAACGAGGCGACATCGTGGGAGCATCGACGCAGTACGTGGCCACTGAGGACGAGGTGCAACAGGCTCTCGTCACCATCGAGCCAGAAGACAACAGCTTAAACATTGTCTATAGAGACTCGGCCAGGTTTACCAAGTACTTTAGCTTACAAAGCCGATGTCGTTACTTTTATCTCTTTATTTGTTCATACGTTGAATAAACTTGGCTTAAGACAATGCATTTTTATTTATTTCACTTTGTAGTACAATAATTGTTTATCAGATTTTAATACTGCCCATGACTGACATTTTAGATACATGCGGGATATAGAGATACCTATGTGGCCGTTGCGGATAGCAAATTAGACACACTTAAATAATTAAGTCATTTAATTAACTCGATCAATTTTTACAAACTAAATAACTATTACAAAACATGAGAATACAGTTTCTTAGCGCCTTTGAATCTTGGCGCGAAAGGTAGAATCTGTCCACAGAATAAACATTCTTCCTCCTCGATTGACAGACATCAGCTGGATGGCCATTCAGGGTTGTTCCACTTCTCTCGTGGAGCCAACCAATCTGTGGCGGGCACTTGCCACCTTCGGAAGTCCGCCACAGATAGGAGAAAAAAAAACTTTGAGATGCAGTAAGGCCAGCAAGCCAGGGCTGTGAGAAAATTCAAACCAAAGGTCATCTGTGGCAATGCGGAATTATGGATTGATAATCTTTGGTAACCCAATTTATGTTGACGTTTCATGTTGACCTATGATGTTGACTTTTGACATCCATCCATGCTAAAATACATGTGTAGTTTGGTTCACTATTGTAAGAATTTTGTTATTTTTTTTAGATATTTTAATAGAAAATCGGCGAAAATCGGTGTTCCAAATTAATCGTCCTCAAATTAATTTCGCTCGCAAATATGCCTGCTGCCGAAGAAGTAAAATCTAGTTGGGCTGATGAGGTAGAATTGGAAGGGGGATCTTTACCTCCTTCAACAGAAGTCGTTGAGAATGGCCAAAAAATAGTAACAGAATATAAATATACCGAAGATAATAAAAAAGTAAGTTGTATATTTAATATGTTATGCTTGAAGAAACAATTTTTAAACAAATTGTAGGTCAAAATAATTCGTACATATAAAATTGAGAAGCGTGTTGTATCGAAATCAATCGCATTGAGAAAGACGTGGAAAAAGTTTGGAGAGTCTTCTAACGATAAACCAGGTCCAAATCCTGCCACAACAATCGTTGGAGAAGATGTATACATGCAATTTATATCCAGCAAGGAAGAGGATAACAAACCTGAGGATGAGGGTCTAGATAAACTAAAAGGTTTTCGATGGCACATAATAATATCGTCAATTACTAAAAATTAGTTATTTTCAGCTTTGGGTGACAAGAACGTTGTTAAATGTCGTGTTTGCTCTGGCGATCACTGGACCTCAAAGTGCCCTTGGAAAGATTCAGGAATTATGGCTGGCAAACCCCTTGATGACAAGAAGCTCCCAGTACCAGGTATTTATTTCATTATAATAATACTTTATTTATGTCCACACTATAAAAAATAGTTTAGATGCATCACATAATAGTAATTGATATTTTTCTACTAACCAAATCTAGAAAATTATATTAATTTATTATTCAGGTGTGCCTGGAGCAGAACCTGGAAAACCAGGAGGTTCCAAATATGTTCCTCCAAGTTTAAGAGATGGGGCAACCAAAAGAACCGATGGCCCGAATATGCCCAGAAGGGATGACAATTATTCTGCTATTAGAATTGCTAATATTAGCGACTCTACAACTGAAACTGATTTGGAAGAATTAGTAAAACCGTTTGGACCTATTCACAAATTGTTTTTGGCTAAAGATAAACAGACAGGATTGTGCAAAGGGTTTGCTTATATCCATTTCAAGTTTAAAACCGATGCAGCTAAAGCCATCAGCCGTCTTCATGGTCATGGCTATGATCATCTCATTCTCTCTGTTGATTGGTCCAAACCATCTAATAATCAGTAATCACTTATTATTTTATAAATTTTATCCAATACTATGCTCTATTCAAAAGCAGTTAATAGTTGATTATCAAGAGAGATCCACTCAGCATAGAATTTATAACACTAAATATACTAAAAAATGTCTATACCTACATATGTGACGGATTCATCTCTCCAAAAAAATCATTTATGGGTATTTCGCCACTGCATTTTTTTTATTTTGTAGATTTTCTTGCAGTGCAGTGGCGAAATACCCATAAAGGATTTTTTTGGAGAGACTAAAAAATATACTCTATGATTAGAATGCTTTATGATCAAGCACCCTTTGGACGATAAAGCTAATTCAATTGTTATTTCCCTAATAAGATCAATGTAATTCTGCTTCATCATAGAACTTTTTGATCAAACTGTATATCTGATTTGAAACAGACACAAATTAAAATATAACTGACTTTTTTCATAATTTATTTTTTCACTTAGTAGTTATGGTACAGATAAAAAATAGCTTTGCTAGTTTGTAATACTATTTTACTTAAGACTATTTGCTGGTACTATCAAGTGTTGTTGAACAAATTGTAAAAAAATAATTATGAATAAATGTATAGACCTAAATCCTTATGTTATTTTAATAAAGATGTTTGATTTAACTGCAATATTCCCTAAATTACATCCATTCCAAAACTGAAGATAACTAAGTTAAAAGTAATTGATAGGAACAGTTACTTAAAACTAACTATCAGGGCTTCTTTGAAACAGAAAAGCCTTTCATTGCTTTTTTTAAATGAGGAATTCAGCCCGAGCGTTTATATTATAATTTAAAAACTGACCTAGGAGACGTCATATTTTTCATTGTCTTGCTAAAATTATCGAGAAAAAAAATAGGTTCCAGTTCTTATTTTAGTTGGCTTAAAACTATCAGGGCTTCTTTGAAACAGAGTCAATAAATAAATAAATGTATTTCGTTCATAGACTTACATCCATCCTAGAACTGAAGATAACTAAAAGTTAAAAATTAATGATACGAACAGTTACTTAAAACTATCAGGGCTTCTTTGAAACGGAGAAAAGCCTTTTCATTGTTTTTTTTTAACTGAGAAATTCAGTCAGAGCGCTAAAATAACAATTTGAAAACTGACCTAGGAGACGTCATATTTTTCATCGTCTTGACAAAATTACCGAGAAGAAAATTAATTTCCAGTTCTTATTTTAGTTGGCTTGAAGAAAAATTAAGGGAAAACAAATTTAATTTAAATTCATAAATTAATAAATCAATAAATCGCATTGCGTATTAGTGATGTGTTGGTATTTGAGATGGTATTTGAGTAACGCGATTTTGGAGCGGTATTTTTTGTAACGTCGTGTCGCGCTCCACAACGAATCAGGACCCAGGTAACCATCCTGTAACTGGAGAACGACGATCATTCTATGGTAATAACAGGTAATAACCACAAAATAGAAATCGTAATAACACAGATGGGGTCGAAAAAAGGCGTCAAGATACCGTTATATTAAAGTTAAATGAAGTTGGATAATTTCTTGCCAGTAAAATAATATGGTTTTTGCTCTCGAACGGCATATCTAAAGTAACGTTGCTCCAATTTTTCGAAAATAAGGTAACTTTAATTGATGTATTTCTTCATTTCTTCCCTTATTTTTGAACGTTACAGGAAATTCGTTGGAAAATCAATCACCGCAACCGGTTTTTCTTCTCCTAACCTTAAATCAGAGTTCAAAAATATAACAAAAATATCAGATATACAAGAGAAATACAGATAACAAGAAACGTTTAATAACTATATTGATAATTAGAACTGAAAATGCGTAACCTGCGTAGAAATATGCGACGTTCAGCAGCGATAATGGGTAAAGTTATTGAAAGCAATCGTAAAGAAGCCAACAAACATGTTCTATGAAGCTAATAAAAGGTAAACATAGCATCAGTTAAGTTTTAAAAGGCATATAGTGTATTATTATCTGTTATTATGGTGTATTATACCGTTTGATCGAAAAAAAAACGGCGTCCAGTTGGCTGGGAAATAACGATCGATAACATTTCCCATATAAATTTACATCATTCTTTGATTTACATATAAAATGACTGCGATCTTCATTTCATAGCCGTCACTGACGCCGTTTTTTTCCGATCGTACGGTATTTATTTCTGTTTATTATAAGGTTCCAAAATATTAAAAATAAATCATGCAAATCATGGTCATTACCATTTCAAAAATTGCAAGCTAAATTTTAACCCTATTGAAAAAAAATTACCTTAAACGCTAGTCGCTCTCATAGCTTGTTTTATTTAGTAGTTGGTATATTATAAATGAGTGACTACGACTATGAAGAAAGTTTATTGTTTTATAGATGCTCTCCTGTGTGATGCTCTCACTCCTATACAGGCCGTGACCTATAACCGGAGATAAATAATGTATTCACTTATGAAGTAGGAAACAGGATAAACTAATAGCTTATTGATAAAACAAATCAAATGTAATGGAAGGTATTTAAAACATGAAGTTATTATTTGTGTATGTGTTTTTTGCTGGGATATTTTGTACTTTGCTTGCAATTCCTGTGGGATTCAAGCTTGGAGTGGCAACAGCAGCATATCAAATTGAGGGCGGATACAACTGATGGTAAGTACCTCTAAGTAAGCAAAATCAAGTATACTTTTAAAACTTTATTCTATTTACTGAAATGATGATTTTCTTAAAGTAAATAAGATTATTAATGTGTACAAAAATATTTTTAGGCAAAGGGGAAAGCATATGGGATCGGTACACCCATATCAAACCCAGCAATGTTAAAGACGGATCAAATGGTGATGTGGCTTGCGATTCCTACCATCTCTGGCGAGAAGACGTTGAAATTCTGAAGAATATGAGTGTGCATTTTTACAGGTAATGTAAAAAATTAATGATATTTTTGAATAAACGTTTTTTATGATTAACTTCTTTTAGATTTTCTTTGTCTTGGACCAGAATCTTACCCGATGGCTATAGCATGAACATTAGTGTTGCTGGAATTAAATATTACAACGGCTTGATTGACGCTTTGCTGGAGAATGGAATCGAACCGGTGGTAAGAAATATCCATAATAATTGTAGAATATATTTTGTTAAGAAAGAAATTGATTAATAATTGAATACAAATATTAATCAATTAAAATTTTGTGATTCAGTGTTTTGAACACGCTCCATAAAGATTCAAAAGGTCATTATTCTGTTTAATCATTTTTTCAGCTTGTATAATATTGTTGAACCTATTATATCTATTGTGTATTTTTTTCTACCCTTTGTAGGTAACTTTATATCACTGGGACCTGCCTCAAACCTTTCAAGATTTAGGAGGCTGGACAAATACCATAATTCCCGAGAGGTTTGCTGATTTTGCACGTGTCGCGTTCAGCAATTTCGGAGATCGAGTAAGTATTCCCTAGAATATTACCATAGACCCTCATACACCAGAAGATCCAGGCTGTAGACTTGGTCTGCCCAAGGTTCTTGGATCAGTCCTAAGAAAAAAAATCCATATGAATGTATGTCCTTAATGGTCCTTAATATCTTAACTTTTTAGATACAGGGTAGTAAAGTTTTATAATTTCTTTTTATAATAACTCTGATTGGATTTTATAGATATTTTTATAAAATTGGTCAAGTGCGTTTCCGTACCATTCATTTCCGACTTAGCTGAAATTTTGAATACGCGTACCTATAAGTAACTAAAAAAAATGAAGACACACATTACTAAAAATTGTATTAATCAATAATAAATATGTAAAAAGTAAAAATAAATATGTAAAAATATGTAAAAAAAAAACTATTAAAAAAAACCTGCCTTACTACGGCTCCAACGTCATAGCAGCGTAAAGTCCTAACGCTTTAACCACGCTGCCACCGAGGACTTGAAAGATTCTATGTAAAATTCTTACTTAAAAGATAATGTTTAGTGAAGTACTTTTTTATTTATAAACATTTATTTAATTCTGTTTCTAATATTTGTTCTTATAGCGGCAACATAGATACATTATCTGTAAAAATTTCAACTCTCTACCTATATCGATTCTTAAGACAGACCTCTGTGACAGACGGACGGACAGTGAAGTCTTAGTAATAGGGTTCCCGTTTTTGCTCTTTGGGTACGGAACCCTAAATAATTGATACACGTCTTGTATGTGTTGGAGGCAAACGCCGAATTTTTTTTTTGGCCAACGTCCAAAATAATTAGACATATATGGCGATTTGTCCATACTAGTCTTGCCAGGAGGTTAATCTTTTTTTGGTATAATATAACAACAAAAGATTAATACCCTCCGCATAGAAGTTGAAACCAATGCAATCAAAACTCTTCCGCGTAACTTTGTGGATATAGTGGATATATTTAATTATAATCGCCATATGTCTAATTTTCGGCACCTGCCTCCAACATATGCATTAAAGTGCATTTTTTTGAGATTCAAACTTTTTTTTTTATTTGTTAATATCCTTTCAAAAGTTTTTTTTTGAAAAATGTTACCACTCTTTTTTTAGAATCACCATCAAGTTCACCATCACCGTCAAGAATCACCACAATTTAAAATACTTGACTCTTTTTCTGTTAATACTTTTTTCTGTTAATAAAAGGTAAAAACCTGGATTACCATAAACGAGCCTTCCAGCATCTGCGTGGATACCTACGAGAATGGGGACGGAGCTCCGGGAATCGTATCCAGAGGCGTGGGCAGCTACATTTGTGGGAAAAACGTGTTAATAGCGCACGCCAAAGCCTACAAAATATACAAAGACGAGTTTAAGCAGTCTCAGAGAGGTGAGTCAGTCTTGTAAATTTTTTAAATCGGTCTAAAAGATAGTGTACCAAACTTTAGCAGATAAAAATAAAACAAAAAGTTTTTATTTACATAATATGTCCTAAGTAAAGGTATATAAACATAATATGTTTCGTTTATTTTTAAGAACATTGATAAACTATTTTCTTTGAAATTTCGTACTCTTACACATATTTTACAGGATCTGTTTCTTTTATTTTTATCTGCTTTATTGAGTTTGGTGGTACACTATTTTTTTACATCCTGTATATGCAATACACCAACCGAGTGATGCAAGAAATCAGTTCCCTCTTAATTTTTTTCACATTTCTTTTAGAATACTCTGTATACAGCTATTTTATATTGTTTGTTGTTTAGGTAAAGTGGGCATTACCATTGATTCCATATGGGCCGATGCCAAAACATCAGACGATCAGGATGCTGGGAATAGGGAGATGCAAATGTCGGTAAGTTTAACAAAAAAAAACGTCGTTGGAGTTGGCTTTGATTTTCCAACTCTACGCTGTTTTTTTTATATATACCGGGTGCGTCTCAAAAGTGGCTCACCCCTATAACTTTTTAATTTTTTCAGTTAAAAAAACGAGATTTGGCATGTTAGTATATGACATAAATTAGGATTGATTGACGTATTCAGTTGTTTTTAATCACTTCCTGTTTCACCGGAAATGACTACAACTTTTGATATAACGTGATCAAAAACAATTTAATACGTCAATCAATCCTGATTTATGTCATATACTAACGTACCTAGTCTCGTTATTTTATCTGAAAAAATAAAAAAGTTACAGGGATGAGCCACTTTTGAGACGCACCCGGTATAATACTTTTGGACCTTTCAGTTCGGCTGGTTCGCCCACCCCATATTCTCCGCCACTGGAGACTATCCGGACGTGATGAAATCCACCATAGCCGCCCGCAGCCGAAGCCGAAACTACTCGACGTCCAGACTACCGGATTTTACCCCCTCTGAGTTAGATTCCCTCAAAAGATCCGCCGATTTCCTCGGCCTGAACCACTACAACACCTGGATGGCCTATTCCAAACATTTTCCCCTCTCAGACTTGTCCTTCGCCGCGGACAAAGGCACCGGATTGGTCAGGGACCCGAAATTGCGCGATCCCACGTTGGCACCCGAAGGCTTTAGGAAGTTGCTGAACTGGATCAAGGAAGAGTACGGAAATCCGTTGGTTTACGTGACGGAAAACGGCGTGGAGGATTCCGGAGGAAGTCTTGAAGATCAGCACCGTGTGACGTTTCTGCAGGAGTACCTGCACGCTCTGTTCCTGGCCGTTGAGCAGGACGGATGCAACGTGCAAAGGTATACCGTGTGGAGTATCATGGATAAATTTGGGACGCGGATACACGTGGTATTTTCAGTTTTATACGGTATTAAGAAAGGGAAAGTAGAATTATACAATAATTATCATGTTCCCCTAATGTTCCAGAGTTACTTTTTTTCACTTGGACGAAATGGCGAATCGCCTATTCAAGGAATTTAAAAATTGGTACTGAATTATTAAGGTAGAAGTACGATAATTCAACTGGTTATAATACATACCGTATGTGTCTCAAAATAAAACGGCGTCAGCTATGGTTATAATGAAGTCGTTTTATTTATAGTAAATTTAATCAGAATAATCATCGATCGTCATTTCCCAGGCCAACTGGACGCCGGTTTTTTTCGATCATACGCGGTATTTTTATAAAAATAGTAATATATTATTTAAGCACAATATAAATATGAAATAATAATGTA